>NC_086343.1:26912646-27267806 GCF_032445375.1 Bacillus rossius redtenbacheri | reverse complement strand
TTGGCTTTAATTTAAACTAGTGACAAAAAATATTTTTTTTTTCCACTGAACTAGCTCTAAACAATGTTTTATAAGTAAACATTAGGCTGTTTTGGTTCTGTTGCGTAAATTAATTTCACACAAAAAAATTTTTTTTCGGGGATAGGTTTTCGCACGTATAGGAGGAGCTGATAAATAAAAGTAACATTAATGGTTAAGTAAATTTCAGCGAAATTAAATTATTTAATGTTATAAAATGTATTAATTCTCCTACATTTTTCTTTCCGAAGTAGTAGTTTAGTGTGAAACTGCTTGACATAATACCGGTCCCTAATGAGAGTATATTAAGATATAAATAGAAAAACCCATCGTGATTTAAATACTTTGATTAGATTTTTTTAAATTTAATATTTAATATTTGCCTTCGTGAAGACAGATTTCGAATGGACATATTCGCCGAGGCTATAAATTTGTGCATTGAAAGCATTTTTACAGCTATGGCCACTCAAAAATAACATACTACACGCCATTGGGTTCAAAGGGGGAAAACTACCAAGCGATTAAACACCACATACAAAAAATATATAAACACGTATCTAATATATATATATATATATATATATATACACACACACATACACATACAAAACCTTTAAGGTTTTATCGAATTTTGAAGGCCAAATGTTTTTATTTTAGTGTGCACAAGAGAGAACGATTGAATAAAATTAATTGCCATTATTTTTCTATTTAATTTAAACCAGCTGTATTAATTTTTAGTCAAATGGATTAAGAACAATAAACAAAATTATTTACGTAGATACAAAGCTTAAAGTGTCATACGTCCTTGCCTCAAACGAAATAAAAATAATTAAGATATCTTTCGCCGAACGAAATTCACCGTTTTGCAAGATACGAAATATACTACAAAAATCACGCACTCAAATAATACCTAGGGTAAAATTTACGTTACATAAATTTAATCATCTACTCTTAATAAAATCCTATAATTTTTCTGGATGTAGTAGCATAAACTCACATTCAAAACTTTCACTTTACATTAATACCTACAAAAACACTTTCCTATCTGTGCTCCACCTTTTCCAATCGACTTGATACTTATTTACACTATAGTAAGGATTAATTTTTTTAGGTGGGCGTTTGTTAAAGCAAATCCAACTGCCGCTTTAAGGTTCCAACAAACGAAAAGACGAATCAAAGCAATTTTAATTTCCCTATAAAGGTAGCTGGATATCCAGTGTTTAATTAAAACGTACTCGGGCACAAAAAAATTGCATCTCGCCCCGGTTTTCCGGTCCAGCAGGGTGGTACTGATGCGGGGAAGGGGGGGAAGTAGTCGCTCGCAGATAATTTGATCCTGGGTTCGACTGCGCTCGCTTGGACACTACGGAAAGCGTAGAGCAGCGCGCCAATCAAGATAATTAAAAAAACACGAGCCACTCCTACGCCCAAAAATTTTTTTTTTCAGAATCGCGAGCGTAATTGCTTCGGGATGGCCTCCGTTGGAAAAAAAAAATCTGCAAGAAGCCCAAGGCAAAAAAAAAAGCACCAAACTAAAACAAAAAGTTTTCGTAGTCACGGCTAGGTTCGGAAAAGGGTCCCGTTAAAAAAAATTCCCGCACACTGCTTTTTTTTTCATTTCTCCTTCTCCCTCGACACGTAATTATTATCCCTCGCCTTCGAGCGCGATTTCGCTGTTCTTGTTATCCGGGCGCCATGAGAGCGGTAGAGAAAGTCCAATTTTTACGATACCCCCACTAGCACTGCCTCCATTTCCTCTAGTTACAACGCCAACAAAAAAAGCCATAGAAAACAAAATAATTCATCAAATGAGATCTCATTAAAATAATCACTTTACCAATATACTGTTCGGATTGCATTTCACTCTGCGCATTCGCGATAAGAGAAAATTGCACGATGCAACACACAGAAAATGTATGTGTGACGTAACACAATCGTGCACAAAAAAAATAACGTCAGGTGACCTATAAGGTTGTATAACGGGATGTGAAGCGCATGCAGTTATATTTACATCGACATTTACAACACTCAATTGGCTAAATTTTGGCAGTTTTAATATTTCATAGAATTAGTATAAACATTATCTTCAAGAGAAACAAAAAATGTCTCCGTGAACGTACACTGGTAGGCAAAATTACATAATTTTAGTAATATTGCCAACTGGATATTCGTAAATATAAAACTGTGTTCTGGGTGTAAAAACGCCAAACTAGCGCATTAAATGAAGTTTTTTTATTTGATTTTACACTGAAAAACGTTTTAAGGCATTTTATAAATACTTAAGTATGACTTTACAGAAACTAAACTCAGTGTGCGAAAAGTTAATAAGATCCCTGGATTGTTTGCAACAAGTACTCTTAGTTACATATGGTAATATATTAACGGACACATAAATGGATCTCCTGAGGGAGCAAAATAAAAGGCTACTAGTTAAATAATTCAGTTTGAGAATATTTACCTAAAATCAAGATACTACACGTAAGCGTCTACATTGAATTGTTTTATTTCACATACGAGTAATGATTTTGGAATAGAGTACCAGATATTTATATAAAACATATTTTAAAGTACCACGCAATTTAAAAATAAAGGTTTATGGTTGAAAATAGTTAAAATGATTATGTTCCAATATACAAATTGGAAAGTATGAATAGATGGATGTTTAACAGCTATTCCGAACAAAATTTGCAACGAGGTAGCCCATATACTGGATTAACAATATTCCACCCAAAAATTGGTTAAAAAGGGTAGTTTATCTTCATAAAAAAAAACAATCTCTGAAGCAAATGAAGGTAGAGGATAAAGGTCTTGGTGATGAATCATAACCATACAAACACTAAAAAGTGAACTAATTATTGATGAATCCAGGAAAATTGTTGCAGATGTCCATTTTCATAATTTTCTTTTAGCGTCACTTCGAAGAGTGCTTACATAGGATCAAGCTCTAACCACATCAGGTCAATCTTGGCGGAGGGGAAAATAAAGGGACGACAGAATTGTATCCCCTTGGAAAGGGTACCTTTCAGACTTATGGTGGCTGTAGTTTAGCTGGGTAGGAACTAGAAAGGTACCCTTTCCGATTTCTTAAAATGTTTCGGTTTTAATGCAAATATGCACTGGAAAGGTATCCCCTCGGAAAGGGTGCCTTTCAGGATCTTCTGTACAATGACACAGCAGAAAATAAATTGGAAAGGTACCCTTTCCGATTTCTTAAAATGCATATTATTTTCTGCTTTAAAATAGTGAACGTTATCCCCTCTAACCTAACCTTTCCGAGCGGATATCTTTCCAGTGCATATTTGCATTAAAACAAACATTTTAAGAAATCGGAAAGGGTACCTTTCCAGTTTATTTTCTGCTGTGTCATTGTACAGAAAATCCTGAAAGGTGCCCTTTCCGAGGGGATACAATTCAGCCCCCCGGAATAAAGAGGAGTGGTGGGAGGTGTTGTAGTCCATCCTTAGGAACGATCCCAGGATTTGTCTATAGTGATTTTGGGAAAACATTTAGGGCCAAAATAGGGCGGGGGGGGAGGGGGAGGTGGATGAACCGGGGAAAATTCCAAACCGATTCAGGACCTGGGAAGGAAATGTTTCCAGGATTTCAATTCCCGATCCATCCCGCCAGCCAGAACCTCCCATCACTGGAACAGTTGTGTCAGACAAACGCCAGCTGCGTATGTGAAGAACGATTCAAAACAAGTTTGGCCAGTATACCGAAAAACGAGCTGTGAATGTGAACAAAATTATGTAATATAAATGTGGGAACTATTGTTCATACCAAATAAAGCGCACGCAGTAAACCCCGAATTCATGAAATGAAATATTATCAGATTTAGTTTCACGAAATATTTCGTGTGTATACACACTAAAGAAAATAGGTTTCAAATGTGTTGTTCAGCAAAGACGTGGTAATTATTGGTGGCTACGAAATAAAAGGAAATGTCATTATTGTGTTAATACACTTGCGTGATAAACAGCATATCAGTTATTTAGTTGTAAAATAATTTAGTGTCCTTGAGGATACAGTTTTTTGCAGAATGTCTTAAAATCTCAAATCAAGCTCTTTTTATACAAAGTCCTCAAATAAAGAACAAAAAACACTATTAAATGAACACAATGTCAACTGTTCTGATACTGACGATACTATGTTCCATGAATCCAAACCTACAAATTTCATGACACGTAAACTTTTGGTTTCGTTAAACTGTGCAAGCGTGTATTTTGTTTTTGTATTGCATAGTTTCACAAAATTCAAGTTTCACGTTTCAAGAAACTTATTTCACAAAAAAAAAAAAAAAAAACATTTCAGTGAGAGGCTTACTTAACTCGACATTTCGGAAATGTCTACAAAGAACAGCTTATTACGTGTGGGACTCGATGAGGCACAGTGTTTCCAAAGGACTGCATAAACATGCATCACGCATGCCTCTACAATAGTCACAAGACAGCCGTGTACAGACACGTTAGTGCAACGTGTGAGGTACAAGTGTGTAGAAGACGGCAACAAATCACACCTTTAGCAAGATTGTCACACGAAATGTGATACTCCGCTGTTAATACATAACCACTAACTTATGAATAGTTTATTAGTTTTGATGTATAGTATCTTAGCTCTCGGTATACAGAATTCTGCGACGGAAGTCACATGAAACTGAAATGTTTAACCACGGTGCTGCTATCTGTAGCGAATGGCGCGGGCAAAGTTCAAAAAACCAAAGTTAAACTTGACACTATAAACTAATTAATCTTTACAGTATGTGAATTTTTTTAATACAATTCTTTATCGAAAATTATGTCCAAAGCTGGGGTTTGATATTTTTTTATTCAAGTATTTTTCGTTTTTATCGGAGCAGTTTCATTATATATTTTATAATTTAAGTCTGCTAGTCGAATAATCCAATAGACGTAGCTGCTCCTGCAGCGAATTCTAGCGGCGGGTGCGGAAACTACGTGAGATTAGCGTCCAGAATTTTAATTGAAAACACTACTTGCATAATTTTATCACGCTCGGCATTAGGAATTCTAAGTTAAATTTCGTGTCCAAGTTACGTATTATAAGTATACATGCAACAAGATAATACATATGTACATAGTACAAAAAGAAAATTATAAAAGTTAATTATTACTGTAGTGTTCCACGATGTTATGACAATTAAAAATAGTGATAATATAATAATTATATTATTGAGACAAGTGTATAATATAAACATTTGGTTAGAGTGAGGTGTTAAGCAAAATTAAAATATTACATTTACATGGAAACAAATGAATTTAATTTAAATGGTTATGTTATAAAATAAAATATTGAAACTTATGTACTAGGACGTATCTGGATACTATTACGAGAGTTACAAAAGGCACAAAACATAACCAAGAGTCTTTTCCAAATAAATCCAATTTAATTTACTCAAGTGACTACAATTTACATAATATTGCTCGCGAAATCACAAAACTATCACAAAAAAAGTATTTAAGTTATTCGGGTTCAAAAATGTCTGACTAAATAGTTCATCCAGAGAACACAAATCTCTAGTACTAAGGACCTGTGAGGTCTCGAATGTCCTGACTTGATTAATTATTTAATTTTTACTGAAATTATTTAATTTTTACTGAAATAATTTAATTTTCTAATATTATTGCTTAAACGCAATATTCTTAGGAAGTTTTTGCCTGCAACAATATCAACTGCCAACGCAAAGTTCTAAACGTTGGCGTCAATAATATTCACCAATAGATAATGCATAGACAATGTTCACAAATTAAACTTAATGCGTTATTTCTTAATTCTTCCAAAATACAATATTGCCTTAATCAAATGACTTAAGTCTTATCTCGTACAAGCCACCATCAATCCTTTGACGGGTGTATTAAAATTTATAAATAATACACTGATTATTAGCACCAAACTACTACATGCTGGCCTTATAATGGCGTCACTCACTTTCTTAAGAGTTCTTAAATTAAGCTAGTATAAATTGACGTTGTGATGAAACACATAATTTCATCCTAGAGGGGTCTAAACAAATGAACTGCAAAATAAATGTGCGTTGGCATAGTCAGTCGTGTAATACACGTATGCTACCTAGAACATAAAAAAACAATATATAGTTATCTGTCAATATTGATATTAATAAAACGATGAGAACACATGAATTTGCTAATTATACTGGTTAGATGTTTCACATCTCTGGCTAGTACTAAAATACATTTTTTTTTTTCAATTTTATAGTTTGTAACTAACGACGTAAAGTGACAATAGTACCAACATTTATATGGTAATTCCCCCCCCCCCCCCATTTTTTCGTAAAGAGAAAGCCCTGTGAGTGGAAGTAACTCCGTGAATCAACAAAAGTTTTAATTTTTGCAATCCTCAGAACCTTTCCGTAGAGCATGTCGACCAAAAAGTTGGGAACGGAGAATGGAAGATGAAGATTTTTGGGATGCATAACAAAAGCTCATCGTTTAATATATTTATTCCAATACAGCGGGGGTTGAGTAACCACGGGGGAAAGTTAACGGGGTTATTCAAATCAGTCCAGCCAGCTTCACGCACCAACCTTCCGACGGGAATATATTGCGAAACAGAATGAAGTTGGGTTGCCCGAATTTTTTAACGAAGACGAAAGAGCTCCGGTTTCAACAAGCGATTAACATAAAAACAGCCATAAATACTGGCTGTCACGAGGTGCAAGCTCATGAACTCACGACTTTACTACACACTCTACAAGCGCAGTCTTCACTTGCCATGTTGAGTTATTTCATTCTCGCATTTAAAGTTCCTTGGATGTCCAAATATATAATCTTAGGGCTAGGTTTTGTTGAAAACGTTCGTTTACAGTTTTGCACTTACTATCAGTAAATCTATTAATTAGGATTTCGTGGCCAGAGGCAAGTATTTATTTGCTTCTGGACAAAAGCCCCGCCCGTGTAAATTATTGTATTTATGTTTATTTATCTATGCCCTCCGAAATATGTGCAACTCTAGAGGTGGGCACGAATTTAACTCGCAGAATGGTTTATAACTTTTTAAGCAAGAAAAATCCATACTTATACTTAGTGTTATTATGTGCGTTTTAAAATGGTTTAGGTTAATTATGTATTCACTAGCTGCAATACCCGGCGTTGCCCGGGCTAACACAGGATGAAGGGGACCTTTTTCGAAGTCAGATGTAGTTAGTAATGTCTTCTTAATTTGAATGTTAAGTGTGAAAATTAATTTATATCACTTTCAGATCCCGAGAGACTTTGTTCCAATTTATAGTTATTTACCTGGTCTGTATGTAATTTAGACTTAATAAAGCAATATAGAAAAAAGCTGAAAAATAAGACATATAATATTGAAAATATTCCATTATCTAGCTAATGCTCGGCCTGAATTACAATGCCTCATTCAGTTTTGTTTTGTAATATGTTTGAAGTAGTTCCACATATACAAATCATCTATTCATTTCTCTATATATATTTATCTCCATCTACATCTATGTATCTCTCTATCTCTATCTCTTTATATCTACATATACTTCCCACTATCTCTATATCTTCTATATATAGTCTATATCTAAAGGTATATCTCTATCTAACCCATTTCATTCTCTATACCTCGCTCTATCTCAATTTATCTCTCCGTCTCTATCTCACTCTATATATATTTATCACTCTATCTCTGTCTCTTTTATATTTAAATAAATTGTGTCATGCGTGAGCACTTATACAACAAAAACAGACGAAGTGCCGCTATATAAAATTAAATAAACACATTTTTTGACACGATTCGTGCTCGCCAACTATTGAAAAATAGTTATACCGTCTCAGTAACCTTCATGGGCATGCGCATAACAAATCACTAAAATTTCATCGCAATCGGATGAATGGTATAGGAACGCATACGGCACAAACAAACGAAAATTAAAGACATGACAAACGCATCAAACGATGGTGCGTTTAAAATTCAAGGTAACTATCTAATGAAGTTAAGAACAAAACTGTCATTAGTGCCTTTATTTTGCTAGCCGCTGCGAGCTCCACTAAGCGGACTGGTCTCACAAAAGAGAAAAATATTAATTTGCTAGACCTTACTATGTGTATGATCGTGTGTCAGACAGAAATGACACACACTCACTATTTGTATGTCTATGACCTATGATTTTTTCTGTTATAAAATGAAATTATCACTTTTCACTCCCTTAGGGATGGAATTTCATATTATTATTGGGCCTATGTGTTAATCCAGGTTATGAGCTAGCTGTAGGCCAAATTTCATTCAAATCCATTCAGTAGTTTTTACGTGAAAGAGTAACAAACATCCATCCATACTTACAAACTTTCGAGTTTATAATATTAGTAGAATCTATTGTACCTACTGCAAATTTTAGTTTTAAAAATACTTAAAAGATAGCGCCACGTTCATAATGCTTTAGAGAATCAGTGTTAATATATTTAAACCATTTTTGTTCTAATAATATTTTCCTGGCTAGTAAATTATAGGTATTAAAAGCTTTATTTAAAAATATATACGTACAGAATTAATATAGGACTACAAATGGCCCTTCCGATGTAACTCTCCCTTGAAGATAACTGCAACAAAAAAATGTTGCAACATTTGAAAAAAAAAAATGCGCAAACCCAGAGCCAATACGAAGCTATAAATAATTGCCAGACTCTAAAAACAGTTAATCATTTAAAATAAAATATTTGACGGACTAGTTAGTCACAATTACTCACTCGAAAAAGTCTATATTTAATGTCTCCAATGCTGAAAGACGCGAACAACTTTACTTCCATAGCTCCACTTCATAGAGACATTTCTCCGCGAATTATTTGGCATTCGCCAAAACCCACAAATCGTGCGAAGTGGGAGAGTTAAAGCGTAGGACACACTTATTTCCTCTAACTTGCTGGTGGCTGCTATTCATGTAATCTCACTGACGAAACACCTAGAATATAAATATAGCGACTACTACCAAGAATGTGAAGCGGATGTTGGACGAAAAATATTTGTTAATGTTCCCATTCGAAAGCAAAGCAGGTAAAAAAACCAAAATATGATTTTTGAAAAATGTGAAGGAAAAAGTTATCATCTGTAACTTAATTTTGTGAAATATATTATTACATTATATTTTATATATATTAGTATAAAAGTTTTTTATAAAATTAAAAAATTGCTTCAAACTAGTTTTTTTTTCATTCAATTTTTTTTATAATTTCAACATTTCCTTAACAATTATATCGTATTATGTTGAAATCATTTTACTGTTATGCATAAGCTGCGTCACTAAGTAGATCACTCGTGTGCAGACGTTGTCGTTACAACCCACAAATAGGATTTGGATTTGGTAGAGAGTAAATACTTTCAGCAACATGAGGAGCGCCTCTTTAATGTTTTGGTTGTAATTTGGGTGCAGAATTTTCCAAAAAGCACACACAGTCCACGCGTTCGAAGCTTATTGTTATAGTAGTATAGTAGGCCTAATATTTTTATTTTAAAGCTCTGCAAATGTGTTAGTAATTGGGCTAAGAAGGCATGGCCAAGGTGTGCTCTATTCCGAGAGTATAACCACACTTGATACAAGCTTAATCGTTACGTTCCACTTGAAACTGGCATTCACAGATGACACGTCATGTTTAATGGATTTTCTTGAATATTTCCAGAAAATTGATGACTATCGCGTTCCGAGTATAGTGATTAGAAATTAATTATTTTTTATTTCCTAAAAAAAAACTTTTTTTTCAAAACTCCGTAAGTGGTTTATGGTGTGTTCCACTATTTTGTGGTGAATGATAAAACTTCAACAGTGAACGGATGAAGCAAGGAAGGGAGAAGGCACAGTGTTACGCACTAACGGAGAATCTATAGGACCGCATCTGGTCCGGGCGACAATGCTACAGATTGCCGCTGATGGGGGGAGACAGGCCATCAGCATGCCCAAGGCCTCAGTAATGTGTGCAGTCACTTCTTGTTCGCGGACAGACATTCACGACGTCCAACTCGCCTCCGGACAACGAACCGAACCGAACCGAACCGAACCGAACCGAACCGAACCGAACCGAACCGAACCGAACCGAACCGAACCGAACCGAACTTCTGGCCCGTCCATGCGTAGGCCCATGAAGAAGAAAAAACACAGAACTGGTGACTAGTAACTTAAATTAAAATTTACTTATTTTGTACCCACTGTATCAATATATAAAGTAGTTAAGTGATAAAAACAAAACTTTAATATAACGTTTAAAATAGTTAAATAGGACAAAATAATTTGAATTATAACTTTTCCCAAAGATATTGCATCTCTTGTACTAATACTAAAACTCTGCACAGGTAAATAGCTACGCGTTTCACCTAACCTTAAAGTAATTTTAAACTATTAAAGGTACACACAAAGCCACAAGGCTTAATTTAGGGTCCAAATAAAAAAATGGTCAAAATTTCGTATCAATTTGCGTGCCGCAGCGTGTCATATAGGCCTATTTATGATGTGCACTAGTTTTAATGCCAAGTGATTTACTTCATAAACGACAAAATGAAACTTAAAGTGGTTGAACGAAAATGTACATCGTACCACAATAAATTACATAACCCCCCCCCCCCCTCCCAAACCAATTTCCCAACGCCTACAAGAAAAACTTATTTTATTTACTGGGCCACAAACAATTAACTTTTACTTAGATAGGCCTACGTATAATTGACAAACATAAATCTTAGAAGCATGCCGCCAGCCTTTACTCCTTTTAAATTTCTGATAACGGGAAATTTATTTCACTTATGTCCAGAATGTGTCTGAAAGTTTTTAAAAAGGCTTCAAAAACTAATTTATGTATAATCGAGCTAATCATCTCAAACTCAACATCTAAAAATTTTGCATTTCTGCGTGCCATTTTATCAACCCTTCAAAATAATAACTTGCAATTTTTGTCGTGATAACCATTTTAAAGAAACTTGGGTTAATAGTATTAACAATTCTGGTCATATCTGGAAGTACAAACACGTCCGAAATAGAAGAATCTAATTTAGAAGCGTTATCGGATAAGAATGCAATACATTAAGACTCATTTTCACCGATGTCAAAAATAGAAAATATACCAATTTGTGTGAGTTGCGAATGATCTATACTATTATAGAGTGAGCGTTTGATTATCGGGAGTAAACTGACAATACTGAACTTATGACAAGAATTCTCCCCTTTTATAAAGCTACATTATTACAGGAGATAGTCGTAAGTTTTATTTTTATAAAAAAAATAGCAATACACCATATACATATGTTTATGTTAAAGACATGCATATCAAGAATAAAATGAGAGAGAAAGACGAACGTATGCCGTTCATAAATAGTACAAAAATGCAGTACTTTCATTTAAATAAATCAAACTAGTAACATTAAATAACTTATTTATTTTGTGCAGCTATTCTTATTTTCTTTTTGTGATTCATTTAGCATTTGTATGGACATAAGCAATAACTTAAGATATTTATTCTAGAAAAAAAAGGAATGTTTCTCCATTACTAATATCTGTCTACCCAAGCGAAGCAGGGGCCTGTTGCTCGTGTTTTATGAAATAAGTCAAGACTTTCCGTGACTTGCAATGCGGTATCATTCAACTACATAATTATACAGTATATCAAGCATAAACACGTAACGAACATAACAGATCAGATATCGTACCACATCAATTACACCAAAAACTCTACGAAAATTCTGTACGGCTCACAAAAGACAGGGGAAGATGTGAACAGACCGTGTGTACTATAAGCTCAGCTGAGCTAAACTGCACAGCAGTAAACTTCTCACCGGGATGATACCAAGGTCAGCCTTTTCGACCTTCGGCTGTTGCACACCTGAAAGAACCACACCACGTATTCCTTTCCATTACTGACTTTTGGCCACGCTCAGAATGTCAAGAGCCGTGAGCCAAACATCAGAGTAATACAGATGTAAATGTGCACCGATATATATTACAGTAAATATTTACGGACGTTTAGACGAATAATTTAACTCTAAAGTTTTTCGTAATTTTAAATAACCCAAGTCGAAATACGGCGTAGTTTCTAAGAAGACTAAAAGTTTTATGTTTCGTTCTAAACAAAGGTAAACACGTGGATTAAAGAAGTGTTATAGTTTTAGATCAACAATTTATGACGTGTCGTCTAATAAATCGATGAACACCGGCTGCACGCACGAAAAAGTGTTCCGTTAGGCTGTGTCCCGTTACGCACATTGTTCCGTTACGCTGTCGGCGAGTGCAGTAATAATAGGTTATGTTAAAATTGACTAAAAAATTATGTAGATTCATATAATTGATGATGGATATTTGATTACAGTTTATATGAATACTTGTTCATAATTATCTTTAAACTTTATAGCTAAACGCCAGTTTTAAAATTAATTACAAGTCATCTACACGCGAACTGTTTCGTCGACTGTTTATAAAGTGAAGTGAAAATGAAAAGTTAATGTGGTCTTCATTGCTTATTACAACAATAATTTCGGCAATAAGGGTTAATTATTCAAGCATTTTAAAAATCTGATTACTAGTATAATTTTAAGTATTTATTCTATTATTAAAATAAAAATGATTCAATTTTATTCATAAAAGTATGCAATCATTTCATCAATGTTTTGTAATGACGTTGTCACGTTAAACTATTGTCCGTAAACCGAACTTTACAGGCAATTTTTTTGTAATAATTTGTTCACATAAGTCTACTTTGTTACTTAATGAACCTGCGAGGTCTACGTGCAACAACTGATAGCAGTTTCACTGCAAAATAGAATGAATAGGTATTCACCAAAACATGAACACAGTTTACAGAGAGAAGGCACCGTTCAGAATGATCGAATACCAACTCTTAACTCAAATGAAGTTTCTGTATGGCGGAACCACCTATTCATACAAATATTGCACTCAAAGAAAGAGTAGGCCTAATCTTTAACTTTCAACTGAATTCTACGCTAAGGCACGTGTTACCCTTTAAGATCGCTGTAACTAGGCTGGACGAAACGTCGAATACAAAAAGTTTTTTCCAGACGAGTTTCAAAACAGATGCCAAGAAATAATAAGAGCCTAAACATTAAAGCCTACGATTTAAATAATCAAAAATAATCCAAGACAGTTGCTATGTTTAATTTTAACGAAAAACCTTTTATCTAAAACGTATTTTAAAGTTAATTTTTTCAGAATATTTCAGGCTTAAAATTTTTGCAATAATTTTTTACGGTCGTTTCTCATGCAAATTAACCAGTAGGAAAAACCGCAATTTCCGAAAAACCAAAAATTATAAATTCCACAACGCTGTTTAATTTACACTGTGATGCGAAGTACGACTCAAAACAGCTAAAGCAATTAACTTCTATTTTTAATATGAAGAGGATCAACGTTGTAGGGTAAACAGAGTGCGTCCGATTAAACCACTAACCGTGAATCCGTAACTTATCAAGCGAGAGAGAATTAAACAGCCCGCTTTCCATTTTGTTAGATGCTGCTTGAAGAGAAAAAAAATTAACCGTTCGTTATTAAAACTGTTCGAATTTAAATAACAAAAAAAAAAAATAGCGAAGTTAATGGTAAAAGGAAAAAAACTCCCAATGAAAAAAAAATTCTTCTAAAAAAGCGTTTTTTTAGTATTTATATAATTTTAGCAGGCAGAATAATAAAATAAGACTAACACGTTTATGCTTTTATGTTAGTTTAATTTTAACGTCTCGTTTGTGCCAAGCTGAGAATTAGGGACGTAGTTTAGAATATAATAGCACAGTCCAAAACGTTTTCCACTCACGAAACCACCCAGTAAAGAGCCTGGAGGGTAGCTAACAAGAGATAGCTCGCTTTTTTTTTTTTTTTTTTTTTGCGAGGCTGAGGAACAATCCGCCGTCTGCCAGCCACCGTTCACTGGCGCCTGCGCGAGACTGGAGTAGGCCGCAAGCAGCACAGCGCTGTGCTGCAGTGTTGCGTAACGTCCCCTGGAAGAGTCTATCTTCTTCGCAAGGAATAAAAGAATTTTTCGCCGTGCCGTGAATCCGGGCGCTACCAACTTCGTCGTTCTTAGGGCCATGCATATTTCGCGAAAAGATTCCGAGGTTAGTTGTAAGTTAAAACACTGTAGCATCGTCTGTGTTTCGTGATTGGGTGAATTTCTTTCAGGCGCGTTAGACTGTAACAACCCCAATCACAGTAATTCAGTGAGAAACAACCGCGTCCTGAGTGGCTCGGTCAAATAAGGCAACGACTTCTCTTAACAGACGGCCGCATATCACAAGGGAGAAACCACTGGTGCGGGTATACCTTGTTGCAAGTCTAATAGGCGTCAAGATTTATTCGCGAAAAATGCCTGCCCCTAGTCGTTCTCAATGAAGTCACCTCTCTCGCTCTTTCACTATCTACTATCCGTGGCTCCTGGAGCGTAGATGCTGGAGCTAGGGTTCTGCAATTACAAGGTTAGATAACTGCTCTTACTGCCGACATTTTTTTTTTACTTGCGACAGGCGATTTGCCGAGCTCTTCTGGGGCACAACTAAATGAAGATAGTTTGCGATTACCTAAATTAAATTGGTCCAGAAGAAGTATTTTAAAGGACATAAATACCATTTTTTTCCTATATATGTACCTCGTGGGTATAAGGCACTGTCACGAAAACCATATTTTTTTAAAAGGACGCGGGCAAAGAATTTTAAATAGTTCCTCACTTGTATACCAAACTATTTTATACCTAACGTGTGAATTGGACACATAGCAAACTTAAGAGTTGTATGTCAACACAAAGAACGACAAAAGGTGGTCAAGTTGTTTTAAGGTTAAAAGCGAAATTTGTCCAAAAGAGTACATACGTAGTGTCTTATGCTTCGAAAGTACAGATAAATTTAGGTACACGAGCCAACAGGTGGCCTACAGGACGACGAAGGAAGTCATTCGCCGCCATGGGCGCATGAGCGACTGGTACCAACCCAGAAGCGCCAAACAATGCGAACAGCAAGGCACAAGATCCTGACCCCAGCATGATTGAAACTTTTTTGACCCTGACCAAGTACTTAATACCATCCTCCTCGTCCTGTACTGAACCCGTCTGCTTATATTTAACACCACAACCATGTTTTTGATAAAAGTTAACTACCCTTGTAAACTTACTAAAATTACTTAACCAAATTTTTATTTCGCTCTTATAATTAAAAATGTTGGTTATTTCAGTGACAAAATAACTGCAGGGATACAAACTGAAAAATAAAACATGTAGTTCTAGTAGATTCGTAAGTGTGCAATTTCCTTTTTAAACTAATCTTATCCCTGTGACGCCCTTTGTGGAATTTCGTAAAAAAAAATATTTCAGGGGTATAGAGATTTGGACGTTTTATTAGGATTTTTGATCCCTCCTACATATTATGCTTGAGTAGCTTCGGAGATATGATTATTGTATATCAATATTCACCCTTTTTTATAGCCTAGTATTTACGATAGCCGAAAACCTTACATAAATTATTTCATCAAAATCCATCCAAACAGTTTAGACGTTCGCGGGAATAAATAACAGACTAACCGACACAAATTCTAAAAGATTTATTTTTAATTTTGAAATATTAATAGTAATTATTTTTCACAATATAATTTAATACACATACTTGTAAGCTCAAACAGTTTTTATTTTTTTTACCAACTTTTTAGTCACTTGAGAAGCAATTTGAAGAAATAATTGCATGTTAAATAGATATTACAAGGCAATTCTCTCTCAACAAGGACCAGCAAGTACTAAATTAAAATAATCAGAAGTAACTTAGTTTCAGACCAGGAATCTGCGCAAACAAACACCCTGTGTAAAACTAGTGTGGGTTGGGTTGGAGGGAGGGTGAGGTAAATGGTCTACAAGCACCAGTCCATTGTTCCACAGAAGGGACAATGCCTGGTCGCGCAAGTCCCTTGCAGCTGGTCTCTTTGTCCAGCCGACAAGGCAGTTAGTGCCGTGTTATAGCCGCCATCTTGCCAGGAACACTTCCCCCCAACACACACACACACACACTCCTTTTACAAAACACACCGAGTTGTACGGCGCGGCCGTTCCGCCGCAGAACGCCAGAAACTCGCGTTTAACACGGAAGCTACTCAAAACAAAAAAGTTTTCACCGCTTCGACAAAAAAAAACCAAGCAGCTTTAGAGTGGTCCCGAAATCCACATTTATGGCCTGGCAACATTAAATTTATAAGCCCTTAATACCAAACACTCTACGGGCGTGCAGTCTTTCCGTCGGCTGTGTAACTTTGTGGGACTTAACCTTAGGTGTAGTAACTTTTTAAATATAAACAATCATGACTTTAGTCACAAATTGAGAAAAGGGAGAATTTTTAACTCTTAATCATAAAATATCTGTTATAATGAAAAATCGGTCAGTACCAGGACGTCAGATACCTAAACACGAGTACCAAATGTGAAATACAACCAGCTAGCAAGCACAGAAAACAATTATCTGTACTTTTACAAAAGATTCCATGGAATCCACTTGCCATGAAACAAGTTTGTAATATTAAAAGAAATATATTTTAACACACAACATGGCAATGGTTATTTTCGCATACAAGAAATGCGTGTTTCGATATAATACTGAGTATCTTACGAAAATTGGCGCACAAGTTTGTATTTTAATCGATGTTTTCATTAAAGTACAATATTTTTTTTTTAAATTTAGAAATAAGCGAATATTCAATAATTTAACTATTTTGTTCTATTTGTAGACTATTCAGAGAACGATTTACAAACTGTAGACAACTGGAACAACGCAATGCATAAAAGCCCGGGTAAGAATCCAATCCCAGAATTACAGCGAAAACAATTTTGTAGTGACGTTGATTTCATGTAAATGTACAAATTTAAAAATAGGTATATGTAATATTACACGGGTTTAACCTATCAAAAAACGATAAAATACTTTACCAAATTTAAAAGTGAAGGAAACTTAACTAATGTACGATTAACCCTTAAATTGACAGTGTATCCTGTAAGATACACCTCAAATGAAAAAAATCATGTTCCTACAAGATGGCTTCCTTAGTCTTCCTTTATGCACTGTTGTGTGCCATTATGTGTGTAGTGTGGTTTCTGATTAGTGCTGACATCTAGGGAGTGTTACTGTAACTTGAAAAGCCTGCAGTGTCAACATGGCCGCTAGGAGCTTTGTTGTTAGTGAAAATAAGGTAAGAAATCTAGCTGTTTTGTTATGAAAAAAAATTGTTGCATGTTTATATGCACAAAATTGGTTTTTGTAATGATTATGAGTTCGGTATCTGGTATTACGAATTAGAATAATTGTGCCAATGGTTTTATATGACTGTAAAATTTTTATGTATCTCAAAAGATACACTGCCAATACCCCTAAAAGAATAGATTTTTGGCTTGTGTATCCTCTAAGATACAATGCCAAGTACTCACAAAATTTGATTTTTCTTACATATGTATCTTACTAGACACAATGCCAATTTCTCTCAAATATGATTTCTCTGAATTTTCAGTTGTAACATGCAGTTGGTACAGAAGAAAGTGTCCCAGTCAACAACTTCACAATTACAGTAAATATTCAGACACCAGTGCACTATTTTTTGTCTTTCTTCAGTGATGATTTGATAACTACTATAGTAGAAAATACCAATTCATATTCTACACAAGTCACCGGCAAAAGTGTCAACACAACTCACAATGAAATTAAAGATTTCTTAGCAATATTGCTAAGAATGGGTATTGTGGACATGCCTGCATACACAAACTACTGGTCTGAAGCTATGAGCTTTGAACATGTATCAAGTGTGATGCCCCTGAAACAATTTCAGGCTCTAAGACGATACCTGTATTTCGCAAACAATGAAGAAATGAACGACGATAGTTTCTATAAAGTGCAGCCTGTCTTGGAAATTGTTCGTCAGAACTGTATCAGACTGGAAAGTGAGAAGAGGCACTCCATAGACGAAATGATGATACCCTACAAGGGTACCAAAGCTGGCTCCCGACGACAATACGTAAAAAACAAGCCCAAGAAATGGGGTTACAATATGTTTGTTCGGTCAGGTGTTTCAGGAATTGTATATGATTTTTTGATGTATGGTGGGGAGGATACATTCCGTGGGTATTAATTTACCACAGAGGAAGAACAACTTGGAAAGAGTGTGAAAGTGGGTGTAGCATTGTACAAATCAATTCGAAATCCACAGTGTCAAATAGTTTACTTTGATAACTTTTTCTGCTCACTTGAACTAATTCTGTGGCTCAGAGATGAGTATGGCATATTTAGTTTAGGTACTTTGCGGGCAAACCGTTTACGGGGGTGCCCACTGAAAGCTGATAAACAGCTTGCTAAATCTGGCCGTGGTTCGTATGATCAGAAAGTAGAAGATGACAAGAAAATTGCTATTATCAAATGGTAAGACAACAGGGCAGTAGTCTTGGCAAGTCCATATGTGGCATCTGAGCCTGTAACCACAATCAAGCGGTACAGCAAAGCAGAGAAGAAGAGAGTAGATGTTGTTCTGAAATCGTAAAACACTAAACACACATATGGGTGGCGTAGACTTATCAGATATGCTAGTAGCTCTATACAGGACTGGGATCAAAACACGTCGATGGTACATGGAAATCTTCTCCCAAATTTTAGACATCTGTGTAAATAATGCGTGGTTACTATATGGAAGAGAATGCACACTAAAGAACACTCCTTCAGATCTCACCCTGAAACAGTTTCGACTACGAGTAGCTGATGGATTACAACTTCATGGGAAACTTAGGCGAGGACGACCAAGCAGTCAAGAGTTAGAACAGCAGCCTAAAAAAATTCGTAAACCTGTTACTACACGACCAAGAGAAGACATCAGATATGATATGGTTGGTCACTTTCCTGTGTTCACAAGTAAAGGGAGGTGCAAACTTTGCATGAAAGGCCAGACAAGTGTTATTTGTCATAAGTGCAATCAGAGACTATGTTTTGTCGAACACCGTAACTGCTTTCTGGAATTTCATTTTTAAAAAGTGAGTTTTTTTATCTCTATAAAACTTTACAACATTTGTGCTTTGGATGGATGACATTTTTCAGACTATTAAATTATGAACAGTTTTCAAGACAAGAAGTGATATGGTTTCGTTGCAGGTACATTACTTAGTACTTGAATGGATGTGACATTTTTGAGAATTGCATAAACATTAGTTTCAGGTTAATGAATCTGACATGTGTAAAATATCACAACATATTTTATTTGTACAACATGAATGGTTCATAGAATAAGGTGATTTGAAAAATCTGGATGAGACATTATTGTGTCAAAAAAAGTTGTACCTGCATAAAAATAGTAATAGTATTGTGTTTATTGTTTTGTTTCTGAATTTTTCTACATCAGGTAACATATACACTTCAGTAATAAATTAAGTCCTGCAAGTTGTTACCTGTTATGTATGCTGATAATGTTTCCAGCAAGTTGGCATTGTTTCTTTGTGGATACAGCCCTTCAAAAACTTAAATTGTTAGCAAACTGGCAATGTATCTTGACAGATACAACTAAAATCCAATTACTCCTGAAGCTCAATCATTTTTCTATTATTTTTTAACATCACCTGATGATAGTGTTCATCCATTAAAGTAGCAAAAAAATTTTTTTCATAACATTTTTTTCCTTGCCAATTTAAGGGTTAAATACAATTCACTGCAGCTACATTCATTAGAACTGGTGGGTCAAAGTTTCTGTAAAATATAGCCATTATATATTTGATGGGAAAGAAGGAATTTTCGTAGTTAATATTGGCAAAACTGCCTGTTAAGGTTGTTTAAATTGCAATAATTACATAAACATTGTTAAAGTAAAATATGAAAACTATACTGATGGGCTAATTTATTAAATTATATTTGTGACATACTTCAAATAACTTTCTGTTAAAGTGTTTCCTACTAAATACCCGTACTGGAAAAACGGGTGTTTACGGATTATTCCTTCTCGCTTCTCGTATTTGTACTTATGCTTTCATTTGATAACTGAATAGCATTTATTTTGGCATTCCACTTTGCGAGTTCCATTTTACGAAATAAATATATAAATAATGAACATCTAGCAGCAGAGTGACCTATAAAGTTAAACAGACGTAAAATAATAGGTAAAATGGTAGTAAATCAGAAAAATCAATGTGGATGGAGTATACATAGGACTATGAATTCCAGCCTGCCACAAAACGAAAATTCAATGTTTAAGGGTAGAGAACGGAAAAATTCGCGAATTCAATGACCTCCTGGACTGACTACAAATTCTCTCGCACATTCGGACAAATGTCGCCTGTTCATTGGCTGCTGACTTGTGCGACGGGTCAACAGGGTAGCCTGTTATTGGACACTTCTTCGGTTGAATATCTCTCATTGGCCCAGAGTCCCGTCACCAGCAGGAGCAGCACAAAGGTTTAGTTACTTCAATTTCAGCCTATCGCGAAATGAAATAGAGAATTTTTCCGGTCTCTATGTATGGGTCATTATTCTGTAACATACGACCCATTACACCCATGTAGGACGGAAATCCAACAAAGTGTTTCGAATTGGCGTCAAAAAGAGAACATTGTTGCCAACCGTACACGCACATTCCATCAGTAATAACATGAATGCACGCGCGAAACAAACGTGGTATTAAGTTAACACCAAAAAATAAAATTCACAAAGTAATATCATATTTTTAACTTAATTTTTATACACGAACAAAATGTATCACTATGTTGTTTCACAAATGTCTTATGTAGTAAAAAATAAAATATATCAAGTTTTTAACACTGAACATTTAAACCATGCTATAGAACTTAATAAAAATATAATGTAAACCATTCAATAAAAATCAATTCTAATATTATAAAAACTTGCTAAAAATATTACATCTAAACATTATACGTAGGGAAATGTACTTTTCACGAACTCCTTTGTGGCATTGTCCGAGTCTCGTGGTTGGCTGTGTTTACTCCAAGTGCATGTCTACTATCAGCACACCAATCACAATGATTTATAACGGAAGCAAACGCGTCCTGAATGGCCCGGCCAAATAAGGCAATGGCTTCTCTTGCAGACGGCCGCCAATTACAAGGAAATAATTGTTTGCGCGGTGTCACCTTACCGCACTCTAAATGAGCGAACAGGTTATTTAACGAAAAATACAGCAACTTCTGAATTATCTTTAGAACTATTGACTGCGTAGGGTCACGCTGGCACGGCAAATGTGGCAGGGTTTCAGCTAACTTGTAAAGCAGTGAGCAGTAACGCGTTTTGAAAACTGGGTTGAACGTGCTCTGCCAGATAGTGTCCGTTATATCATTCCAAAAAAGGCCTGCAAGTAACTAAATGATCTTTTAAGGCAGGTATCTGAATATTTTCCTTTGTTTTGTATGCTGTATACAATTTAAAAAAAACTACACATGTATGCAAACCAATTAATATTTAAAATCTAAATAAAATTTTCGGGATTTATTTCAAGTATAATAGACAAAAATATTAACTTGTTACACGAGCTGATTTAGTGAGATTTGTTGTATGAACTGCTGATAAGACTATTTCAGACACACGTGTCACTGGGTGTCTCTGCTTTCGTAATGGGTAATTTAACGTTCCACGATTCCGCAATTCTACGTCTTAACCGTAACATTTGCTGAAAATTCGTAATACCCGGCAGCACTGAAATTGAAAAATCATTGGCCTGTGATATAAATGTGATACAGAAGGCATAATATCAAAAGTTATGTTTTTTGGTGAACGTACAATCATTATTGCCCAGTTCTGTCTGTTCTGTGTACACAAACACACGAATCACCGCGCTATCACGTCTGAGTCGTGAGCTACACTTAACAGATTTTTTTTTCCCTAACCTAAATTAAAACTAAGTGTATTTCGGAGGTCTAGGTAGGGAAGACAAGTCAAGTTCCAGGCAGAAGAAGAGAAGCACGCGGGAACAGGCGAGCCGATATCCGCCAACTACGGTGCAGTGAATCGTGAAATGTCTCCCCCCCCCCCCTTTTTATAACCGTCCGAGCCGAGAGACGGGGTTGTAGGGGAGTGGGTTGCGGGGGGAGGAGAATGGAAGGGGGTTCCGGAAGTTGACCAGCAGCCGGTGGACTGGTCCGGAGCAATCAGGGATGCCTTTTGGTGGAGGAGGGGTAGATGGTCGGTAAAAAAAGGGGGGGGATGAGAAAGGGGTCGAAGAGGGGGTGGAAATGGAGAGGTTCCCAACGACGCGACGTCTGGAGCTCAAACGCAGCGTGAAAACGAGCCCAGGAACAGCTTCGCCGAGGAAAATGGGCGGGAGACCGCGTCAGCGGGAGGTAGCAGAGCGGGGTTCGGGCGGTAAAGAGGACATCTCCGACGAAGACTACTACAGCGGGGAGCGCTGCCGACGACGGCATTACTGCGAGAATCAACTCGCTCGTGTTCCCCTTCCAGCCCGAGAACCTCCAGACATGGCCGGGAGGAGGAAAAAGGACGTGGCGATGCCTCGGACCTGAAGGATCCGTCATCAGGACTTTCAGTTGGCTCCGCGCCAAGTGAACTAAAGGTTGCATTACATTTTACCACGTTTTTACCAACTCGCTCTCTTGTAGGTATATTTTTCTGTTCTGTACAAACATTGCAATTGATTTTGAGCCAACTTCCCGATGAGCCAGAATCTTTCAACTCGGCTAAGAATTTAATGACAATGAAATACAAGCGCTCACACACAAATTAAAAAGAAAAAAATTTAAATAATTTTTTTAAATATATCACGTTTTTAAAACGGAATTAAAATGTAAAAAAAAACTAACCCCAAACAGATTCCTAAACCCATACAGATTGTCCTGAAAATATGTGATTGTGAATTTTTAATATCTATGGAAATACTTGGAAGATTTAAAAAAAAATGTGGGGCGCCTGCGATAAAAACTGAGTGTAGGGATTAGCTGTCTGAAAAAAACTGATACTGTTCATATAATTTGCAGTGGAATAAAACTTTTACATAGCTCAACTATTCATTGGTAATTTATAGATTGAATGAGATTTATCAAGCCAGGTAGTATCAATAATTAAGGACACAGTGATACCCATTTACTCTGTACTGGGATCCAAGATGAGACTGAGGAAATGAGGTATCTCACCGGGGCCCTCGAAGTTAACAACTAGAGTCTGCCCACTGAAATTTCTCGCTTAGTTACTGCGCTTAACTTGGCGGCGCAAACCTCATCAGTGCGCTATCTCTGCTAAGTAATGAAGAGTCAGCATGATGGATCTGCGTGAGCGATCTCTTTTTTTTAACGTGAAAACATCGATTCGCTCGTTAAGAGTAATAGTCGGTACGAACTTTGTGTGACAAAATACTGTTAAGATTAAAAATCGCTGATAACCACGAGACTAATCATGCGTCAACAATGGTTAAGCCCGGAATGGATACATCATGCCCGTGCGTTGTTTATCGCGCTCGCTGTATTTGCTTTGCCTGTGACGTCATCGTAGCAGTGTATGGGCATGCGCGTGGTGTTAGGAATTAACTTTTGTGTTAAGTTATGAATTATTGGTGTAGCGTGGAAACGAGTTTAGCGAGGACATCAGATTCGGGTGTCACTTAAGGAACTTGCTGAGGAATTCTAGGACACAAAAGGGACAGTAAAAAATATTCGCTGAAATATAAATGAAAAACATTATATTAAAAATTACAAAAATTATCGTATGTCGTCTCTTATGATTCTTAAGTTTGCTGGGAATTATAGGAAACGTTAGTCAAGAGGAAATCTCGCGTCGAAAAGAATCCAAAAAGCCTATAGAAAGTCCAGGGCCGAGAGCATGCTAGAGCTACAGCAGTGTCGAAAAGGAAAGGAAGTAAAATAAACTAACATGGTGTCAACACTGTGGTTGAGCCACTTGAATTCGATGCAGTGTAAGGTGAACCGTGTTTTTACTTCGGCTACCACACACTACCCTTGCTACATGCGATGAACTTAAGTCATTAATCTAAACCACTGTATTGAAGAGGTCGACAATTAAAATTACATAATACGCAACACTCGTTACGGATTCATCCCGACGTTTTTTACGAAAAAAAAATATATTATATATATATATATATATATATATATATATATACACACACGGCGCGGGCCCAAACAGCTGTTTTTAGCTCTTATTTTTCCTCCAGTAAAACATCTTCAAAACACTTCTGCTCGTTAGCGAAAATTGTTCACCTTCCTTGTGCTTCAGGGGAAACAGGTATCTGCACAATAATCATCCTCCGACGAATCTCTCGTGTTTGGGTCGTGACGGGTGTTAATGGTGCTTCCCGAGACAAAGGCCCAGCCATTCAGGTGTCTCACTGGCGCAGAATAAATTGGCTCATTAGGAAACGAGGCTGGCCAAAGCCCCCCACCCCCTAACCACCCCCACCACCCCGGACGTCGGAGACCCGGGGCGGAATCTCCCGTTTCACGTCAGGCGCGTAATTATTAGCATCGGAAATTAACAAGTGGAAGCAAGAAGAACTGCGAGGTGAAAAGAAGAGCGAAAAACGGAAACGAGATAAGAGCAGAAGGCCTACACAAAGACGAGAAGACTTGTGAAAGGGAAACGAGGGGGCTAAAGGTTCGGCCTTCGCTTGCTGACGGGTGCACTTTGGACTAACTTGTCCACAAAACGAGACGTAACGTCTCCAAGAGACTCAGCGAATTAATTCTTTCAATAGTCTTATTTCAAGTACACTCCTAAAACTCTATTTTGAATGCTTTCATTTCTGCGTTAACTGCGCACACTTAATTCAGGTACACAGCGAACTTATCTGAATGCCTTTACTTGATTCGAAACACACGCCAGGTAATCATTAAATTTGAAACGTCGAGACAAGTATGAAGACTTCTCACAGGCACTTAAGAAAAAAATATTGTGGTAGTATTACTATATAACATGAATCTAACAAAAACTTACATGCAAAAGGATGTATTAAGTACCGTCTCCTCCCTAAGTCACTTCGTCGACACGAGGCAAAAGTTCATTCCGTATAAAAATAAAATAGAAATAAACCTGGCCAGGGTCCTTAATGGATGCAAACTCCAATGCATCAGTGTAAAGTGATTAACTTTAAACCATAAAATCTATCCCAAACCTGTATTGTAATTTTTTTTAAATGGAACAAAAATAGTTATGTAAAATAACAGATATTTGTAACTTTGTACACTGGCATGAAAACATGTATCACTACAAAATAGTGTTGTCCCAGTGCCTTTAATAATTAAAAGTTATTTATAAACGGTTCCCGGAATAGCGTACCCCAATTTACGGCGCACATTAATAAGCATAATTGTAGAATATTCGCTTATCTTTTCCATGGTTTAAAAATATGTTTCAAATGAAACAAATTTAAATACAAAATAAATGCTACAATTTTCGTAATAAATACTCTGTATTATTTAAAAACGTATTTTATATATGCAAAAACAACCATAGTCTTGCGTTTTAGAAATATCTTTCTTATTGTATTACAAACTGCTTCTTTACAAATGGTTTCCAAGGGATTTTTTTTTTGTTGGGAAAAGTAGGGAAAATTTCCTGTGGCTAGATTATTTAAGAGCATTTCATTGAAGCTGGTTTAAGAAGCATTCATGGCAAGCAGCTACGAATAAAGCTGAATTCTCTCTAAGCGTAGGACGTTAGTTATGTTACCGACGAACTTTCCCGAATACTGAGCGGCCAATCCACAGTTTATGTCAGCTTAGGAAAAATATCAACTAGTCAGCATTCCACTAAAGTCTGTTTCAGAATGAACATAGGTATAACTTTAAAAAAATGGCGATATGACCACGCATTTTTAAATGGTTTAACTTCAGAACTTTAATATTTCAATTTAATATATTTTACCTTGCACACGTACAAATCTAATTTTCAGCAAAAAAAAAAAAAACACTACGGTAGTTAACAAGCCGAAAATTGAGCGACACGAAATACATTCAATGCAGAAACATGCGAATTTATTCCTACATATATATATATTATATATATGTATATATATATATATAAATTTCAGTATCACCTCAAAATGTGATTTACAAAGTTACGCATTTCGATTACAAATGCTATGCACAACCACAGAGAACACTTTCACATCGATAGCTGTGTTAAATGCCTGCCTCCCAGTAAACAATTTTTCTGTTGAAATATTTTTTTTGCAACATATTCGGAACAGTGCCTCCAGAATTACTAAACTACAGAGTATGTAGTTACAAATAGTTACATTTCGAGTGTTCGCGGAGTTGGGTTAACAGTTCTGAAACACAACAAAGCCATACATGGTCCGGAAATCAAGAGGACACTACGTTAACAAACATACTGTAGCAAAAAATTGTATTATTATATAGCATTAGGTTATTTTAGAACAGTTCCCAGTGTCCATTGTTTTAGTAAATTTTCATTTCCTATATCCTAAATATATCATGTTAAGCTTCTTACATGTTCCAAATTTATCGTACTTTCTAGTAAGTTTATAATTGAGTGTTTTTATTTTAATTTTCGTGACCATAGTCTATCAACGACAACTTATTTATATATGTTTTGTTGTATACATCTCTCAAGTAGCCAGCTTTAATAGAAAATGTATGTGGTTAAGTGTAACACAAGGTGTTATGCCTTAACTTCGCCACATTAAGCAAGTCAAAATAAATAAGAGCCGAGTGAAACACGATTTCATGTCGTCGAGACACCGAGTATCGTTGGCTGGGAGAAGAAAATATGAAGGGTATCAAACGAACATGCAAGATCACAAAGAGAAGTGACTGGGACAGAGCGAAAGCGGAAGTTAAAGACTGGCAATACGAAGCGCAGAATGTTGCGTTTGCGCTGAAATAAGCTCGTCACCTGGCTTAAGCTGAGCTGCACTGAGCAGGTATCTCATCTCTTAAAAGAGATCTTTCCATCGCATCCATGAGACTAACCCATCAAGTCTATACGGGTTCAATTCCCGGCGGGGTCAATCCAGAATTTTTCGCAAGAGGAGAATGTGGCGGTCGTTGCCGTGGCTTATAGTTTTTCTAGGGGCTCTAATACCCCCCACCCCCCACCCTCCCTTTTTTAAAATTATTTCCGTCAATGCGCCACACATTCCATCGCCCCTCATCGTCAAAGACAGCGATGTCGACAAGAGATGAAACCCTAATTTAAGTATTTCTCCATTTAAGGGTTTCAAAAACCACATTTAAAATACGTTTCACCGAGGATCTCTTTCTTCGTTCCTTTCCATCCAAAATATGTCTGTATCGGTTTCTTCAATAAAAACAAACCATTTTCAAATTATACGAATATTCTAATATAAGTGTCCCAAGAAATTCACACAAAGATTTTGATTTCAGTTAATTTTTAAGCTTCTGGTACTAACGAACACAGTGACGCTCATTTCTGACCAACTTTTCACTTATAAAAATACATGGATGTAATTTAAGGATCAGCACAGTCATTTCAACGGTACATAATCCACGACTTCCCGAAAAGCAAAGTATTTTAACAATTTCATCACAAAATCCAAGTACAGATCAGCTGCCGGACGGCATAAACTATTTACTTACTGGATCCACACGTGTGTATCTCGATACTCACACTTCCGTTGCTCTGGTGTACGATTGTCTGAACGCTAGGGGGAAAAGTACTTCAACTTACGAACATAGTTCCCCCTTCAACAGACAGAGTCGCCGCGACCCCGAAGACCGACCAAAGCCACCGTCCTCCGCAGACAACCGCCACCGTTCGCACGGACAGGCATGCGAGCGCAACAGCATGGAAGTGGAAACTATTACAAGGAGGGCGAAGATGCCTTCACTGAGCTACCTCCGCGTATTAAGTTCCCGAACAACCAGAGAGAGAGAAAGAGAGAGAGAGAGAGAGAGATGGGAAGTTCGACGGTCAAATCCCAGAAGAGGAAGCGAGCGCGGGCCACAATCTGTGGTCGGTCGTAAGCTCACGATCGTCCGACAAACTCCCGCTGCGAGAGGGAACTCGTAACGAAGTGTAATACCCTTAATTAACCCCCCCCCCTCTCTTCCCACCCTAACCATCCATTTCTTCTTCCAACCTCCCCCCCCCCTCCACCCAACCATTCAACCATCCTGCCCAAAGGAACGCGTTCCCTCGCTCGTGCAAACTTTCTAATGACAGTCATGTTTACTCGGCTCTCTTGGAGGAAGGAAAGACCAAAGCCGATCAAAGACCCTCTTCATAACACACACACAACACACTAGAAAATGTAATCAATTTGGCATATCCTTTCTGTATACAGCCAAGTATCAATGAAATTTAATAGTGTGTGTGTCTTGACAAGTTACGAAAATCAAGACCACATTAAGTATGCTAAACATTAGGGCGCAAATACAACCTTAAGAAATTTAACACCCAAAAGACTAAAACCAAACCATGAATATATATTTTTTAATTATGTTCTCTTTAAACCTCAGTATAATTATGAAAAAAAATAAAGATGTAACCAGTTTTGTTACAAAATAAATATTACAGAAAGAGAAAAATGTTAAGGGCTATGGAACGTAATTTTTGTCATGTGTATGTAGTTTAAAATGTATGAACGTCAATGAACATGAAACAAAAACTATTTTTGAAACTCCAAAAAAAAAAAAAGTATACATAAAATTATTCACGAGGAGTTATCGGAACCCACATGGGCCATTATAACATTCAGAGCAATTAAAAAAAATACTAATAAATGATAATCCTGTTCCAAATACTAACAGAATAGTTCCAGAAATAAGAACAATGAATTGATATAACAACCTTACTCAGAGGTGAACACAGTGAATTAGCCTATTGTTAAACTGCGTACAAAAAGCTTACAAATGTTAAGATTCTGCTTCCACACACTTGGTCGATCACCCGTGTAGTCTTCACGTAGCTGCGCACGGCTGTCTTGACTTTCGTAGCGTCATGCACGATACCACGATACGTGCGCGCTTCATACGTCACCACGCGCAATGCGAGGCGGTGAAGAGTACTGCCGGTAAAAAATGTAACACGTGCAGTTGCGCAGAACTAAATCCTACAAAACACGAGCAGAAGTAATCAGAAGGGACAGGACAAATTCGCGGTTTCGATGGCCTTCATGATAGACTGCACATTCCCCTGTACACTCGGGCAAATAAAGCGCAAGTTCATTGGCTGCCGACTTGTGAGTCATCTCAACTGGTTCGTCTGTGATTCAATCCTTCTTTGGTTGAGGTTTTATAATTGGTTGAGATTCGTCCTGTTGAACAGTAAGCCAATTGCAAAATCATTATAAAGGTATATGTATTTGAATTCTAGCCTATCGCCGAATGAATCAGCGCATTTTTCTGGTCCCTAGTAATCAGTGGTATGAACTAGCATGGAAGATCAAATGTGGTGCACTGTGGAATCATTTGTGCAATAAGTACGTTCGTGAAAATAAACACAACGGTGCATAGCAGACATAAGTCTTATCACAAGAGTTGCGGGGAGCAAGCAAGGCTAAAGAAGTAGAAACAAGGGGGACTAGTCTCTCCCTAGCCAAAATTATTTTGTTTTTATCTTATTTCATTCGGTTCTACTTTATTTCCATTTGTTTTATTTCAGATTATTTCTGTTTATTTTGATTAATATTGTTTTGTATCATTTCAACACATTTCAATTACTATCTTTCGATTGATTTCGTTACAATTTAATTAGTTCTAACAATTAAAATTCATATCAATTCAAATAATTTTATTACAATATGTATTTTTCGATTCCCTTTCATGTCGTTTCACTCCATTTTATTTATTTAATAACATTTGGGTACATTTCCTTTAGATACATTTATATGGTTTCAATTCATTTAGTTTGGTATCTAAGGTTTCAAATCATTTAGTTTCATTTGGTTCCATTTCATTATCATTTGTTTCGTTCAAGATTTCTATTGGTTTCCTTTGATATGTGGAGTAAGGTATCGATTCAATACATTTTAATTATCATCTTCATTTAATATCTTTATGTAAATTAAATATTTTATTAATGGGTTAAACTAACTCAAAGAAGTTGCTTACAGTATCAAACAGCATTTCAGACTATAAATTTGTAAATATTCCAAGCATATCCGAGTCATTTGGGATCCTTCGCACTAGGCCGCTCAAAAAGCGCCACTCCGCCACATTCCCAAAAGCCTGAATAAAAGAGTATTTCAGAGGAAGAAAAATGCATTGTTTGCGTGGTCGCTGCAGCGAAATAAACACCATAAAAACAGCATATATTGGATTTATACGATCCTTTGTTGAGAAATAACGCAACGATTTCCAACCAGCTTTTTTTTTTTCTCTTTCTATATTTTATTGCCGAGGCACATCCCGAATTGAGATTCCCTCTTAACACTTCCAAAAAATAAACCTATCTGGTGTGTAAGCTTGATTCCAAACTCGAAGAAACAGTTACATAGCAGGAAGTTGTTTAATTAAAAAACGCGCCCGTGTGTGTATAGTATATATTTTTGGTTGTAAGATTTAGTTACTATAGACGTAAGATACTTGTATGATTTTAATAATTATGGAGCAATTTATTTTTTTTAACTGTAAACTGTATTGATATATTACCGTGAATTTAGGTCTCCGTAATGAAAATATCTAGCCGATAAAACCAACTCCATTAAATTCAGTCAAGTCGTTCCGATTCTGTGTTTTTTATAGCCATTCAAGCAAATAGATACCTTTCCATCCATCAAGTTATAAGTTAAAAATTGGTTGTCTGTGAAGTCGGTTTACGGACGATAGTTTAACGTGACAACGTCATAACAAAACATTGATGAAATGATCTGCATACTTTTATGAATAAAATTGAACAATTTTTATTGAATTATAAGTATTTTGTATGGATACAGAGGAGTGAAATGAAATCTACAATTTAATTGATAAATTTACTATTATTTGAACTCATTAATTCAAATATGTTTATTACTTTAACGAAGAAATTATTTGAACTATAACTTTTATACATGTTTCCTATTGAACTTCTTCCAATCTGTGTTATTCTGTAAAGGATTGGACGATGATAGGAAAAGTAGGAAACGAATGGGAGTGTTTCAAGTTTAATGTGCCTAGAAAAAGACAAATCGATGGTTGTTCCAATAATCGAGTGGAAGAGAGATAGATGCGGCGCATGCGTACAATGCGCGTAACGGGACAATGTGCGTTACGGGACACTTTTGCGTGCGTGCAGCCGGCGTTCATCGATTTATTAGACGTTGTCACGTCGAAAAAATATTGACGGGGAAAAAATGAAAAATAAAAAAAAAAATCACCATGACTTGAGAGACCGATGAAAGTGCGCAAGGAAATTCAAACATTGTTCGGTTGCAGACGAAGGCAGTTCTAGACCCAGTGCAACGGAACTCTTACTGCCAATGGTAGCGAGATGGAACTGCAGCGTCAGCAGACAGCACGCGACAGACGCCGGCCCGCCACAGGCTGATTGACCGACCTTGTAAGGTTTGGAGGAGGAGGGGGGAGGGGGGAGGGGTGGGGGAACTGGAGGTATTCGTGACAAGAGGTCGACTGATTGCACCCCCACAAGGCCGACCCCAAACAGCACACACGATCCATCCCATGGGGAAGGTATGGTAAAGGAGGGGTGGAGAGGGAAGGGGCTGCTACAACCCCCCAGCAAAGCAGTGTAACCCCGACCCCCTGCCCCAACATTCAGCCACACCCCTCCCCTTCCGGCGACCGACCCCGCACCCGACTCGGCCAATCAGCGCGGCGGGATTTGCAGGCGGTGTCGCATGCCGGCGAGCTCAGGGGAATCCTTTTCGCAGACGAGAGAGCCAAACGTCCAATCGTGCATCTTAGGTTTTTTTTTGTTTCATTGTAAATAAATATGGCGGTGTTGATAAAAGGATACTAACGGTCAATTAGGTTAGGTTAGCTACATTATAAATACTTTAAAACATTGTGGACGGTTGATTTGGTTTGGATAGCTACATAAAAGATAACGGAAAAAAGCATGAACTTGAGGGAACTTCGGGTTTTGGCTCTCTCGTCTGTGAAAAGAAGGCTTTCCGAGCTCAGCACACCCGCCAAAACACTGCAGCCAGTCGCCATGGCAACGACAACAAAAACTTTTTTTTTCCCATTTAACTGGTTATTTGCTCACTAGTCGTGATGGCACACACTCGTACGAGGCCAGCCAGGGACGTCGAAGTATGAGGTTCGAATCCATACTCCAATAACACAGGGTTGTCCATAAAATTTCCCATTTTCAAGGATTTGTATTACCAGTTTAATTTAGACTGTTTTACGGCGAATCATACATCAAATGAAGATAAAACTAAACTAGCTTTTATTAAAAATGTTCAATATGCTTTAGTTATACGGCACACATCCTACCTATGGTCACAATTCTTCCAACACTTTTGGTTAAGTCTGGTGTAATGGAAGCAATAGCCTCTTCAAATCTGCGTCAACTCTTGCAAATCTTTAAAGTAGCCGTGGAAAAGACACAATCTTTTATAAAGCCCCAAAGGGAACGATCGCATGGCGTTACGTCAGTTTTTAACATAAAGGCCAGTTTTTCACCTTTTTAAACATATCCGGTCGTTTCAAATTGCCAATACCTACCATCGGCGGATGTTTTTGCCACAAGGGGGAGCTCACAATTAAGCTTCAAACGAAACTAACGTTGATTGAAATTACAGTTTCACCCTGAGCAATTAGCAGAAAACCAAACTCTTTGCCCCCATTTTGCGCAGGTGGCGCTGCAAACGATCAAAAAAAGTTCTCGCGCATGCGCTTATATAAAACTTTACTCTTTTAATTGTGACCATGAACCAGCATTTAAAACAAAAATTAAATTCGGTGTTAAATCACGACATTTTCTCCATCAAAAGGCTTGAAGTAACTAAACGTAAAAGATATCAGTTCCAACGAATTTAGGTGAACAGACCCTAATTAAATATCTTAATTGGGCTAAGACATTGGAAACGTGACCAAACTGTGTCACAAATGTAGCCAAGGCACTCACAAGGATTATTACCGTAATGAATTTTTTGAGCACTTAAGGCCAAAAAAAAATTTCAGGATATCATTAGGAATGAAATACTGCAAGCAACGAAGTGATTTATAACTCTAAATGTTCTGCAACCAATCACAAAAACACTGGTACAGATTTCGATCCTCAAAAACCTCCTTAGCAAAAGGAGGGATTAGAAAAAAAACTGGATAAGATCAGGGCATAGAGTTATAAGCTTCAGTGGAGATGATTTTGACAATTTAGATAACCGAAATCACAGAACAGGTGAATTACTTCACGGAGTAACGCATCAATGATCATGGGATTTATTATATCAAGTTAGCATAAAGCTGAATATGCACACGACTAAGTAACTTAACAAAAATTTTGGGAACATGTCAGCGAAAAAAAAAATGGTGCTTTATGTAAGCATCCAAAAACAAACTTTTAATATTTATAAAAAAAAATGCTCTTCACGGAGCAAGGCGAGTTCAATTAGCAGGATTACCAGTCCTGTTTACAAATTCCAGCCCAATGATGAGCGTGAATTTCAAACATTCGCATTACAAACCACAAGCAATAAATCACATCGCGTAACTTTCCTCCATTCTTCGCAAAGCAAAATTCACGATGATATCAAAACCCTATCGAAACGAACAGTGACGCGTACGTCTGAATGAATATAACTGTAGCGAATTTTTTTTTTCCAGTGCGGGACGCCAGGACGAAACCAATTTCTGAATATATTTTTGCTTCCATTGTTCTTCGGAACATTGGCAAAGCCCGGATTTCACCCGGCAGTTTACGCGGACGTGACCCGCTAGCCGCATTAACAACCGAACAGCGCACGACGGTGATGAAAGGCCGCGTTCCCTTTTATGCACATGAGACAAGTGCGTTGGCGAGGTGGGAATAGATGGCTCACGTTCAAATTAACAGTGCTTTTTAAGTCCTACGTAATATTTACTGTTATTTAGTTAAATTTAAAAAAAGTATAAACGAATGAAAATTATATTCTCTTAAAATAAACATTAAATTAAAAAATTGGTGATCTGTAAAGTCCGTTTACGGACGATAGTTTAACGTGACAACGTCATAACAAAACATTGATGAAATGATTGCATACTTTATGAATAAAATATTTTTATTTTAATAATCAAAGAATAAATACTTGAAATTATAATAGTAATCAGATTTTTAAAATTCAAGAATAATTAACCTTTATTGCCGAAATTGTTGTTGTAAAAAGCAATGAAAACCACATTAACTTTTCACTTCACTTTATAAACAGTCGAGTGGAAGAGAGATAGATGCGGCGCAAGCGTACAATGAGCGTAACGGGACACAGCGTAACGGAACAATGTGCGTAACGGGAGACATCGTAACGGCACAATGTGCGTAACGGGACACTTTTTCGTGCGTGCAGCCGGCGTTCGATTTATTAGACGTTGTCACGTCAAAAATTGAGCGAGTATTTTAGTACTCGCCAGAGATACTTAACTTCGGTAACGAGCGCAAGTCATATGTACATGTTACAAATCTACTTATAATATGAAACCGAAACTATTATTTAAATTAACGCAGAGTGTGATAACTATAAGTAAACTGAGTTTTCAACTACACTTCTCAACGCGAATCACCAGTAGTTACCGCACTCGCCGCTAAGTTTCGCCACCGGAGCAGTTACGTCGACTATCGAATCATTCGACTGCAGAGCGAAATTTAAAAATATTTAATTTACCTGTTCCGATAAACACGAAAAACTTAAAAAAAAAAACCTCTAACCAGGCTTTAGACCAAATTTTTGAGACAAGAAATATTTTTCGCGACATATAATAAATCGATAAACTCCGGCTGCACGCACGAAAGTGTCCCGTTACGCTCATTGTACCGTTACGCTCATTGTCCCGTTACGCCCATTGTCCCGTTACGCTCATTGTCCCGTTACGCTCATTGTCCCGTTACGCTCATTGTACGCTTGCGCCGCATCTATCTCTTCCAATCGACTGTTTATAGAGTGAAGTGAAAAGTTAATGTGGTTTTCATTGCTTATTACAACAATAATTTCGGCAATAAAGGTTAATTATACTTGCATTTCAAAAATCTGATTACTAGCAGAATTTCATCAATGTTTTGTTATGAAGTTAAACTATCGTCCGTAAACCGACTTTGCAGACAACCAATCTTTTTTATTAAAACACAGCCAATCTTGTTAAAATCCACCACACAGTTACTATTATAAAGTTTACCTTTGACTTTGTGAACTTTGGTTTGCGCGGCTTTCTGTCACAAGATGGCAACACCGTGGTTACACATATCCGGGTTGTCGTTCGAATGTCTTTGAAACAATATATAAAAGCCGAGGTGACGAGAAAAAAAAAAAAAAAAAAAAAGGTAAATGCTTGGTCTCATCTTTCTTTAAACGGCATTAATGTAAAATTACTTCAGCAAATAAGGGCACTTTGAAATGATGTTCATTCGGTGCCAAACCCAAGTTTTAAAGGTACACAGCATGTTAATGATTTGCAGCGTCACTAACTTAAATTTAAGCTTATTTATTAAAATTTCTAGTTTTTTACCCTTAACTATATTACGAGCACAGAAATAATTTTTTTTATTTTAAATGAGAACCTATACAAGTAATTTTGCCCCTTTCGTGTTCTAATTACGACTACTTGCGCAAATCTCTGCACTCATATTACACTAAGTAAATATCTTATTAAAATAGTTGTGGTGTAAAACATTCAAGGGAGGTAGAAAATTAAAATTTTAGGAAAAGCCCTTAGAAGAAAAAAAGAGTTATTCACAAAGAAAGAAACATCCCTTTTGGCACAGCCTTTAGGCGTAAGTGGATTTTTTAGACATTTATTCCGGAAATATTTTGGAAAGTTGTATAAACTTCTGGAGCATTTTAAGAACTAATTGTACATAACATTTATGTTGTTCAATATTACAAAATTATATATTAAATATTTGCTCGAATATTCACATTGTATGCCAAATAAGGTAATTATTTTGACCTTCAAACACTTTTCATCCCTTACACTAATAACGTGGTCGTATAAAATTAACTGTGCACCAAGGTTAAAAATAATAAAGATTGTTTGAAATAAAATAGGAAGAATTTGATACTAAAAAAGTTATGAATATTTTTAATTTTAAGTCGCTGTTACGGTAATGTTTCATCAAAAATTGTTTCAGCCAAACTTTTTGATTACGTTTAGGATTTAATGGATTTGATAGTGTACATGGTACACATTTTTTTAAAATTATTTTTTATTCCAACACCGGGTTTATTGAACCCTTTGCAGTAATGGTTCGTGTTATTAAAAATTTGTTTCAGACTAAAGTTATAGATAAATACTATAATATTTACAACAATTTTGAAAAATTTCAATGTGCCTACGAACAGTTATGATTTTATACGTCGTACAACCGTTGTTTTTTCCACCCCTTGCAGTTATGGATAGTCATATTCCACGGATTCTTGTGCTGTCTGATATTTAGTTTTAAAGTGTTCGTCTGAGCTGTCGTGTTTCCAATAAAACACGGTTTCATCGCTTCGGAGATCACACCTACCCCGCCAAAATATCACTTTTACAGCATTTTCTAATGCCACCGAACTGGCCCAAACAAATTTTAATTTATGTTATAATCACCTAACCTTGCGAAAATATCACGAGGAAATTTTTTTTGCGAGATACTGAAAACTGAAAACAAAGATTTTCGTTTTGTGTAAATCACGTTTTTATTTTAATTACGATCAACTAGACATTCGTTTAACTATCTTGAATAAATAAATAGAACAACGAATTCTTGAGATAATTTATTCGCATGAACTAACCGAACCTTCTTACATATTTATTTCTTTACAACGAAAAAAAAAGTGGGTTGTGGCTGTCATGGACACGGCCTTGTGTTGTACACGAAAATGTGTACGTAACACGTAATATTTTCTATACAAAATATAAAATACGCTATTTTTATTTTAATATATATATACTCTAACTCTTTTACACTAATGTTGTGCCACTGTGCACTTGTGTGGGCATGCGCCCATTGTTTATATATTTATTTAATTTTAAATGCAAACTGGAATGCTACAATTTTTTATTATGTTTCTTTGCAATACCTAATTGTTTTTACCTTTTCAGATTATTTAAAGGATAACGAAATTATTACATTTAAGTATCAATATGCAAGGAATGATTTTGTATAAAATAATTTTTTTATTATGTATATATGTTTTTGTTAATCTTTGTGAATTTAAAATAAAAACATATGGACTGAAAAGACTTTAAACATTATAAATAAATTTTTCCTTTTTGTTATAAATATTGTGGTTAAGATTTAATATTGAGCTATCGCACTCAAGTGCAGGAAAGTGTAACCAATGTTGAAATTCACATCTCTACGAATGGTCATATCTATGGTCATCTTTTTTCTTGAAAAAGGCTAGATAGTACCGTCCGACTTTTTATCGGCCATGACGTAACTTACTAAATTTTGTGCTCCGCAGTTATCATTTGACATCAATGTCGAAAGTTGTGTTTTTATTACCGCTTTAGGTTAGTTTTACTGCATTTTCCCCGGGAATCATGTTTTATAATTATTTATGGGATAGTTTATTTTTTTTGTAATAAACTTGTTTAGCGGTCCGGGTGTTGGCGATCTTTCTCTGCCCCATGCCTGAGGCGTGATCTATAAGCTCTGTAGTTTTTGCCTGCGAAATTCTCAGGAAAGTTTTCAACAACTGGTTATTGGTTGCCGCTGAAGCCTCGTGGAGAGAGACGTGGAAAAAGATGGAGAGAAGGAAAGATGGAGAGAAGGAAAGATGGAGAGAAGGAAAGATGGAGAGAAGGAAAGATGGAGAGAAGGAAAGATGGAGAGAAGGAAAGATGGAGAGAAGGAAAGATGGAGAGAAGGAAAGATGGAGAGAAGGAAAGATGGAGAGAAGGAAAGATGGAGAGAAGGAAAGATGGAGAGAAGGAAAGATGGAGAGAAGGAAAGATGGAGAGAAGGAAAGATGGAGAGAAGGAAAGATGGAGAGAAGGAAAGATGGAGAGAAGGAAAGATGGAGAGAAGGAAAGATGGAGAGAAGGAAAGATGGAGAGAAGGAAAGATGGAGAGAAGGAAAGATGGAGAGAAGGAAAGATGGAGAGAAGGAAAGATGGAGAGAAGGAAAGATGGAGAGAAGGAAAGATGGAGAGAAGGAAAGATGGAGAGAAGGAAAGATGGAGAGAAGGAAAGATGGAGAGAAGGAAAGATGGAGAGAAGGAAAGATGGAGAGAAGGAAAGATGGAGAGAAGGAAAGATATGGAGAGAAGGAAAGATATGGAGAGAAGGAAAGATATGGAGAGAAGGAAAGATATGGAGAGAAGGAAAGATATGGAGAGAAGGAAAGATATGGAGAGAAGGAAAGATATGGAGAGAAGGAAAGATATGGAGAGAAGGAAAGATATGGAGAGAAGGAAAGATATGGAGAGAAGGAAAGATATGGAGAGAAGGAAAGATATGGAGAGAAGGAAAGATATGGAGAGAAGGAAAGATATGGAGAGAAGGAAAGATATGGAGAGAAGGAAAGATATGGAGAGAAGGAAAGATATGGAGAGAAGGAAAGATATGGAGAGAAGGAAAGATATGGAGAGAAGGAAAGATATGGAGAGAAGGAAAGATATGGAGAGAAGGAAAGATATGGAGAGAAGGAAAGATATGGAGAGAAGGAAAGATATGGAGAGAAGGAAAGATATGGAGAGAAGGAAAGATATGGAGAGAAGGAAAGATATGGAGAGAAGGAAAGATATGGAGAGAAGGAAAGATATGGAGAGAAGGAAAGATATGGAGAGAAGGAAAGATATGGAGAGAAGGAAAGATATGGAGAGAAGGAAAGATATGGAGAGAAGGAAAGAGATGGAGAGAAGGAAAGATATGGAGAGAAGGAAAGATATGGAGAGAAGGAAAGATATGGAGAGAAGGAAAGAGATGGAGAGAAGGAAAGATATGGAGAGAAGGAAAGATATGGAGAGAAGGAAAGATATGGAGAGAAGGAAAGATATGGAGAGAAGGAAAGAGATGGAGAGAAGGAAAGAGATGGAGAGAAGGAAAGAGATGGAGAGAAGGAAAGAGATGGAGAGAAGGAAAGAGATGGAGAGAAGGAAAGAGATGGAGAGAAGGAAAGAGATGGAGAGAAGGAAAGAGATGGAGAGAAGGAAAGAGATGGAGAGAAGGAAAGAGATGGAGAGAAGGAAAGAGATGGAGAGAAGGAAAGAGATGGAGAGAAGGAAAGAGATGGAGAGAAGGAAAGAGATGGAGAGAAGGAAAGAGATGGAGAGAAGGAAAGAGATGGAGAGAAGGAAAGAGATGGAGAGAAGGAAAGAGATGGAGAGAAGGAAAGAGATGGAGAGAAGGAAAGAGATGGAGAGAAGGAAAGAGATGGAGAGAAGGAAAGAGATGGAGAGAAGGAAAGAGATGGAGAGAAGGAAAGAGATGGAGAGAAGGAAAGAGATGGAGAGAAGGAAAGAGATGGAGAGAAGGAAAGAGATGGAGAGAAGGAAAGAGATGGAGAGAAGGAAAGAGATGGAGAGAAGGAAAGAGATGGAGAGAAGGAAAGAGATGGAGAGAAGGAAAGAGATGGAGAGAAGGAAAGAGATGGAGAGAAGGAAAGAGATGGAGAGAAGGAAAGAGATGGAGAGAAGGAAAGAGATGGAGAGAAGGAAAGAGATGGAGAGAAGGAAAGAGATGGAGAGAAGGAAAGAGATGGAGAGAAGGAAAGAGATGGAGAGAAGGAAAGAGATGGAGAGAAGGAAAGAGATGGAGAGAAGGAAAGAGATGGAGAGAAGGAAAGAGATGGAGAGAAGGAAAGAGATGGAGAGAAGGAAAGAGATGGAGAGAAGGAAAGAGATGGAGAGAAGGAAAGAGATGGAGAGAAGGAAAGAGATGGAGAGAAGGAAAGAGATGGAGAGAAGGAAAGAGATGGAGAGAAGGAAAGAGATGGAGAGAAGGAAAGAGATGGAGAGAAGGAAAGAGATGGAGAGAAGGAAAGAGATGGAGAGAAGGAAAGAGACGGAGAGAAGGAAAGAGACGGAGAGAAGGAAAGAGACGGAGAGAAGGAAAGAGACGGAGAGAAGGAAAGAGACGGAGAGAAGGAAAGAGACGGAGAGAAGGAAAGAGACGGAGAGAAGGAAAGAGATGGAGAGAAGGAAAGAGATGGAGAGAAGGAAAGAGATGGAGAGAAGGAAAGAGATGGAGAGAAGGAAAGAGATGGAGAGAAGGAAAGAGATGGAGAGAAGGAAAGAGATGGAGAGAAGGAAAGAGATGGAGAGAAGGAAAGAGATGGAAAGATATGGAGAGAAGGAAAGAGATGGAAAGATATGGAGAGAAGGAAAGAGATGGAAAGATATGGAGAGAAGGAAAGAGATGGAGAGATGGAGAGAGATGGAGAGAAGGAAAAAGAGAAAGACAAATAGAAAGAGAAAGACAAATAGAAAGAGAAAGACAAATAGAAAGAGAAAGACAAATAAAAAGAGAAGGAGAGACATAGAAAGTCAGAAAGAGAGTAAGAGAGATAAAGAGAAAGAGATAGAAGAGGACAACATCGGCCTGCTCCCCGGGTCCCCCGATGGAAGCCATTCATGCGCACCAGTCAACAAGGCGCCCCCGCTCCCAACAATCACTGCTGGAGGGGGGGGGGGAGACAGGTCTTTGATCGACGGAGCGTAGCCTCGCAGCGGCCTCTCACGGCTCCGCGAGTAATTACTCTCGTGGAATTTACCCCTCCCCCCCTTTTACACCCGAGGAAAAACCGCCCTTGAAAACCTCCCTTAGTCACGAAACAAAAAAAAATTACTTGCACTGGAATTTGGGCACACGACAGACGGAGACGCACAAAACTATGATGAAAAATCTCTTATTTGTTGGGGAAATTTTTTTTAAAGATGTGAAATCCAAGAGTTCAACCTCCTTGGAATAGGATTGAGCTGCAGGAGATTTTTTTTTAATTAGGGTTTTACAAAAAGTTCGTGGCAAATACCACAAAAAAAAAAAAATATCTCAAATGTACGCTTAGTAATCGAGAAATTTCGTGAATTTTAAACAATAGTTATAAACCATTCAACCGTACCCAAAATGATAATTTGTTCTGATACGTAATTAATAATTACACACGGAAATAACATCAAGGATATGAATTTAATTATGAAAATATATAAATTCTAACTTGGAATCAACGCGTTTAAGTCCCATAGTGAAAAGTTGCGAACGAAGATACCGCAATGCAGTTTAGTAATTACAATACACAATTCGGACATGCATAATTTCAGCGAAAATTGCCGACTAGGTAAAAGGCATCGCTTCAAAAATGGAAAACAAAATATTTTATGAATGTACAAGTGCCCAAATATTTTTTTTATTTCCAGGCATCCATGTACTCAAGCATATCGCCATCGACATAATATTTACTACATAACGGATTTGTACTTACTATTAAGTCATTCAGGCCATATTTGCTTCTCACTTACCTGCAACAAATAAACAGAGTCTACATTAGTAAAAGTAGGCAAAATGAAAGAGCTCAACTATAAATAAATAAATAAAAGCTTCCAAATTGCAGGTGGTAAAAACACTACAGAATTACACCTTACAACTAAACAATATGCAACACTACAAAATGTATCAGTTTTAATTTCTTATTTACTAATACAATGACGAAATATGAGATTTACATTTGTCTTGTATATTAATTTACCAACAACTTGGAAGTGAAAATATCACGTAAGCAAAAACCATGTAAATTATCCCCCAAGATAAATATTGTTAGCAAACCAACATTACTGCTGTGTTATAAGTCTTGGTTCAAATCTCTAAAATTAAGAGATAGTAATGCTACAGGTGGTTTTCAGCAAACGTTACCTAGTCTTAAAAGTAAAATATTTTGAACATAGTTATTTTTTAAGAGATATGTTTTAAATATATATAAAAATATGTAATACAAATTTATTTTAACGTAAATATATATATATATATATGTATGTGCAAAACATTGACATGTTGAAATAATTGGTTAGATCGTGAGAGCATTGAAATTCTGCGATTGTGGATAGTACTGCCAAGGGCGTACGAGCTCAGACAGACGTCTGGGCTGCACTCGCAACTGGGTCGACATTCCAGCGCTCAAGGGGAACTGCAGCGGAGTCCTAATGGCGGTCGCATTAACCCCAATACATTCTGCCCCCGGGGGCGACATCTCGCGCCCAGAGTTGGCCGAAGCAATCGGGACGCCATGCCAGGCTGATTCTCAGCCCCCCTTCCCCCATCCCAGCACAGACTAAGTAACTGCGCCCGAGAAATCTCCGTCGCTTAGAACTGACTGCGCCGCTTCTAGGAGACATTTCGGAACAGCGCACGCAGATTAATAACAAGTATATTAGAGGGAAGCCTTCATTTCACAGACGAGAGAGCCACACCCGAAGTTCCCCGAAGTTCACGCTCGCTTTTTTTTTTTCCCCCCCCCGTTCTATGTCATTGTATAAACCGGTATGGCATTAAATTTTGCGGTCGATTAGGATAGGTTAGCTACATTATAAATACTTTAAAACAAAGTGGGTGTTTGGTTATATTAGGTAAATATAGCTACATTAAAAATACTGTAAAATCATGTTATTGTTGCTTAGCAAATAACTTTTTAATATGTAGCTATCCAGGGTTAGGAAACCGTTTACATGATTTCACAGTATCTTTAATGTAGCTATCCTAACCAAATCAACCGTCCACAATGTTTTAAAGTATTTATAATGTAGCTAACCTAACCTTTTACAATGAACCAAAAAAAAAAAAAAGAAGATGCACGATCGGGCGTTTGGCTCTCTCGTCTGTGAAAAGGCTTTCCTATATTAGATACATTTTGAGCAGTTGATTATCGTAATTGAGCTCTATAAACGTAATTATTATTTGTGTTTTTTTTTTTAATTTTTAGTGATAAAGACGAAATACCGCTATTTTTTAAATCATGAAATTAGCTTTTTTATTATAACACCATAAATCTTGGCTCTAGTCATTGCTATTAATGGCCAAAGTTCCGCATCATGCATAACCCCGTTCTTGTCGAGGTTGGTCTGCGCGAGTAAAAACCGAGCTGTTTTCTCACCCCGTGCCCAACAGACTGAAGACATGCGGGTTAGTGCTCAAATAAAAATTTTTTTTTTTAAAAAATTGGGCGAAATTTAAAAAAAACTCCACAGGCCTAATATAAAACTAGTCCCGATTAAAAATTCGGGATGTTTTCGTACTTCTAGAAGCTTAAGAAAATTGAGATTAACAGGGCTACAAAATAAAGCTGAAATAAAAATAAAATAAGACAAAGTAAAAAATCCCTTTATCAATTTTCAAATTAATTTTTAATGTTTAGGATCTGTCTGTGGTTCATATTTTTTTTTGCAAACAGGAAGAATTTTTGATAAGAAATAAAGTCTTGACTTTTATTTATTTTATGCCTGCTTTGTGTCTGAACGATATATTTCCTCTCAAAAACTGCTGCTGCCAAGGACTCAGAACTCACATAGATAGTAATTATTAAATAAATAAGATTATTAAATCTTATTTAGTCGGATATCTCAACGTTAACACAGAACATTATGTTTTTATTACAATATTTCTATAGAGCAATACATCGCGAACTTTTAACCATACTGGTTTTTTTTTTCTACCCTTATGCTAACAAACGCAAAATTGATGAAAATCTTTTTTATCGGTTTAAAGATCAGCTCTTGTAAACAAACACAGCTAAAAACCGTCCCCAATAAACATGCTTTGAATTTAACAACACCTGATTGATATATGTCCATCGGTTTGGTAGTATGATGCCACAGACAAAGACTCCAAACTTTTAACACACTTTTTTTTTTGCGTCAGGGGTTATAATTTTTTTTCCGACTGCCTAAATTTACGGGCAGATAAGCTAACATTTCTGTAAGTTAGAAAAAAAAAGATTTGGCAGAACGAATTTTAACCGAATTCAGTTAATGTCACCCTTTGTAATAAGGGCAGGGTTTGTCCACAATTTTTTAAACAACTTAATAACTAGAATATTTCCAGTTAACTGACTAATAAGATAGGGTCCCTAATTAGGGGGTGATTTTTTTCTCCTTCAGTTCTATTTTCCCCCAACCCTCGAGTTGATGGCTGGTGTTAAACAAGTTTTAAACAAAAGTTTTGTTAACATAAAATGGATGTTCTAATAAAGGGAGCTGGTGAGTGGTATTTAAGTTTTGCACGGCAACTTACTTAATATCGATCAGAACGTTTCAGAAAATTTAAACAAAATCTTGTAGACAAGACTTTTTTTGGATTCAAGAAAAAGCCACGTTTTGGAATCAAGCGCGGGTTGCATACCCAAACATATCCAGGCGCTCGGCTATAAACAGCGCTATCTCCAGCCAGGACTTAAAAAAAGCTGCGTCGAATGATACGTGAGGGGTTGGGATGTTTTTTTTGCGGGGGGGGGGAGGTGTGTGGTACTAGTGAGAGACGCGGTCATCCATCAGGTGGTAAAAACATGACTGTTGCATTACCACGGTCCATGGTCTCAACATCTTTTACACCTCTTAGTTCTCATTCCGGTATTACGCCGGCCTTGTAGCAGGGAGACCAGCTCAAACCACGCAAGGTGGTTTACAAGGGGTTCTTTGCTACTTGGAAATGGGTCGCAAAAAAATAGGTACCTCAGGACTAGCATAACATACCACTCGGGTAGGAGGCACGTAAAAAAAAAAGGACGTAGTGTAAATTATTAACTTTATTCCATTACCTTAGCGGGCTCTTTCGCGTTTTAGGCGTACGTGTTCCAGAATACCTGAGAACATTACTTCAAAACACATGCCACGCTATCAATTGCGAGGAAACCAAATTAACGAATACGTTTTAAAAAATTAGGTAACTTGTTTATAATTATTAACTATGTACCTCTCAGACGAAGAAATTTGTCCCAAAAATAGTTTTTTTTTTCTAGAGCAGTTAAAAGAATTTCAGTAACATTTATGCTTAAAAAAACAAGCGCAATGCCTTGTTTTATACGAAATGTCTATTTCGGAAACTTGTTTTCCTCAAAATGTTGGTCTGTTACGGGTTCAGGTTATATCTATCGTAAACTACTTTTTTTATTAAAATAGTAACAAATAATAACAATACATTTTTAATCAAGAAAAAAACATAAAAGAAAGGTGCAAGTCTAAATATTCTAAATGTCTTTACACGTGCGTTGTCTGGGTTGTAGCCAAATCGATGGCGAAGACCTCACCGACATTTCGGTCGACGTTGTAATCGCCATCATCAAGCCAAGAAACTCCAGCAAATTGCCGCGACATACTTATCTGCTTTTTTCAAACAATTTAGTAAATTCACAGAAATGATAAAAGTCAAAAATATCAATCGTATTCTTTTGCGATAAGAATATCTGCTAACTGATTGTGGATTAATGAATAAACCAACGTGACAAGACTACATAATGTGTTTCCGGCCGCTGAAACACGAAGTTGTTTCTTGCACCGTGGCAGCAACTGTGGCTAACAAAATGCGAACAAATATAAAATTACATTCAGTGAGACACAGAGCAAAAATAAAATTATTAAACACAAAAGCGGCACAAATTACCTTCAATTCACGGAACACTTCGTCAACCAAAGCTACTGCAGAAAATTTTATAAAGTTATAAATGCTAACACCATTGGTCTTGAAGTGTATGAGTGATCCGCTACTATTATTTACACTCATGTTCAAATCCACACCACATTTTTTATTAATTTATTCGTTTAATAAATGGCCACCCACCCCGTCTTCCGACGGATGCGGTCTGCTAATGTGGAGTCATTCGGATTTAATTAAGTACTTATAAAAATCAAGTTTTTGTTAAGTTTTGAAATTTTGAAAGATAACAAAGGATTACTATGGGTATCCTTAGAAGATCGCAGACATGCTATCGCGGACTTTCCTGTAGGTCTTTAAAAGACCTACAATTTTGTAGTGTATTAATTTGATTCATCCGTCATGTATAAGTCAGCGTAAGCCAGTGCATGTTGTACAAGTCAGTCTTTTTAAGACTTTTACAAAACATCGATATTTGTTTACTATCTATGGATGTATTGCACAAACCTTCCGGAATGAATTTTCTAAATAATGGTAAAAACAGCATCAAAATACATTGTATAGTTCAGAAGTAAGCGAAATGACGTGGAAAGCGACTGTTTCATACTATTTAGAAATTAGAGATAAAGCACGATAAACACGTAATTCGTTATGCGGCAAAACGCAATCTTTTAAAAAAAGTTACATTTGAAAATTCCATACTTAAAAACGATTAAAAATAAGCAGTTTTCCATATTTTTTTTCATATTCAAACATTCTGCATGGTTAACTTTAATTGTAATCAGAAGAAAGCGCGAAAATAAATTACCAACGGTCACCAAAAAGATTAAAGTTCTTAAGATGCCTCAAGATGCGAAAGAAACTAGCTTCCCTTCGTATTTACAGACGAATTTTTTTATTTTAATTCTCAAGCACGCTTATCACTAGAATACAAACATATTAGGACTTCTCTTGTTAAAGATATTAAATGGATTTTAAAATTCCTTACAGATTTGCGGCACTTCAATTTTATCGTTTAAATGTTAAATCACTATCGTAATTTAAAATGTTGCCAGCCTAAAATTGTTACTTGTTAACTACATTTCATAGTAACAATTTTGTAAAACTAGCTTCACTTGACCCGAGTTTCAAACATTGTGAGCTAATAGTTTATTTTTGTTATTAAATAAATAGCAATAGAAATTGTATGGTTAAACGCCATGTTCACTAAAGTTTCTTCATCTTCCGCAATGCGTTTGACAAAACTAAATATTCGAGAAAATTATCTTAAACCGAAAATTTAAAGAAACGCCGGGACGAATAATAAAAAAAATATCTTCTACTTTAATGCATTTAAAATAAGTTAAATAGTTAAGACGTCAATACGCCATTCACTTCATTACTAAAGCAAAAAAAAATAATCGCGTGGTAGTAATTATCAAATAGAATATTCCGTTGCCTCTAATGCTTTATTTTCAGTGCAAACTTTACTAAAAATACAATTTGGCTATAACAACTTTCAGTAGAAATGAGGATGAAAAAACAGATCCGCACATGCATTCGAAAAGTAACTTGATAAAATGTCTATAATTTTGACTTCATTAAAGAAAATGATGCGGCACTGAACTCTGTTGCACGACAAAGAGCGGCCAAATGAATAGAACGGAATCCTAACAAAAAAAATTGTTCCTTTGTAAACATGGCAAGCGCTTTGATGTTTGGTAGGAAGTAGACTGTCTTAAGATTGTGAAAGAGTAAATAACTCCCGAGTATTCTTGTACAAACACACCCTTCACGCGATCTTCAATACGCAGTACCGACACTATGTACAAAATGCAGCACTGGTGTCATGGTACAAAAAGATTTACGCAGAAGAACGTTAAAAATACCCAGCCTCCAAAATCCTTTCTTCAAACCTATTTCACAAACTTTAAACTTCATTAAATCATTAGCTTTGAATTATTATTATACACGAGAATTTCAACAAATTGTTCGTAACAATATTTGTTCTAATATATTATATACACGGATTCAAATGGTTAAAAAAAATTAAAATATCAATATTTAAAAACTTTTGGGGCATATCAATAACATAGGTTGAGCACGGAAAAAAAAAAAACAGGAGTTCAATCTTTATGGTTCATGACAAAAATACAGATAGGTTTTTGTCTAACTTCATTGGATAATTTTTTTAAACTTAAAAAATACTCTGCCATTAATAAAGATCGCAGGCTTTTACGGCCATTGTCTTAAGTAGCTTGGCTTGTGTTTTAGCGTCCAAGGAGAAAATATCACATACGTTTCGGTCGACATTGCAGTCGCCATCATCAGGGTAGAGTTACCTACTGAGGTAGCTCATCTACCATGATGGCGATTGCAATGTCGACCGAAACGTCTGTGATATATTCGCCTACGACACCGCTACAACCCAGAAGCCAACCTACTTTACTTCACAGTGTGCCATTAACATACAACGTTTGTCAAAATATTACAACATTAAAAACTTATTTCATAAATAGTGACAACGCCGGACCATTTAGGGGCAAATTCATTCCAAAATCGTCAAAGCTCAGACTTGTTTATACACTGTTAAAAATTACAGAAAATTGACAGAATTCAACTCAAATAGACTAAGAGATCTTCGTAATTTCAGATGACTGGATCTTCGTACAAATCACGGCATATTTCAACATCCAAATTTTATTTTTCGGTATATTCTAAAGTTAAACGCACACGTGAGTTTTAACCTTTTAAGAGTTTTTCTTATATACCAAGTCTATTCTTGTGGATTTACATTCAAAGTAAGTTAAATTTGTACCAGTAGAATTAGGAATATAGCGATTAATTTATTAAGATGCCTGGATAATTTTTAACAGTCGTTCTTTGCACATTTAAGCTGTCAAGTTTTTAACAGTGCATCACAAATATATGAGACCTCGACAGTGTGTGCTACATCCCGCGCATGGCCTAATTCGAGAAGCAGATCATTTGGGTGCGGGTCCAGAAACCCGCCGGAAAAATAATGTTCGTAGTAATAGCCAAAACCCGGACGAGCAAAAATTAACTTATATTTTCCGCGAAGCAAGTTTGCTATTCCTCCGGGCAGTTCGGCAGGTCAGAGGCGGAAGAAAAAGGGACGAACTTCCGGTGGCCCCCAATACGCGAGGGAAATACCAGGGGGAAAATGCTTTCCCACCGTCTCCCCCCTTTTTTTTCTCCACAACACGTGAGGGAAGATACCCCCCAACCAGGCACGAAAAGAAAAAGAAAACTTTTCTATTTCGACAGCCCGGGCGCGTCACTTATTGCATCGTGTAACTTGGGCCGGCGTGGGCGGAAAGAGGGGGATGGATGGGTGGAGGGCTTTCAAGTTTTTTTTCTCTCTCTCCCTCCCCCCCACCCCTTGCCACGGACTTACGTCACATTTGCCGAAGAAGGAAGAGGCTCTTCGGAGGTCGGGAGGAAGAGTGGTACCAGCTGGAGGCAAGCACCTAACGGTCGCACGGGGCTCTGCTGTCCGTGGCGCGAGGGGAGAAGGGGAGGGGGGGGGGTTACGTGAAGACCCACATAGTTTTACTGCTCCACACCCCCCACACGACACCACCCCCTCACAAGGGCGCAGACACCTGGTGCCACCGCCGGGGAAACAGAAGGAGGGACGCCCCGGATTGTCGCGAAAAGGATGGTTCCCGAGAAGAGGTTATTGATGGCCTTCGAAGACAGCCCCCTTTTCCCCGGACACATACCCCCACCTACATCCCTTCCGCCAACAATTCCACCTCCTTCCCCCCAAAGGACCCAGGAAGGAAAAGAAAGAAAAAAAGCCTTTAGCCGTCAGCAGCTCCTGGAGAGTTCCGGAACACGCGACGGACCCGAAATCCAATACCTAACACCCCCCACCCCACCCGCGGCCATCGTGTGGGGCAAACGACCCCCGGGAGAACATCCTCGACTACCACTTTTTGAAAAAAAAATACTCTATCCTCATATCAGAGTTATAGAGGCTGCTACGATGGAGGTTCTAGTTGCGACCAATCAAAACCTGGGTATTGCCTTTTCGTCCATTGATAAAAACAAACTAGGCAGACGTTACCGTCAGCCCGCGTGTGTGTCATAGGGTGCAGGTGAAATAAAAAAAGCATTATATGTTGCTCATTTTAAGTGCGTCTCTCTTCACACAGCTGCGTTTCTATTAACACGGCTTCAAATTAATGTATACATTAGGTGTGAAAAAATCGTGACCAAAATCCAACTAACCAAATAGCATTTTTTTTTTCACGTTATCACGTTATCATTAACTCTTGATTCTTGTCTGTGTCTCGTTTGGTACAAATTTGTTCGGGTTTTTTTTAGCGACGCCCCTTTACTCGTTGTGTTAAGACTAGACTACGAGCACAACAGTACGGAGTTGCGGGATGCATAAAGCTGCACTCCCAGGCGGTACCTATATCACCGACTGGGGACGACTGAAATGCTGCCCCTTGGAAGGGCAGCCCATCAGGATTTTTCTAACAGTGGTTAGTTTGTAAAGTGACCTAACATAAGTCAGAAAAATCCTGAAGGGCTGCCATCCAAGGGGCAACAATTCAGGCAACCTTTCAAAAACACCACTGTCAGAAAAATCCTGATGGGCTGCCCTTCCAAGGGGCAACTTCTCAGCTCCCCCACCGACTGCACCCGTCAAGATTTTTCAATTATATTGCGAAATTTAACACACAAGACTAAAAAGCAGAAAAATCATTTACCACGTTTTTAAAACTAACAAGTATGAATTCTTTTTTTCTAGCCACAGACAGATTCAAAACCCCATACATATATATAATCCCATTACAGACTGTCCTGAAAATTTTTGATTCTAAGTTTTTAATAGCTTTGATAATATTTGTAAGATTTATAAACAAAAAAAACGTGGGGTGCAGTCATTAGATAATAGGAGTGCAGGAAATAGCATTCGGCGAGACAACTAAAAACAGTTATTTGCAGTGCAATAAACTTGTTAGTGACTTACATAATAGATGTATAAATAGTTCACCTATTACATTTATTACAATTAACGGTCATATCAAAATTTATTAAAAGGTTCTCAAAGATTAAAATTATCTTGTGGTATGAACAACTCCTAATAAACGAAAACATTATACGAAATAATCTGGTTATTGCAAATAACATTTTTTTTGTGAGAAAGTTAAAATTAATTTCGAGAAATTCTACGTGATTTACGTGCAGTCCCTTACTTTATGTATTAAAAGTACGACAATAAACAGAAGTGAAGCGTGAAATAAAACAAAATTGTTACAAAACAACTGTTGCAAATTAAAAATTTCTAGACGATTAGCATCTTTGCCGTTTGTTACCAGACTTTCGCGGACAAGTCATTTCATCCTCCCGACCTTCGCGGACAACTCATTTCATCCTCCAGACTTTCGCGGACCAGCCATTTTATTTTAGTGACTTTCGTGGACCAGCATTTTTTGACGTGACAACGTCTAATAAATCCATTAAATCCGGCTGCACGCACGAAAAAGTGTACCGTTACGCACATTGTTCCGTTACGCTCATTGTACGCTTGCGCCGCATCCATCCCTTCCACTCGACAGTTTATAAAGTGAAGTGAAAAGTTAATGTGGTTTTCATTGCTTATTACAACAACAATTTCGGCAATAAAGGTTAATTATTCTTGCATTTTAAAAATATGATTACTAGTATAAATTCAAGTATTTGTTATTTTATTATTAAAATAAAAAGTATTCAATTTTATTCATAAAAGTATGCAATTTTGTTATGACGTTGTCACGTTAAACCATCGTCCGTAAACCGACTTTACAGACAACTAATTTTTATTTTCGTGACTTTCGTGGACCAGTAATTTCTTTCGCGGCTCGTACACACTCCGGCAGTTAAGTCTTGTCTCGTCTCGTCCGGCCGCGCACTGCCATTAGCCCCGGGGGACCGCCCGGGCGGAAGTATTCGCGAGCGAGCGACCCGATTCACGAAGCCGGAATAAACGCGCAGCGCTCGGTCCACGCTCGTTTCCCCCCTTCACCCCTCTTGTCGGGCCAGGCCCATATCTCCGAAAGGATCCCAGCGTCCGGAGAGGGAATGCTAGCATGCCAATCTTTCCCCCCCAACACACACCCCTTGGCACGCAAATCAGTTTTCCCTGTCCGACCGGCGGGCCGTGATTAATGAAGAGCACGGGGTGGGTTGGGACAGGAGAGAGAGAGAGATAGATAGAGAGAGAGATAGAGAGATAGATAGAGAGAGAGATAGAGAGAGAGATAGATAGAGAGAGAGAGATAGAGAGAGATAGATAGAGAGAGAGAGAGGGGGGGGGCGTGAACTACTGGACTTCGGGAGGAGAAGCCAAATTATAGCCGTCGAAGAGGGGTCCCTCAGCGGGTGGATTTCCTTCTCGTCACGTCTGCACGAACCCCTAGTCCGCCGACGCCCAATGAGGTCAGAGAAGCACGTTCCTTGCCCGACGAGCAGAGACCTGAAAATATTCGCGGGTTCATTTCGCGATAGGCTAGAATCCAAAATACACATTTGCCTTCCTTGCTGCTTCGGTGATCGGGCCACAGTTTTATCTGAAGGACTCCGGGACCAATGGGAAAACGTTCCGTCAGAAGTATCGAATCACAAGCTTCCCAAGTCAACACGTGTCACGAGTCAGTAGCCAATCGGCAGGTGTAATCGGCACAAGCGCATAGAGTATCATGGAGTCTATCCTAGAGGTCATTGAAAACGCGAAATTTTTTCCGGACCCTATCGACGAGGCGATCGCGCAAGTCTGGATGTCTGCAGGGCACACCCTTCAGCAACAACATTCACCCAGATGATAAAACACGCGTCAAACATAATGCTAATTTTTACCAAATTATGAACTATCATTTTTTTAAATCAATTAGCTTATCTCCCATTAAATAATATAAAAATTACGAATGTTTTCAGAACACTTAATTTTTAGAAATGAAGAATACGTTTTCCTTATTACATTAGCGACCTGCGAGAGATTTATCGTATAAAACGCTGATAAAATATTTCAGACGTGTCTTTATTAAGTTTGCTTCAATAAATAACTCTGTAATGCCATATAAATATGTGATAATTACGGAAAATCAGTAATACTTGACAGCACTTAAGTGGAAATGAGCTTCACACACAGGGCGTGTTAAAACGATAATAAACAAGTATGAAAGTATTTAAGTGTCAATTTTTACGTAACTTAACACATTCTTGATTTTTATAGGTGTAAAGTCTGCTTAGAAAGACGGATCAATGATAGCAATCTATCATTTTAAGTTAAGAAATAATTATTAACAAAGATGGGGACACCCGTAAAAACTATAAACAAATCAGGTGTTAAAACATAACTGGGGTTATAGTACAGTACAGCACACATGTATTTTTGAAACGCACAATCATTTATTTCGGTTGTCAGAACAAAGTAAAAAATAAAACAAAATAACTTGTACTTAAAATTGACAGGTGTAGTGGATATGGGATCGTTAATCGTCTTAATGAGAAAAAGTTAAAACCACCTTATAACATTTTAAGTTTTTAATTAATGAAACACGTTCAAGTGTGGCCGTCACTAAATATCAAAACCCCTTATGCATTCAAGCACCAACATGCACAGTGCTCCGAGATGTATGTCCTATGCTTGATGTACTAGAGTGTATAACGATACTAATTACACACAGGCGGCAGATGTTCACATCAACAAAGCGCATAACTTAGGTTATAGTAAAACATGTCGCAATTCTGATCTTTCTTCTGATTGAAGAGGAAAGTGCCATTGGACGGGGATCTTCCAAAATTGTAGTCAATAACTGTCAACAAATGGCATGATGTGGTGTTGAGCAAGTCACTTGCTACCTCACAATTGCGATATTGGAACAAAAACAAAACTAAAAAACTGTAATAACCGTTGATCAGGATAACGGTCGAATTCGTGTTTTTCTCATGTCTCAAAACACACTTATGATACGAAACTCGGGACAAAATTTAACGCAGTATTCTGTAAGATAATGCCGAGCGTGATTAATATATACGCAAATTGTCTTTTCAACCACGTTTCTGGACGCAAACCTCACGTAGTTTACCGCGCCCACCGCTAGAATTCTCTGCCGGAGCGACTACATCGCCTATCGAATCTATCTAATTGCAGAGCGAAATTTACTCTGTAATGAAACGGCTCCGATAAAAGCGAAAAAAACATTTATATATATATATATATATATATATATATATATATATATATATATATATTTAATACCTGCTTCGGCACAGTTTTTATACAAGGCATTTCATTAAAATATTCCCGTGGTGGTTACACAAAGTGTCACGTAGTTAGGTTTATTCAGCTCAGGCGCAAACACAAAGGGTCGCGCTGTATTCCAAGGGGCACTTTTAACAATATAAACAAATGAGTATCGGGTAAACGAGAATTACGATAAGAGTAGCCTACGTGTTCACGCCAGAGGAAGTTACGTCAATGAACGATCGACTATCATTAGCGATAGACGGATCACGTCCTCGGGGTCGCGTGAGCGAAGGGGTCAGGGGGTGGGGGTGGTTAGAGAGGCTACCCTCCCTCCCCTTACGGGCCCATCACGACAACATGACGTCACGCGCTCGCGTGGCGGCGCGCTGGATTAATTAGGGGCACGCCGTCAGCGCGGAAATTGGGTAATTAGATACCGGCCGTCAATGCGGCACTTCATTAGCGACAGGCGGGGCCGGGAGACAAGCCTGTCCCGTGCCTGATCGGCGACGTAACACATTCTGCGGCTTGTTTGAAGGACAGAGTCGCCGACACACACGTCGCCGGCGCCTTGCTATTTCGGTACCGACACCAAATGAGAACTTAAAAAAAAAAATTGGTTGTCTGTAAAGTCGGTTTACGGACGATAGTTTAACGTGACAAAATCATGACAAAACATTGATGAAATGAACTCAAACATTTATGAATAAAATTGAATCATTTTTATTGAATTATCACTATTTCGTATGGATACAAAGAAGGAGTGAAATGAAATCTACAATTTAATTGATAAATTTACTTTTATTTGCACTCATTAATTCAAATATGTTTATTACTTTAACGAACAGATTATTTTAACAATAACTTTCATACATGTTTGCTATTTAACTTCAAGATCGTCGATAATGTTATACGCTTTTTCGCAATTACACATGTAACGACGAAGTTTGTTCGTCGTGAAATCAAACGTAGAATTTAATAAAAATACCCTTGCAGTTAATAAAAAATATTAATAAGTTTAAGAAAGAATTTCGTCTAATCTCCAACCCAGACGCTCGTGGTACGCTGGGGCCGAGATTAAAATTCGACGAGAATATTTTACGTTTTTATGTCTTCCAGTGCTCAAAATGATATGCAATTGTGGCCCCGGGCACGAAATTATATTTATAATTCATTAATAATAACGCCCATCGCGATAAACAAAGGAAAATATGTATTAACGAGTGCCTGGTTGCCGCGGAAGCGGATAGATTGCGCGAATCGTTCGGTTCGCGTCCGTCACCGTAGATAGAAGCACCGTAGGGGAATAATACTTATTCATTTTTATAATACGATTTTATTACAAATACGCATCCCAAATACACCAAACTTATTTATAATGTGTTACAATATTTTTTTTTAAACATTGTGCAAAAGATCCCGGGTGTAATTTGAATTATTGTGTGTAATTGTAAAACACCATTGTTCGTACAAAAACCTATTTGAAAATTAAACATTACTTTTAAATAACCGTACCGATTGAGCAGAAAATCGGTGGACGATCGTTAAATTACATAATATTAATAATTCAAACGACGAAAACATGATTGAAAAGTCAAATCCATGGTTGTTCCAATCGAGTGGAAGATATGCGGCGCAAGCGTACAATGAGCGTAACGGGACACATCCCAGTGGGACAATGTGCGTTACGGGACACTATCGTGCATGCAGCCGGCGTTCAGATTTATAAGACGTTGTCACGTAAAAAAAATGTTACATTGTACGATATACTATAAAAATGATGTTTATTACAATTAGAGCTAAAGACTACTACGAAAAATATAAAAAAAAATTCAATTTAAATATAATATTCGAGGAAACGAAGTGAGAAAGAAATAAAAGTTTTCAGAGAACGGTAGAACCACGCTTGACCTTCGGGACTAGGCGATATAGGGGATCGAAACTCCTGGAGAGCCGTTTGCCGAAGGCGAGTCACGCATGCGTGGTTTAACTCGAGAGAGTGGGACCGCGACGTGGCGTCACGTGTTATGTTCCGTCAGCAGGGGGTGGGGGTGGAGGTGGTGGTGGTGGAGGTGGTGGTGGTGGAGGTGGTGGTGGGGGTGGTGGAGGAGGTGGGGGTGGAGGTGGGGGTGGAGGTGGTGGGGGTGGTGGTGGAGGTGGAGGTGGAGGTGGGGGTGGAGGTGGGGGTGGAGGTGGAGTTGGGGGTGGAGGTGGGGGTGGGGGTGGAGGTGGGGGTGGGGGTGGTGGTGGGGGTGGAGGTGGGGGTGGAGGTGGGGGTGGGGGTGGTGGTGGAGGTGGGGGTGGTGGTGGAGGTGGTGGTGGTGGAGGTGGTGGTGGTGGAGTTGGGGGTGGTGGTGGAGTTGGGGGTGGTGGTGGAGTTGGGGGTGGTGGTGGAGTTGGGGGTGGTGGTGGAGTTGGGGGTGGTGGTGGAGTTGGGGGTGGTGGTGGAGTTGGGGGTGGTGGTGGAGTTGGGGGTGGTGGTGGAGTTGGGGGTGGTGGTGGAGTTGGGGGTGGTGGTGGAGTTGGGGGTGGTGGTGGAGTTGGGGGTGGTGGTGGAGTTGGGGGTGGTGGTGGAGTTGGGGGTGGTGGTGGAGTTGGGGGTGGTGGTGGAGTTGGGGGTGGTGGTGGAGTTGGGGGTGGTGGTGGAGTTGGGGGTGGTGGTGGAGTTGGGGGTGGTGGTGGAGTTGGGGGTGGTGGTGGTGGAGTTGGGGGTGGAGGTGGTGGTGGAGGTGGTGGTGGAGGTGGTGGTGGAGGTGGTGGTGGAGGTGGTGGTGGAGGTGGTGGTGGAGGGGGGGGTGGAGGGGGGGGTGGAGGGGGGGTGGAGGGGGGGTGGTGGAGGTGGTGGTGGAGGGGGGGGTGGAGGTGGTGGTGGAGGGGGTGGAGGTGGTGGTGGAGGGGGGTGGAGGTGGAGGTATGATCACGCACTCTGCGGTCACCCACGCCGGCACACCGTGGTCCCCCGAGTCACGTGCAGACCGCAGCTGCCGTTCACCCGAACGAGTCGGAGGACCATTGCGGGCTGAACGCCGCGCAGCGGCACCAACCAGGGGCCTCGACACACGAACAACCGACGCGCGCGTCAGGCCTGCCAACGCATGCATTGCCGCCAGTCTCATTACCTTCCTGGCTCTCTCCCCCCCCCCCCCCCCCCACTCCTTTTCAAAAAGGTCAGGCATATATTCATAATCACAACGTTAGGTGTCTATATAGGGTCATGGTAGCACACTAGGTCATTATTTATAGACTAAAGCGCAGCGCAGTACTTCTATAATTGCTTCTATCATATGCCTTCAAGTTTCTATAAACTATAAAATATTTACATTAATATAAGTATTCTTTAACAATATAACCATGCGTTCTTTGCATGCTGCTTACAATGGGAAGATTGATTGAAATTTTGGACATAACGTCATTGCCGTATGTCCAAAATAACATTTTATCAATAAAACAATTGGGTGATTATGGGATTATATAAGATACCAAGCAAAAACGCGAAATGTAGAAACGAAACATTTTTGAGAACTGTCCAATAAAGACTGTCTCACGCTAATTTTTTAATTATATTAATTTTTTTTTCGTTTTTACTTTTATTCAAGTACTGAATTTAAAATTTTAACTTTATACCTCCTTTGCTATTGTTATGACAAATACTTTCAACAGTTTGATTTTAATATGATAAGCTGTTTTATAAAGCGCTAGTCTTCGTAATTACTAGCGCAATTGTTTACACCCATGATTTTACACTAAGTGAATATCTGTTTACAATTGTGGTATAACAAATGTAAGGTAGGTTTTCGACCAAAAATTGTATAATAGCCCTTTAATAAAAGTTTGGTGAAACCATTAAAAAAAAATAACATGGCGTGTGCATAACCCTATCAATAAAACATCCCTCGTAGTTTTCGTAAGAATAAAGCCGAGAACTGCGGGTCCTGGTGTGATGCCAACCCAACGGAGTTTAATCCAAGCGATGTACACGTTCATTCATTTCCAGTCTACGGTCAATTTTTTTTTCCAACAGTTGGTTGACGTGTGGCGGAAGGCACGGAGGGGAAGCGCGCAACTGTTTTTCCCCGTCAGTTCCTCGCAGCATCAGAGTTATTTAGGGCGAGATACTTCCTGGGCGGCCGGGGAACAGCGGGCAGGCCAGCCAACCACGCGGAGCGGGAAAAATAAATTCTCAGTGTTCAGAGATTTCAAAAGCAGAGAGTAGACTTCAGGAGACTTAAGAAAAATACCGCGGGGGAAAAACAAACACCGCAGGGGAAGAAAAAAACTTTCAGAATACCGCGTAGTATAACAATGCACTAATAAAAGATTCTAACAAAGGAACTTTTTTTTAACTTATTACAATCCCATTGAATTTCTATCGTTTAATGTTTATGTACGCCTGTCATTTAGACTTGTCAATGTAAAATAAATGGCGATAAATCTTTATTTTTAAAATAATATTTATAGAAATTTTTGTTACGAGTGGGAAAACCGATCCGGCAAGGCTACACCAATAAATTAAACAGTTTTATCTGCTAATATTTAATAGCTAACATATCACAAAATTAATTTTTGTTCACATTTCATTCAAAACGAGGGAAAAATTTCTGTCATATTTAGCTGCATCTCGTCAGCATTTATAATGGATGAAAAGTAAAAAAAAAAAATATGCTACACGTGACCTACAAGATTACGTTATCAATTGGTTGGACTTAAGGATGTTATTTTTCTGGAAAACTATTTGAAAAAAAATTTCCAATGAGTTGTGCATTCACAGAAACAAGCCAATCGATTTAATAGGTGTTTTTTATGGAAACAGAACCAAATACAAAATATATTTTGTCTTTCTTTACCATCCAATGACCCACATAAGTGTTAACTGATATGAAACAAAACCTGTGTGAATACTTATCATTCTGCAGAAAAGAAGCTACGCAATAACTTACCTGAAATATTTTAGATCTATGTTGGTAATAATAATAAACAAGAAAAATAATCCTTAAATCTACAAGGCGTTCAGAAGCAGTGGGGTTAAGTGGAAATAAGATAGTTTTGAGAAAACAAATATACACTCTGAAGAATACATGTGGTACATAAAAACTTCCTACATGACAGCACAAATCCTAGAGTACACACGTTTCCATTTGGGAGATGCCAGTTTTCCTTTGCCTACAAGCAGGTTTAGTTTTTTCATTCAAACAAACATTATATTCAATTGTCACTTGCACCCCTTAGCCTCTAACCGCATCATGTGTGGTTACACATTTTTCCTAGAAAATTTTCCGAATGGATAATTTTCCGTCTCGCATCTCTAGTAAAGACAAGAACGGCGTTTCTCGACAATCGAGAGAAGTGTTCAGTTTAGAGAGAAAACATCAAGAGACCGCCCCCTTGCTTTCCCAAGAGGGTGACAACATACGTTAGCAAGCTGCACAGGAGAACAGATTTCAGTTGTTCGCAAAAAAAAAGGGCGCGTTTTTTTATAAACGTTGTTTGTACGGGTACGAAGAAGGTTGTAATTAAACTGTTAACATAACGGCGGTCTTAGTCGAGGGGAAGGGGTTGTCATTATGAACCGGGGGGGGGGGGGGGGGGGAGACAAGGGTAAGGGGGAGGAACTACTTGGGTGGCGCATAAAACAACCACGAACAGGATGGCTGGAGAGAGAGGTAGAGAGAGAGGTTAACGATGTGTCGGTGCAGCTAGAGAGGGTGGGGGAAGGCAGGCGTGTTCTGAGGCCTCGGGTAAACACTTGTCGGGCGGTGATAAACACCCGGGGCCGTAATTGCCGCCGGGGGGAAAGGATGCGCGCAGGCGCAGGACACTTCGGAGAGAAGAGCGCGGGAAGGACCCCGAGAGCTTAAACTTTGGTGGAAGCGCCGGGTACAGCCTTGCGGCACCTGGGTGCAAGAACCATCAAGTGTGCACACGAAACTTGGCAGTTAAAAAGTGAGGAACATGCCAAAATTTATTTAAAACAATATTACGTACATATGCTGCCGTTACGGGTTTTCACTGCATGCCACATAGAAGCCATAACGGATAAGAAAACGAATTTTGTCCATTATTGTGGTTTCTCTACGACAAAATGAAAAACCAGCGCAAAAAGCGTGTCGATATTTTTTTTAATCAGTTTAACTCATTGCAAAAATCATTCTGAGAACATGCCAACTTAAAAACCAAGCATTAAAATTAACCACATATCAGAAATATTTGAAAAATTACATGACGTTTAAGAATAGGCATTAAAGGAAAAAAAACTGCTTAAATTTATTTTTAAGATTAATTAACCATTTAAAATAATAAGTTTAGATATACCAGTGTAGGATCGGAGATGACATGTATCTATAGCCATCAGTTTTGTAATTAAATTTCACACTGGTAGCAGCTTAAATTAAGCCAACCAAGAGCAGGAATGATGAACGTTCATAAAAATTTAAAAACATGTTTAATGAAAATTCACGTTGAAAGAAATTATAACTTACTATTGAGAAACTATACTATGCTAACACGTGATTTCTTAACTGCAACATAAAAAAAAACACACAAATATCCTTTCACGAACTTCAGAATTGAAAATGTGACCAAATGTGTAATTCATTCGCAAAAAAAAAAATATATTTAGCAAATATTTAAAAAATTTAGATTTACCAGTATTTGGGACGAAACAGAATCAAGCCAACTAAATGTTTCCCGAACGATCACTCAAAATCTTCGAATTATAAACATATTGCATGTATTTTAAAATAACTTGCAGCGTTAACCTGCTATCAAGTTGCGACGAATTGGACAAGATAATAAATTTTCCAATTTTTTACTTTCCTTTCAGCTGGTAGACGTTAAAGTCCAATACGCTTTGCGAGGAGAATATCTGCACAAAGTACACACATCAGCAAACAGACCCTTGTGTCATAACCGATACGTATAAAGCAAACCAAATCATTTTCTCTTATTACTTTCAGCTCACACACACACACGCCGACTGCCCGTGAACTACCTACAGACACGCGAATGGTCGCATTCAAACAACTGCACGGGGCAGCGAAACTTTCTTCTACTGCCGATGTAAAAACTACAGAATAAACGATAAATTCTCCCTGCCCTACGCTTCATATGCAAAAAAAAAAAAATATCTATACGAGCTTTACAGTTCTTTGAGAAGGGGGGGGGGGTGGAGAGAGGGGTGAGGAGGAAACCAGTGGCGATAATGAAAAAAAAATGGCATTTGAATTCAGCAAATGTAGTGCCAAACAAAGACTGGATGCGGGGAAGGAGAAAATTGGGTGAAAGGAAATACATTTCCCCTCGCATCGGTCAGGTGATCCACACACGCGTCAGAATCCATTCATCCATCCATCGCGTCCCCGATTCCAGCCGCGCACACGATCCGAAAAGGCGTCGCCGTTATCCTGCGCGGCTGGGAGGCAGCACGGTAAAGGGGGGAGGGGGGTGTAACAGGGTCCTAACAAATGCCCGCATTTACATAACCGCCACGCCGAAGGAATAAAAAAAAATTTCGGTGGGTGTCGCGGGGAATGTGTGGGTGCGAAGGGAGGAATGGTTGCAAAATAAAATATAAAAAAATTGAGGTGAAAGCCATCGGGCAGGGTAGGTTAGTTGTTAAGAGCGGGGAGGGTGGGGGGAGGGGTTACCTGCGGTAACGAGCTGGGAGAGATCGCCTGTCCCCCTTCCCCCCCCCCACCACCACCACTCTTGGCCGCATTTTTATGCCGCAGCCAATAAACGCGAAGCGCCCGGACCCGAATGCGAAATTAGACCCCTTCTCGGCCCTGCAACCCGCGCGCCTTCTCTCACCCCCGGGAATATATACCGCCCGCCGCACGACTGCGCCACCGTGGTTGCATACCCACGAGGGGACGCCTAGTAAAAAAAAAGGGGGTGGGGGTGGGAATTTGTTACAACGCCTACGAGCCGACATTTGCATGTGGATGCCCGAGTAAGGGTAGACGTGACGAGAAAATAATGTGGCTTGCGGCCACACTCTTCAGGGTGGTTTTTTTTATCCATCTCTACTCTGTATTATATATATATTTATCTTCACACATCTTTCTCCTTGCGGACGCGAAGCAAGTTGGCACCCCTGTCACACCGAACTGTTCTGGAAGGGCAGACTCGCATAAGTGTCTCGATATCTTACACTATTACAGCTCAACTCAGCTTTACAGACTCACGTCACGTTTAGTATCCGCGGTTCGATACATTTCCCTTGTTAAAACTGTTTGGTTATTAAGTTACTGGGAGACATTAATATAGCGTAATTTTTTTTTTAAGTTTAATGTTGAGACGGAGCGATACAAATTGTTTGGATACCTCTAAAAATTGACTATGATACCGCCTTGTCTAAATTGCAGAGCTTCTTTGCCGATTAGTAAAGATTTGCATTACGAGAATTTTAATACTCAAAACAGTCTACTTATTTTGAATTTTATTGCGCGATTAACCTCGCCTAATGCTTTTATAAGATTATTTTTTCTTTCAGGATTGTTCCTAAACTATTTACGTTCTCAAAGAAGTTACCTGAAGCGTTAAATCTAAGGATTTAAGCGCAAACGTTTTCGAAATTCACACGGCATAAAATATCAAAAATCGAATCGTCCATTTGGCAAAATATTCTATTTATCGATTTTTAGTTAATGGAACGCTTATAAATTGAAATCTCATAGGTACTAATTTTAGATGCACGCACATATTTTGGAGAAAAAAAATTAAAGCTCAATATTATCGATAGAATTAACATTTCCTATAGCATGTGATAAGTTGAAATTTCATCCACAAAAATATAATTTTTTAAGGAATAAAGCAAAAGTTTAAAACTAATTAAAGAAAATAAAAACGTTTTACATTCTTAACAGCGTTTAAGTTAAATTATTTCACTTTATTCAGGTTTGCAAATTCAGTGAACGTTAGATTAAGAATACTCGCTTTTGGTTGAAAAGTTGTCAGAGTAATATTCCTTATTTAACCAGGAAATATTTTAGAGTTGGCAGTTTGAAAACTCAGGGCGAATCAGTAAAATCTATTTTTCGGGTAAAGTGGCATTATTTAGGGGGTGAATAAATTTTTAATAACACCTCTAGACATAAATTAAAATTATCTGCTTATTTACCGACATGGAAAAATGTCCACACTCACTGCCACAAAATTTACTTAACACTCATTTATGGTATTCACAGATTTAGTGAGCTACTTAAAGCCACTTTGTCAATTTCATTCAACGCAATAACTAGGAATTTTTTTTGGCTCAACAGGGCAGTTGATGGCTTACTTTGCTTATGGTAACTAGTAATAGTTTAGGACAGGCGACAAGTTTTTTTTTTCTGATATGGATGTCGATAAAGTTTCTCGAGAGTAATTACCTCGCAAACAATTTCTTATAGCAGCAACTAACGCACCGGAAGTTATTTTTTGCTACGTGACGACCTGCGAAATGGCAGTTATATTACCACAGCGTGAAACAAAAGAGTTAAAAATTAACTGCGAAAAAAACTGAAGAAAGCAAAACACTACTGCGATAGTTATACCGCCGTGCTAACCAACACATCGGCCTGGATTTTATTATTTTGCAGATAGGATCCCCAGTAACACGGGTAGTAAAAGTCTTACAACTTTTTATCTACAGGGACGTAATCTAGTCGTTAAAATCTCCGGATAACACGTTAAAAAATATCTCAGCACGAATGTCATCTTACACGAAGCTTATTAAGGATTTACTATCAAGATTAATGTCGCATAGGTTGTTACTCAGAATGTGTTCTAGAACGACTGTTACAGCACGCCCAAAGACGATATACTACCCGAGAGTTTGCCAACTGTAGTATCGAAACAGATTTTCATTGTTTTTGTTTTAATGATCACCACGTTCTCTAAGGCAACAGACAACTTCGTAAAGAACAAAATACGATACTACTTGCAAAGCAATAAGTTCAGTGTTAACGGACTAAGAAAATGTGTGTGCAAATTCTACTGTACTAAACTACTTTAAGGCGTAAAATCACAAATATTTCCCGAAATTAGGGCAGGCGTTACCGTTAATTAAATAGGAAATTGAATAACTTTGTCGTAAGTTGAAATATGTTTTTGGAAACCAAACAAGAAATTTTTTAATCGAAATTCTATTTAAAATTTAAGTTTTAAAATTTGATAAAATTGGTTGCTGTAAAGAAAATTAAAAATATTCACAACTTTAAACGAAAAATAAACACTTCTAATTTTAATTTTATATCTATTTTACAACAAAAATGGCCGAAAATTCTCTTTATTTTACTTTTAACGTTTTTTTTTTAATGTACTAATGATTCACTGCAAACAAACATGTGAAATACTAACACAATTAAGATTTGACTGAAACATACGATAAAGCATTGCGCATCATAAAGTAATCACTAGTGCCGATTATTACAAAATACCTGAATATTTCGTGTTCTTGCTAAATTTGTAAAGCATCATACGCTTGACACATTTTCATTCGTTCCAAGAGTAGTTTTCCGTGGCCAAAGGACAGTAAACACAAAAAGATACAATTCACGTTATCTAAACATTAGACACCTGTAAAATTCGCGTTTTCAAATCTCTAAAGGATAGACTCCATGATCCTCTAAGCAATCGTGCAAATTACATCTGCTGATTGGTTACCGACTCGTAACACCTGTTGACTGGAATGATCGTGATTCGCTAATTCTTCTGTTAAAGATTTTTTCATTGGCCCAGAGTCCTTCAGATAAACTGTGGCCCAATCACCGAAGCAAAATAATGTCAAAAGTATTTGGACTGTATCCTATCCAGAGAAAAATTCGCGAATTTTACAGGTCTCTAGTTATCACGTGTTGCTTTGATAGCGATTTTCAGGGAAATTGGCACCACACGTGCTACTTTAGAGAACTCTCAAATTTAGATGGGTTACATGACGCTCACTTTTCCCTGGTCGTTAAAAGCACGATGGGACGGTACTCTCACTGGGGTCAAAAGGGGAGGAGGAGGTGGTTGGGGACAGTTTGAATTTCCCCCAACCCCTCGCTCGAACGGTGATGCATCGGAGGTACAGCCTGTGGCCAGCAGCAGTTTCACGGCTATGATGACTGCATCGCACGTTCCAGGGGGTGGGGGGGGGGGGGTTCCAGCGGCATCGTCGCTGCAGCACCCGCGGCGCGCAGTAGCCCACGCAACAGCATCCCGTGCCGGCGTAACTGCTCCGTAGTTAATTCCCGGGGATACCCCGCGGGTCGCATGCGGAACAGCCGAATTAACCGAAACTGGCCTACGTGAGAAACGAGCGTTGGGAAGGGGATAGTTATGAAGAAGGGAAGGGAGGGGGGGTTCGGCGTTGAAACGGGATTGGCAACGGCGACTGCAGGAGAGAGAGAGAGAGAGAGAGAGATAGAGTCACAGCGGCCTTGCCGATATCTAATCTCTTCCCATAACCCTCCCTCCCTCTCTAATTCCCAAACAATCCCTTACTCCAGCTGCAGAGCCAGGGCACAGGATTTGGCCGACGGCTAATTAAGGTCAGACCGTCGATTCTCCTGCACAATTCAGCCCCCCTCCTCCCCTCCCCTCCGACCCTTTCCCAGTGAGCTGGATCCAGTGTTATGCAACCCTCTGCGCTGCGGCCGTTTCGGATGGCCTCTTGTTCCGCTTCCAAATGCCGTCGAAGGGGACGCGGTAGGTTTGCAAGGGGGGGGGGGGGAAGGAGGGAGGGGGGAGGCCGCTGCCATTAAACAGCCGAAGGTAAATTTACGTCCCTCAAGGGACGAGGCAGTGCACCGCCCCCCGGGCTGAATGCACACGCGTGTTCACACGGCGCGAATGCCGGCCGTTCATCACCGACACACAAGACTGGATCTCTAATGGAGGCGCTGGCTGTGTGCTGTCCCGCCATTTGTCAGCGGTATGTGCGCGCCAAACAGAACATTTATGCATTTTCCTCTGCAAGGGGGGGGGGGGAGGGAGGAATAATACTATTTTATTCTTAGACTAATAACAAACTGAATTTTACAGTAAACCAAAACTAAATAAAATATTTGTTTGGTTACAACTCTTGTTGTACGACTTGCTTTGTTCATTATGGACAGTTTCGGAATCAAATTGAAAATTTCAGGAAACTGCTTTTGTTGATCCTTTGGGATCAGAGGTGTGCGTAATCTTAGGCAAATAAAAATTCACTGTCCACGTGACTGTATTTTTATAATGTTTTTCGAAAATTGTAATTTAAATAAGAATGGGAATGGCCGTTTATGGCCCATTGTTAAAATGCTAGCCGGCTTTTGGAATATTGGCATGTGCTGAGGAAAGGAAGGTTTAGATTTACGTATTTCTGTGCAAGTTATATCAAAATATTTTAACAGTATGTATCTGAAAGATTTCACAAACACCAAACAAATCTAATGATTTTAAGTTGACAACCGAAATCATTGGGTAGATGAAACCTTGCCTCCAGTCGCCATTCATTTCTGGAGGCCTCGAAATATTTTTTTGCCACCGCAAAGAACTTTTTTCACTATAACTGACCTTGTGGGCACGAAAGGTTTTTATTAAATGCCACCTTGAATACTTGTAAGAAAAAACGAAGAAACTGTCAAATTCAGCAAGTCGCAGAAGTCTGCAACCATCTGAATGTTTCCCCATCGATTAGATTCATGTTAAGAGTCGCATGTCACATTTGGATATCCAATTACCCCACGACACACGATTTACACTGCACCGTTAACCAACATCAGCAGTAACTAATTCACGCCAACAAATTAGCGTTCAGAATGTTCCTTAAGAATACGCTTAATATTCCAGTCTTGATTTATAAATGTGGCACGCGGGCTTGTGACGTGGTTAAAACATACAAACGTGGACGTATAACTTTGGGTTCAGTGGCTTTCTGTTTTGAGAACCAATTAAATTTATTCAAACTAACAAAAATGTTTAATTGATAAAAACATTTTAAAAAAACTTTTGTACTAGTTGTTTTACACTAAAATTAATTTAACAGTCAGTACGTCGGAAGAGTCTATCGTTTTATTGCATACCTAATTATTATGAATAGTTAATATTTGGCTGAATGTTTTAAAATAATAAATCATGCACTCTGAATGGTTCTTGAAACGGGAGATTTGATTGAATTTTTTTTATATACGCAATTCTGGTTACACTATAATATGCTATAGATGAACCTTAAACAGATAAAGAGAAGGAGTAAGAGACACAGAAAACAAGCCGAAATTCAACCGATGCCAAAATTTATACGCGTGGACTGCACACTGAATTGTGGAATGAAACAGAAAAAATGTCACAGCACAGACTTAACACAGTGTGCTGACGAGACAGTGCAGCAATAACAGTAAATAAGACAGATAAACGACCGACAAACTGACCGAAAAAATTACCTAACTGTAATACTAAACAGACAATCTGGATCAAACAATACACAGACGCACAGGCGAACTGAGCCATGTCACTATGCCTGTGCATCTCTTTGTCTATATTTAGTACTAGCTGCCCGACCTGGCTTCGCACGGCTATACTAATGGAAAAAAAAATTAAGCCACCTCTCCCATTTACAGTAATGGTAAATAAAAAAATTCAGTAAAAATTTATTACAATGCTGTATAATGTACCGGAGAGAAAATGAATAGCACCGATGGTTTCCCGACTCGTGCACGCAACGTACAACTGATGTACCCGTACTTCGCTACGGCAGTCTACAGGCAGATCACTCTTGCGCCGCTCATTATACATGCCCGCCCCTCCTTGTGGGTACGCCACTGCCGCGCGATGCCCGTTGCCATGGAGACGCAGAAGGCATGAACAATGCAAAATCATGTTCTCATGCATACAAAGTACCCACTGTTGCCTGGTTTTAACCACCCATGGGATCTAATTTTCGGTAAATGTCATCCTGCGTAACATAAGGAACATTACTGTTAAGTTTCAAGTCTGTAAAATATATACGCTTAAAAAAAAAGGGCAATATAAAAACAAACTAAAAACAGAGAGGAAAAAATAGTTTAGGTTAGCGATTTAAAGTGATAAAAAGTATTTAAATACTAATTGAACTCTTATGAGGGTACTGATTGCTTCGTTGTTAATATCACACGGGTGTTTTTTACTTGTAAGGGAAGATTAAGAATGATAAGGCATCTAGTGCGTGGCAACAATGTTAATAGGCAATAGGAAATAAACTTCTAGCGCCTGCGGCATTTCAACACACTTCGTACATTCAGGGTAGCTACACATTATAGGAAATAAACTTCTAGCGCCTGCGGCATTTCAACACACTTCGTACATTCAGGGTAGCTACACATTTTCAGATATGAAATTCCCTGACTTTTCCAGGTTTTCCAGTCTAAATGAAAATTTTTTCCAGGCCATTAAAATAATAATTGTACTCTGTAGCATAAGGCGGAAAGTGTGGATATGGCATTTTTATCTCACACACATTGAACTGTTAATATATGTATTTTGTAATTGATCAAAATCTTTATGTCCCTGACAAGCTGTTGTCGGTATATAGGGAAATACTCCATGTGGGATTGCTTTAGGATATCTGGAAATGCACAAGTTTTTTCTTTAACAGTAAGTGTCGAGACTAACTACACTTAAGGGATAATAAATTTAATATAATCTGTTAATGTAGCTAAACATGGATTTTTTTTAAACTATGTATAAATGTAGTGAAATATGTACTAAAAAAAATCTTTATACTTACTCATAACAACTCACTTTTCAGAGAACTGGGATAGCTTTTCAGTTTCAAAAAGCAGAGGCATAAATTTAGAGCTATGATGGAAAATCACTTTCTTATATCAGATCACACACTGTAAGGCCTAGGTCCATATTGTTTACAAATGAGCAGAAACAAAAAAAATTAATTTACAAAAGCGGGGAAAAACTTGTAGTAAAATGTCAGAGAAATCGTATCACATGTTTACTGCTTGTGATGTTCGTTATCTTACATATTAATTCTCAGAGAAAGTAATGTCAGTTTTCTTAAAAAAACAAATCTTTTCTACAAAATTGAGACTTTTTTGATTTCCATGTTTGTTTCGTTTCAAGTTTGAAATTAACGTCGCCTTAAAAACATTCCAAAACTTTCGTACAAGCAATGTTTATTTATTTAAATATATATGTATTTAAAGTCAATGCTATTGGAATGAAGGCAAAACACATGTACTATCGTATTTAAGGTGGTGGTTACTAATTTGATAACGAACTACGCAGTAAAGCGCTCAAAGTTTCCTCTTCATGCTGTTAACCAATGTAAACAATGGAAAATGGTTTTAATATTACAGTTTCTACAAAAAAATTGAAAACCACACACTATAATTTAACAAACTACAATTCACACACACACACTCCAAACCAAAGGTAAGCCCGTAGGCCTTTATTTTCATTTATCCGTAATCCATAGCACAAAACGGTAAAAGTCTCACGAAAACAAAGAAAATTCAGCCATCATAACCGTTTTTTTCCGCTCTGCCACGATCGACTAAACGAAATCGCGGGAAGTATTGATCATGGTCAGTATCGATCGCGTTGCACAGCACAACAGATCGTCATGCGAAGTCCGTAAAGCGTTTATTTATTTATTTATTTATTTATTTGTTAGTTTTGATGTCGGTGACGTATTAAATTTGAAATGCAGTTGGGCGAAAATGTATTTGGTAAATTTTACAAGAATGTAACAATTCTATGCAAATTCCAGTATGTTTCTTAATTTCCCTGACTTTTCCCCGACTTTTCCAGGCTCCATGAAATTCCCCGACTTATCCCGGTTTTCCAGGTTTTCCCTGACCGTAGCAACCCTGGTACATGTACTGCATGTTGTATCTAACCCCCTCCAACGCATTTGATTCTAAATTGGACTTAGTAAGGATCCCTCATGTTCTTGATAATATAATATAGCCTTCCTCGATAAATGTACTATCCAACACTGAAATAATTTTTCAAATCGGACCAGTGGTTCCTGAGATTAGCGCGTTCAAAAACAAACAAACTCTTCAGCTTTACAATATTAGTATGGATTAGAGTTGGGTGCATCTGTCACCAAACTGTACTAGACAGGTTTTCGTCAACTTGCTGTTAATGCTTCAACTGTCGCTACGTCGTCAGCCTATTATGTTCGTCTATGTTGTAACATTTTTCTTTCTATTTCTTTCCATGTAACTCTTTGTGGAGTCTATAAATTTTTACATCTGCTAATTTTGGCTGGTTTTCTGTGCGTCTGCTAGATAATTTTTTTTTTAAATCAGTTATTCAAGTTTGTTTGTGGCATACACTAAACGCCATGGCGTATGTCCCCAAATTCCTCCAAAATAAACAGTACACTTAAATTTCAATATCTAAATATTATATATCAGTTTTAGTCGTTCTCACTACCTCCTTACCCTAGAAAAAAGATAACTAAAAAATTGAAAACCATTTGAAATTTAAAGAGATTCGAGTAATATTTTTCTTTTCTTTTTAAACGTTCTATACTACATCTGTGCACATCAATTGGCAGCCGTTTATATTTAGTAAGGATACTTAAAGAATTTTATTAAGAACGTGTCAGCAACTTTTAAGTGAAAGTTCAAATAATATTAGTGCCATTAGTCAATGAAATTACAACGAATTTCATGTAACTACTAATAGAACCTATAAATAATAAGTATCTTCAAAAACTGACCTGGATACACGTTTACCGTCTAATTTTACATCACTAGAACATTTTCTCTACTTTAAAGGTTTTTCAGAAAGGGACGTATAATAAAAAAATTTTATTTTACTGAAATAAACAATAAATTTGGTTAAAAGGAAATACATTGAAAACTTAATATATACATTTCACATATTTTTATTTTAAAAACAGTACCTCCTTATACAAAAGTATAAAATTAAAAGTAAGCTACAATACATTCCCTTTTTTAAAATGAAGTCACAGAGAATATAGCTATATATAATTATTTACCTACAAAACTATAAAAACCAATAAGTAAAATTTAACTCTAAATATCAAGAACAACATTCATGAGACAGGTATACAAACAGTTTTATATTTTGTCATCCAATCACCCATTACACTAATTGCCAACACAAGCATCGAACTCAACCTCATCGTACAGACATTAAGCAGTTTTCGCTTAAAATGAACACTCATAAAAACGCTATTTATTCCTAATAAAATATTAATAGAGCCGTCTTAGGTATTAAGTGTTCGAAATCCATGACAATACCGGATTAAGGCTAAAAATCTGACGTGCAATTTCAGATTAGGATTTTTGCACCAAGTTGTAAATTTCTTAAAGATAAAAAGATTTAATTTTATAATGAAAATGTTAACTAGGGCCTCGTTTGGCTGGCTAAACCGCATTATATAATAAAAATTAATTATAATCGAATAAACGTACTTTCACCCTTTTGACCAAGCTCTCTGTTGAACATGTTTTAATGAAACGCTTTTGTTCTGCGCGATCACTTAGTTTGACTAAGTCCGCTGGTTTGATTACCTTGACAGTGCTGCGTGAACTCCGGCAACAGCAACGAGTTCATTAAACGAGTTCTTTGTGGAAAATTCTCACTTTTATTGGTGTTTTAAATTAGATTTTCTTCTTCCGTGAGTCCCAAATCAAAACTAGTAGAAAGTCACTTGCTAGAAAAAGCCAGGTATAACTACCACAACCATCCTAATAGAATACTGGTTATTTCACAAATAAATTAATCTGTCCACATGAACTTTCATTTAACTACAGAAAAACAAAAAAAAAAGTTTTTAACTACACAAATTATTCTCAATGTCGAGCAGTAAATTAAAAATTCAAATATACTATAACAAATTATAACATGCATAAATTATTTGGCCGTTTGGAAAACATTGTAGTCAATATATTCTAGATGTATTTATTAATGTAACATAAACTTTACCAAGTGGTGGGAATACCCGGCTTCCGCCACAGGAGAGATTTTTTGCCTTTTTTAATTTTGTACTAGCGGAAGAAGAGAATCGAAGATTTGTACATCTGGTTGAAGATGGTTGCTAGGCTATGCATATTGCTATGCCATTGTCTCCAAACTGGCCCACTCTGCAGCATGATGTGCGCACCCGGTCACAGATAGCCGTGGATCCACGCGACGTAATTCGCTCTCCAGCGACAGCTTGTCAGACTCGGCAGCGTGACGCGCGCGCTCGGTCACAGATAGCCGTGGATCCACGCGCAGGTGTTCGCTCTCCAGTGACAGCTTGTTCGACTCGGCTGCATGACGCGCGCGCACAGTCACAGATAGCTTGGGATCCACGCACCGGTGTTCGCTCTCCGGTGACAGCTTGCCCGACTCTGCAGCATGACGAGCGCGCTCGGTCACAGATAGCCGTGGATCCACGCGCAGGTGTTCGCTCTCCGGCGACAGCTTGTCCGACTCGGCAGCGTGACGCGCGCGCTCGGGTCACAGATAGCCGTGGATCCACGCGCAGGTGTTCGCTCTCCAGTGACAGCTTGTCAGACTCGGCAGCGTGACGCGCGCGCCCGGTCACAGATAGCCATGGATCCACGCGCCGGTGTTCGCTGACCGGCGACAGCTTGTCCGACTCGGCAGCGTGACGCGCGCGCTCGGGTCACAGATAGCCGTGGATCCACGCGCAGGTGTTCGCTCTCCAGTGACAGCTTGTTCGACTCGGCTGCATGACGCGCGCGCACAGTCACAGATAGCTTGGGATCCACGCGCCAGTGTTCGCACTCCGGCGACACGCTTGTCCGACTCGGGTCGCGGCGAGCTAGTCGCGAGCGGACCGGGCCAGCACCTGGGACTGCAGCAGGTCGCTCTCCAGTGACAGCTTGTCCGACTCGACAGCGTGACGCGCGCGCTCGGGTCACAGATAGCCGTGGATCCCCGCGCCGGTGTTCGGTCATCAGCGACGGCTTGTCCAACTCGGGTCGCGGCCAGCTAGTCGCGAGCGGACCGGGCCAGCACCTGGGACTGCAGCAGGTCGCGCTCCACGGCCAGCTTGTCCGACTCGGCGACGACGCGCGCGCGCTCGGCCACGGAGCGACGCAGCTCGGCGCGCAGGAAGTCCCGCTCGGCGCCCAGCATGCCGCGCTCGGCCGACAGCTTCTGGCGCTCCTCGCCCAGGGTGTCGGCCAGGCGCTGCAGCACGTCGAGGTTCAGCCGCGCCATGCGCACTCGCATCTCGTCCTCTTCCTGGGCCCACGCGTCCGCCAGCTCGTGGTGGCCCGCGGAAGTCTCCGTGGCGGTCGTCCGGCGGGCGCGCCTGCTCTTTCTCGAGCCCTGCGCCAGGTCCATCACGGCGTCGGAGGTCCTGCCGAGCACGCCGAGGCTGCCCGGCTCGTCGCGGCCGTCGGCGCCGAGCAATGAGGTCAGCGCCGAGGTGACCAGCGCCCGGCGGGACCGGCCCGACAGTTGCAGGAGGTTCGCCACCACGTCGGAGGTCCTCCGCAGCATCTCCTGGCCCGGCGACCCGGGGCGCGGGCGGCTGAGGCGCCTCCCAGAGGTCTCCCCCGCGCCCAGGGGCGTCGTGGACCACGCGGAAGCTTCCGTCGAGGTCGCCGGAGTAGCGGGCGAGTACGCATCGCCCCACGTGTCGCCACCTGGGAAACAAATATCCAATATAAATTCCGCACGGCTTCAAATGTAATTCTTAATATTAAAAATAGTGATAATGGTATATTTAAGTAAATTTGAAACACGTACTTCGTGCACTTTATAAATTGCCATAACTTTTTTTTCCACCTAAAATAAGTTTTTTTTAGTATAATACTAAAAAAAAAGTCTCTTAGCTGCTAGTACAATGTTTCAGTCTCACATTTGACGGTGTTCAAGCTAATAAAAATAACTTTTTGAAATTAAAATTGCACCGTTTTAAATAAGAGAAACATAACATGCACACGTTTATAGCTAAAATAACGTCTTAGTGCATATCGAAGTCACCACTTTGCTGGAAAAAATAATGGTAAACGAAAGAGATATTCATTGTGTAAACATAAATTTGTATTTAATTTTATTTTTCTCGAGTGCAAATCTGAAGTTAAGTTGATATGACTGCTAAAAGGACTTGCAAAGTACTTTTTTTTTTAAATTACTTTTCTTACAGGTAGTTAAACTTATCATTAAAGTAGCCATTAAAAGAACCAAGAACAATTTCACATTTCATTTATGGAAAAACTTTTGACAGTGCAAGAGAAGGAAAAAACCTACTTTTTTTTAGAAGCACAATGAGCAGACCAAGGAGAGAACGTGCGAAGGAGCTCATCCCTCGTGCTTCATTACACTAAAGGAGGTTAATTAGTATGGAGGGGGAAGCAAAGAGGAAGAAAGAACAAACCTACCTACCTTCTTCCACCATGGCAGTAAAGAATATGTATGTACAGCAGCGCCATTGCCATGCAGTTAGCGGGGCGACCCAGGAGCCGCATTATCTTCTTCCGGCCCGACGCGGAGAAATGTGTCCGTGAGACGGAGAAATTGTCCGTGAGACGCCTGCGAGACGCGAGACGGCACAGCGAGCTTAATACCGCACTGAGTTCTGGAGACGTTTTTCAGAAATTATTTTTTTACTAATGCGAAGGAAAAAAATACAAAAAAAAATCTTTCAGCACTCACCAGAGATGTGCAACATCTAACCTCGGTAGCAAAGCAAATTCATGTGTTCTCGTGTTGTAAAAACACTTTGTTAATACGAAACTAACACCAATTTAACGTAGCAAGATAATTTTTTTTTTTCACAACTACATTTCTGGACGCGAATCTCACGTAGTTTCCGCACCTGCCGCTAGAATTCGCTGCCGGAGCAGCAACATCGACCATTAAAATCATTCAATTTGTAGACCGCAATTGTAAACTAGACGAAACGGCTCCGATAAAGAGTTGAAAAAATACTAAATCCGCTTTGGAAAATTTTCAACAATGGAATTTATTAAAATACTGTCCATCCTGTTAAAATAATTAAAAAGTTAAGTGTTATGTTTCCCGTAATATTCGTGAAATACGTACGCACCATCCACCATGGTTGTTGCACATTTAAGTTTCTAACTTCTGTCTCATTCATGAAATTCCACCAATTGCGATATACCGATAGCTAATATGGTACATATCAAAAAATAATCATTTTAGATAATTTACTTCCAGTTTACCCCACTATCTACTAATCCCATCTTTCCACAGAGGGAAAGAAGCACCAAACCGACTTACCATTTTCTTCTATAGGCTTTAACTCAGCAATACAAAAAAAAAGCACTATCAGAGAAAAATAGATGCTTGTAATTATGTTCAGTAAGATGGTACAGTATTACTTTGTTAAGTTTCATTTTCTTTAGCAAACTTTTATGTCTAGAACGACAAAATTGTATCTTGAGAAATTTGTTCCCTAAATTGACATGCTAAAAAAAAAATAAACAGCCAAAAATATTAAAAAAAAAATACATTTTTATATGTACCACCCTTGATGTTAATTATTTACATAAAAGCTTTAAAAATTGACAAATTCGTAGAAAATATTCCATGAAAGCTACATTGGATTTAAAAATAACTGGTTTGTATATAAACGCGTGGACAATTCTATTGTATTCATAACTGTCACGCCTGATGGCCCACTGGTTGAAAGTCATAGTTGACGAGGCAAATTCCAGTTTCATTTCCCCGGACGGGTGGATGGTTTCCAACACAGTCCACGACCGGATTGTTTGTTCGATTCGCCCCCATGCTGCGGTAGGCAACATAATCCCACAGCAGGATAATTCTGCCACTAAAACCCCCAACAAATTAAAAGGCCAATTCGCTCAAAAATATTAGGCAGACCAGAAACGCCCAACATATTAAAAACGGAACCCAAATGCAGAGTTTAACGTTATCTTAGCATTTTTATCAGATTTCCTTATTTAACATGTTTTCTTCACTATTCGGTCTTTTTCTTTCCAGAAATGATAATTTCCCTGATAATTACAGGGGTAAATCTTCCGTATCCAACATTCAAGTTTTCCTCTTGTCCCTGAAGGTATGAGCCCGTATAATTGATCCTTTGGTACATGCTTTTTTTTTAAATTTAGTACATCGAAATATCCTAGACATGAAAACATCACGATACACAAATCATGTCAAGTCTTGTGGAAATTTGTTTTTGAATTCAACTTTGTTTTATCAAGTTATGTCCAGGATCTTTCTACGTTGCTAATTCAACATGTAAGAGGATCAGTAGCGGATCCAGAGGGGGGGGGGGGCAAGGGGCTCAAGGCCCCTCCAAAAGCATCTAGGTTCACTATTGTTTTAGTGTTTGCCTTGATAAAGCCTAGCCTCAGCTGGATCAAGCCCCTCCCAAACCAAAATCCTGGATCCGCCACTTAAGAGGATCAATGCATACTGAATCATGCCATCGATATTTTAACGGGATTAATTTTTGGATGCGTGATGCGGAACATTTACCGGCGCTGGACGCCTTCGCAGGAGCGCCGCGTGGGGGGAGGTGGGTTTTCGACCTGGGGCTCCCGGGAGCCAATGGGAAGATCCGTCGCAGAGAGAGAGACACGCCTCCCACAGGCACGAAGTCTGGCCAGTGCTCATTGAGGGGAGCGGAGGAGGGAGGTACATTTCTTGGAGACGACCACGCAACGCAGCATCCTCATTACACCCTCCTCCCCCTCTCCCTCACCACACCTCGGGGAGGGGGGGAGGGACGCTACATTGCCCAGGATGGAATGAAAAAAGAGCAGGAAGAAGGGAGGTGGGGCAAAAGAAAGCTCCTTTCGGGAAGAGGGAACGAAGTTAATACAGATTGCAAGCGCGCCAGGCTTCGCGTAACGCGGTTCTGCAAGAACTGGAGGGGGAGAAAAAGGGGGATGTACACTGTAAGGGGAGGGGTGAGGGGTTAAGGTGGAGACCCGGAGACAGAAAATTGCACCCACGCCCCTGAATATTTCATGGTTTACGAGCGGTAGATAAGCCTTCCCCCCTTCCCAAACCATTTCGCCCGCGCGCGAATATTACTGTCCCAGAAAGAGACTTAAGCCTGAAAGGGAGGAGGTTGTTGGACGGAAGAAAGGCGCCTCTGGGCACTGAACGTGCTCGTGAAAAGTTTTATCCATCCAGGAAGTCGCAATTTATATCCCTACACGTAATATAAATTATCACGAAGGTGGGGGAAAAAAAGTAAATGAATGGGGCGAAACAAATTAGAACTTCACGAAAATTCAGTTACGGTAACGTTTTAGAGAAAGCTAGCTAGACTATAAGGACACCACTTCATAGCTTGTACAAGCTATTGATTGGTACATATTCGGTCTCGTTAGCTCTATCAACAAAACTTCTATATACATAAAAACTCACAAATACACTTCAATTTTCTCTTTAGTTTTAAAAACGTAAACAATATTTTTTTATGTAAAAAAATATTTTAAGTTTCTATTTTTTTTAAAGTGATTGTACATCTTAAAATACTGGGAAAAATGGATACTGAAATAAACAAAAAGGTTTAGTATTTAATATTTGATATTTAAAAAATATGTTTTTATAGAAAGGGAATTTCTTTTTTTTATTTAAAACTAAATGTCGTATCCCAATTTTATTTGGTATGTTGTTCTCATGAACTGCACTATTCACAAAATATTCACGAAATTATAACTAAAAAAAATATAAAAACTAAGGTAATTTTATTTTAGATAATCATGTGGTCAAACTTTTGTTGGGCACTGCACTGATCAATAGAATATTCCGCCACATTTGTCCCGCATTTACGTTCATCAACTTTAAGTTTCATTTTCACGAAATCACTCCTACAAAAAGTCGTATACCGAGAGTTAAGATGTTCACACATCAAAAATGTTGTTAAATTGTATGTTACGCTGGCACACATACATAACTGCACAGTGGGTGGCGGACGAGCAGGCGACCATATACCGCCCCGAACCACATCAATTTGTTTTTCACGTATTAGCTAATTTAATGTGTGGAAAAGGCTCCGAACGCAAAAACTTCATGATTATTTTTAAAATAGCGTTTGGTGTTTTACGTACATCAAAAAAATTGTAATCTAATTTAATTATATCGTCTTCTAAGGCTGTCCCGCAAATGGAGATAAATTTTCTTAAGTTTAATAACTTTATTAACTGCTAATAAAAATTAATTTTATTCATTTCATTCTCGTGGCATAAAAACCGAGTGCATATTTCGAATGGTACAAAGGTAAAATTGCATTTTTTAATACGTCATTTATATACATTACTCCGCTCAAACAACTTACCCTTGCAACTATACAATTAAATATTATTTTAAATAGAACATTTGTGATCGGAGTAGTTTTTATCTTCGAAAATCCTCCATCACGCAGTTCAGTGGGCGTTCAAACTTCTAGAAATTCAAGACGGTGGTGACCTTGATACTTGCTCCATAGAAATTAATGTCACGCTGTCACGCACCGAGGGTAAATGGTAGATTAAGCCTAGACATCTTAGATTTTCCCATCTAATTTAAAAAAAAAATATTTATCCAAATTTTTGGCATTTCAAGGCATGAATCATATCTCGTAGACCTATAAATTTTCTCAACCACATATTAACAGGTTCTAGTATGTAAACTCCGAGAGTTAATAACATAATTTCTCGCGGGTGACGACCATGAAAACCACACCGGTTCACAAGTGCCTACTTCATGTGGTTAAGGCTAATTCCCAAGCCATGTCCAATAGATTCAACACTGAAGCATTTTTGCAAGCGGTATAACAACTATTTGAAATTTCAAGATAGCGAGGCCTGATCCTCAAGACGATGGGACCCCAAGACTACAGCGGCTCCAAAACACAAGGACATTGTTTCAACGCCATAGAGATTTAAGTCTATTATGGAAAGTGTGTCCATTCTGACGTTGAAGTCATCTTGTTAGGAATTTTGATATTACAAATCTTAGCTGTATGAAAGCTAATGGTGTAAATTTGTTTATTAGCTTTAAGAATAGTTAAGATAACATTTGTGAATATTCCTAAACAAATATAATTCTAACACACCTGCAAAGAAAAACTTCATTATAACCAAAAAAAGGTTTTTCTATACATATAGGAAAGACGTTCTAATTTTGACCAAGTATTAACATGGCAAAGATTGAACACACCAACTGGCTTACTCGTCACCACCATGTTAAATGCTCATAATTCAAATCATTCCGGTGCTGCAATCGCGACCACGACATCCTCAACATTACGTGACGTCATCGCTCATAGCCACCGAGGACTCGCGTCGTAACACGTCACACCACTGGGTCACAAGGACATAAGTATTCATGGGTAGAGATGGGAACGAAACGGTGCAAAAAATCGCAAACAGTTAAAGCAAAGATCACACTTCAACTTATTCGAACAGACAGCACAAAATTGCACAATTGTGAGCATGCATTTATTTTTAACCGTACGACAAAATTAATCAAACTAGATGTATAATGGTTTGCCATACTACACATGACGTCCGCCATCTGTTTCCACGTTAATTTCACATACTTTAAAAAAATGTTTAAATACAACATAATATTTATTCGGAAAAAAAATACTGCACATGCACGCATTAAGTGGGTTTTGTTAATACCACCTCGAAATTTCACAATTATTTCGCTCACTTATATAACGTTGTACTCTAGATGGGATAAAAATTACATTTAAAAAAAAATTACATCCGGGAAGTACATTGCGTTCGCGAATTTTGTAACACTGGCGTCACAGATGTGTCGAACGTGATTGGTTCCAAAAATACGTATTTTACTCCCGTCGCAATCATCGCGCTGTTGCGATTCCAGCTCCGAGGCGAACAGGGTGTAGGTAATGAGCGGGCGCCTATAATCTGTGCGCCGGCGGGCGTCTAGTATCTGGCAATTATTCCCGCCGGGCGAGCAACAAAGGGCCGGAAATTGTCAATAGAGCGCCACGCCCCTGGATGGAAGGAGGGGAAGGGGTGAGACGCTGGTGGGGGGGTGGTGGCGTGGGAGAGTGAAGAGGGCAGGAGGGAAAGGTATAGGAAGCAAGGGTAGCAAGAATTTGTAAGACTTTTTAAAGGGGCGGTACCCAAAATAATTGTGGTTAGTAATTTAATTTTTTTCCTACGGTTCCTAAATAAATTTATATATATAAAATTGTTTACGAAAGATTTATACATTCGAATATATATTTTTTATTAATTTAAAATCCCAAATTTAATAACCTCTTAGTTTATAATAAACTAGCTAATAACACGCGGCTTCGCTCCGCAATTTCGGAGTACTGCTGAAATCTTACCATAAAGAGAGTTTCGTGATTTCCAAACATTTTTTACTGAATAAAAGAGCAAATAAATTATCAAATGAAGGAAATATTTAAACCCTAATAATCATATTTTTGGAGTAGTTAAGCATAATCCCTTTTTTTAGTATGGATTAAATATTTCTTTTTAAAACTTCTGCTTCAGAGAGTTCGAAGATATATTTTACATTGATGAAATTACACTTACCTCCTTTATTTCATGAAGTAGACAATTTAAAAAAATTAAAACTCGCACCTAAATATCTTAAAAACGTTATGCTATTGTTTACACTGAAACTTTCAATAACTATTGTTATAGATAAACTTAGGATTATTACATAATGTCACCTTATTAAAATTACCTCCCATTATTTTAGGTTATTTGATACCATCACATATGAAATATAAAACCACAGATATCTAATTTAATATACAACATTTATAGTTGACTTGGTTTACCAAGTTATTACTTGAACAAAATCCCCAAATTTTTTACACCTCACCTCTTGATTGCAAGCGGTATCGAAATATTTAATTTGCAAGACTGCGAGGCATGATTCTCTTTAAAAGGGCTCCGCCTACCCGGGCACACACACGGTGCGCAGAGTTTCAGGAAAAACAACGCGATTTCAAAACTACTAAAGATATCCGAGTGAGAGTTAAAATGGCTAAAACGCAGATTTTCAGAGTAATGTTTAGGCGTAAAACAACTAGTACAGATTCTTGAAAGCACTTGAGGGACTTGCATTACACATTAATCTTCATTTGCCCGCTATATAATGTTACGGTCACCACTCAAATTTCACAGTTAGACTGTGACGACGAGAATACTGCGCGCCAGTTCAGAGCCTTGCGCCTAGAGGCGACACCGCGCTAGAAATACCAGCGAGCGTCGCGCTTATCATCCCGCCTCACTAACACACATACACCCCTTACGAGGCGGGCCCATTTTAAGGGATCATGGTGAGATCAGAACCAGTTGAAGCGCGGACACAGCTGATGATTGAGTCGTGTCGGGAGATTCCTGGACCTCATGTCACGTGACTCTCTGAAGGTCAGCACGAGTGGACATCACGCGTGGGTTTTTTTAGGCACTGAGTCATTACACATCGTTGCGAACGCGAGAGATGATGAACCACGACGCGCACCAGGTTCGGAGCGGGCTGGCGGCCACTGACGTGGCACACGAGGGGAAAGGCGAAGGACAACAGTGCCATTTATTACGTGGCAATAAGCTGAGACACATACAATAAAGACATCACTTGTATTCTACTGAATACAGTTGTGTGGCATGACTAGAGGCCCGGAAAATTCGCGGGTTCATTTCGTTTTATGCTAAAATTCAAATAATTAAACCTTAGTGCTGCTTCTGTCATTGGTTCGCTGTTAATCTGGAGGACTGAGGGCCAATTAGAGACTCTCACTCATAGAAGTGTCGAATAACAGGTCACCCAGTCGTGACGACTCACAAGTCAGCAGCCAATGAACAGTTGGCATTTGCCCGAGTGTGTAGAAGATATTGGAGTATCCTGGAGATCATTGAACCCGCGAATTTTCCGGGTCTCTAGGCATGACTCATATTCGAGGGCTACCCTTATGGTAAAAATGTTAGATTTTTTTGCCCAAAATTAAGGGTGCGACTGACCGATATGAAGGGGCACGAAGGGGCGACCCTTCTGTGGGTAAATATGGTACTAAAAAAATACATGTACACAATAACATAGCAAACAAAAAAAAAACATCGAGACATGCCACGCGCTCCCTGGCCGGATTACAGGGAAACACGCTACCCACCTCCTCATTTATGCCAAGGTTCAGGCTCTTAAGGGGTGTATGTGTGTCGGCGAGGCGGGATGATAATCGCGACGCTCGCTGGTGCTTCTAGCGCGGTGTTTCCTCTGGACTGGCGCGCAGTCTTCTCGTCGTCACAGGGTAACTGTGAAATTTGAGCGTTGATCGTAACATTATATGGCCGAGAAATTAAGATAAAGGTGTAATGCAAGTTCCTTAAGTGCTTTCAAGGATCTGTACCGGTTGTTTTACGCCTAAAAATTACTACCAAAACATACGTTTTAGCCATTTTAACTCTTCTAAAAATAGTTTAAAACTTAATCCCACATAAAAAGTACTATTCGGCCCTTAGCGAACTCTTGAATGCTTTTCGTAAGCAGACCCCACTCTGATATCTTGAGTAGTTTTGAAATCGCGTTTTTCCTGAAGCTCTGCGCACCGTACCAGAATCTCAGATTTCGCCGCAACAACGATAAAAAAAAATTAAAGGTCCCGTCAAGTCAGGTGTGAGAGCGACATTCGCTTTTGCTTCTAGCGGTTCTATCTCCTATAAGTGCTACGCTTAGGCGCGCAGTCTTCTTGTCGTGCAACTGAGATTCTAGCGGTTAACTATGACGTTATGTACGCATGACGAAAGTGCAATTCAAATCTCATGCCATGCGTTTTAGCCCAATTTCAATCAAAATACATTTTGCCAGAGTTTTGAACTAGCGCGGAGTCTTCACGTCGTGCATAGGGCAACTACTAGATTCGAGTGATAGATCATAACATTATACGGCGGAGAAAAAAAAAACGGCATATTTAAAGTCTTTATATTGCTTTCCATAATCTTTCCTGGTAGTTTCATACCCTTGTATTACCCTGAAAAATCAAATTTGCAAAACATTCTCTACTAATAAAAAGGTAGTAGGTAAACAGTAGGTAATATTCAGATCTCAACACGCTTAAAAACGCTTTTCGTAAACGAGACACCACTGATATCTTGCAGTCTCCCCACGTTATCTTTGGTGTTTTGGAACGGCGTGGTTTTCTCGTGAAGCGGTGCACAGAGGGACGTGAGCCCAGGTAACTACTTGGGGAGGTGTCGGGTCGGCGAAGGATGAGGCACGGATGCGTGCAGACCTCCCGAGACAAGGACTGGGTGAAGTGTTGTCGCCCGAGGTCAGGCGGTGACCCGCCGACGACACGTGACCCCGGGCCCGGGTGTGCATTTTGACGTGACGTCTAATAAATCGATGAACGCCGGCTGCACGCACGAAAAAGTGTCCCGTTACGCTCATTGTACGCTTGCGCCGCATCTCTCTCTTCCACTCGATTGGAACCACCATCGATTTGACTTTTTCGAGGCACATTAAACTTGAAACAATCCCATTCGTTTCCTACTTTTCCTGTCATCGTCCTATCCTTAACAGAATAACACAGATTGGAAGAAGTTAAATAGCAAACATGTATTAAAGTTATGGTTAAAATAATCTCTTCGTTAAAGTAATAAACATATTTGAATTAATGAGTGCAAATAAAAGTAAATTTATCAATTAAATTGTAGATTTCATTTCACTCCTCCTTTGTATCCATACAAAATAGTGATAATTCAATAAAAATTATTCAATTTTTTTCATAAAAGTTTGCAATCATTTCATCAATGTTTTGTTATGACGTTGTCACGTTAAACTGCCGTCCGTAAACAGACTTTACAGACAACCAATTATTTTTTAATACCGGGGTTACCGTGAGATCAAGATGTTAACATTTGAAGCACTGTACGCAAGGCGTCGAAGGAAGCCGAATGCTAATCACAATGAATATCAAACAAGGAACCGAGGACGTGTGGACTGCCGTCGAAGGTCGCAACTGGTAACCGTTCTCCGACCTCGGGCCAATCGGGGCCAAGCGCAGCGCGGCCGTCACCCGAGTCCCTGCCGCATTCGAGCAAGTCACGTGACGTGTGACGTCATGGTACTGTCGCGTGGAGCGGGATCTGTCCGACCAGAGCCGGCGAACTTACAACTCCCGGAGGTAGAGGCAGGTCACACAGTATCATACCGACTGCATCTGGTAACAGCAATAATCGATGAGAAGAACGAGTATAAACTAAACAACCTCGCGCGAAAATTATTCGAAAAAATGTTTCTTTTTTAATTGTAGGCATTTTTTTTACAAAAATAGTTTTAAGACACCATTCTTGTTCCTTTGAAACCGATAACGAGGTATCCGAATTTGTAAATTAAAATAAATTGTAATGTGTGCAGGCATGAAAACAACAGGTTAAACCTAAGTAAATTGTTACGAACGCAGACAGGACCGCAACACGCGCCAGGTTCTTTGGCCTAGTTACAAAACATCAAATGAGAAGATATAATTGTCTGGAAGAAGATATTATAAAACTGCACTTCTTGGCGTTAAATAACCAAAAATTTAATTGCAAATAATTATTGGCATTAATTAAAGATGAAAGTATTTTAACCATAAATCTTAAAAAAACTTAATGATTTTTGGAATAAAAATATCAAAATATTTAAGAATGTCCCATCCACACACACTTTCCCGCTGAATTTTGCAAATCTTATTTTTCTTCGTAGCCGACTGATATCTAATAATTTGCTTCAGGAGTTTGTGCAAATAAACCTGGTGAGCGGAAAGAAAGTAAAGTTTGCATCCCCCCACTCTTCAATTTGAATAAAGCTCATTTCCTATAAAATCCAAACCAACTTGAGTAACGGGCAGGAGATATGGGCTTTAATTTACGACTGCACGGGAAATGCTCAACCAAGCGTATTAAAAAAAAAATGGGTTCTGGATGGAGAAAAAAGGATGAAAAATCTCATTACGTGGACCTTGTTTGTTACCGAGCATCAACCAAGATGCGAGAAGTTTCGTAATTTCAAAGAAATGCTTCCGGTATGGTTAATGACGCGAAGTCTGGCTTACACTTTGTTGGCTGAGGCGTTGAATTCAACATAATTGTTAAGGAGCATTTATAGCTGAAGTTTTAAAACACCAATGCATGCTATGTTACAGTACTTTGCACTACGGCTAGAACTTTTTTAATTAGTTCTCGTTGCTGTCTTTACGTTTTCGTAAGAACAAAATCTAGGCTTAAGCATTAGAATACATAAATTATTATTAAAGTAGTATGTATTCAATTTTTTAAACAAATAAATTAGCCGTGTACGCATTGTGAAACATCCGTTTATAAATACTGTTATTGGAACAGACGGATGATATTAGTTTATAAAAAATAAATACAACATTCAAATATATGAATAATAACAGCGAAAATAAGCTGCAATTCAAACATCTCTGGAATGTGCCTATTAAAACGTGTCTAAGCTAATGCTCTTAGCATTCAGGAGACATTGCTGAGATTACCTCAGCAATGAGTACGCTCAGCAGTTTTAAAACTTGTAGGTAGCTAAAAAAATGTTTTTTAACAGCGTATAATTTCGAACAGTTTTTTTTCCTCTGAAAGATCCAACAACTATAAGAGCGAAGCGGATTAGTACTCAAAGCCAGAAAATTATAATTAATTTTGGGATACTCTAACGTGTATAGATAGGGTCCCGAAATTCAATCCAAAATTTTAACAGCTCCGTTTGTGCAGCTAAGTGTTACCCCCCCTCCCCCCCCAAAAAAAAAGCGTAACAGCAGACAGTGTAGTGCTACACGAAAAAACGCGTTTTCACTGTTGATCAATATTTTAAAAATATTATTTCATGCTAGGCAGCTACAGTTCGCAAATACTTCTTGCGTGAATTTTGGGACATACAATATAACTTCAAATACTCCTATTAAAAAAGCTATTGACGAAACGCGAGTTAGGTCTGCATGCTTCAGCTATGAGAAATAATTTTGTATTAAAAAAAGATGTATAAATTTTTATATTAGATCATTTAAATTATATTATATTACTGATTATTACAATATTAAATTATATTACTGACTCGTCGTAGATCTGCCTGATGCGTTCTACGTAGGTCCTACCTCAACACGCAAAACTTTAGGACCACGTTAAAATCGGTAGATTTCATAACAAAAAATAATCACAATGCGATTTTGTTTAAGAAAATTATGTATTTAAAAAGAAAAGTCTGTCGTAGCCTACTTAAGGTTTTAACGAAACTTACAATATTACAAGTTTAAATTCGCAGCGTCTGTTTAAACATTTATAACAAAAAAGGGTGTGTTATTTGCCAATTAAAAAAAACTAGTTTAAAATAGCGAACAAAATGTTAATAGCAATCATTGTCTATGTTTATAAATATTTTAGCAGTGCAAAACATCAGAATGTGCAAAATAAAATGACTGATATTTTTAACCCCAAACGAGTGTTTTTTTTTCCAGTGCGAGACAGTTGTTTTGCAAATACATCGGAATTCATAAAAATTAAATCAGCGCGTTATAAAATAATACCAAATTTAAAACTGGCAAACATTTTATGCCCCAGGATGGAAGGAAAGGAAAGGCAGGGGCGGACATATTTAGTATTCGCAAAGGACGGCGGAAAATTACATGTAGAATAAAAAGAAGGGGGGGGGGGGGAGAGGAAACAAGTTTTTTCACGCCGAGTTTTGACATAAGAAGTCATTCTGGTCCTTTTGTGTTTTATACTCTTGCCCATTTTGGCCTATATACATGCAATTAGCAAAAAGAACATGGTTTTGGCCTTTACGTTTACAAAACCCCGTTTCGCAGGCAAAGATTTTGCAAGCACAATCCGACCCCTCTCCCCCCCCCCCCCGCATAAGCAAACACCCATCCTCCACCCTTCTTCGCAACCGGGATTCATGCCCATGGGATCAGCACAAGGCAGTTCTTTCCAACAACCATGTCGACAAAGTCTTCAGACACGCTCTTTTTTTTCCTTCTTCCGAAACGAGGCCAAGCAAACGAACCGAAAAGGATGGATAGGAGAGTGGGAGGTTTTAAAAGCGAAAATAAGAACAGGAAGGGGGGAAAAAAGGAGGTGGGGTGGGGGTAAAAAAAAGGGAAAGGGAGAACTGCCATTTTTGTCTCGTCCGGCGGGAAAACTGCGGACGACCGCAATCAAGTCGCGGAAGAAAGTAAACGGCGAAGTGGAGAGGGAAATCTCGCCCCAGGAGGGAGTTGGAGAGAGACGTCATTCCGTGACGCAAAAGGTGGAGAAAAAAAAAAAACGAGGTTGGTGTGGTTTCGGAAAAGGAGAAATTTTGATGTTCAAGGAAGGCAGAAAGGGAGGGAAAAAAAAGGGTCGTGACATTATCACCAGTGATAATGACGCCGGACGTTTTCGTCGCTGAACTTTCACCAGTGATTATTCACTGGTGTGGGGGGAAGGGAGGGGGGGGGGGGTTGTTACACCGCAGAGCATCTCAAGGCCGGGCACTAGTGGGCGAGGGTGGTAGGATTTTAAAGGAAAGGATGTAACGAAAGGAAATTTTTAAGGGGAAAAGGAGGGGGAGGGGGAATTTCTCCACGGGCAGCAAGAGACGAAAATGTCAAGGAATTTATTTTATTTTTTATTTTATTTTTTAACAAATGAGGGCGGACGTTGTTACGCGAATACGGTCCAGGAATGAAATCAGTGGTCAGAGATGAATACAATTTCTTTACAGACATCGGCGAAACGAGCAATAACCCATAAAATGCGGGGGGGATTAACAACAATCAAACACGCTCGCACGTGTCGCTAACCATGAGAGACTTGTGACAAATTTCAGGTAAAAAAAAATTCCCAACATCCAGCGTTCATGGTTTACCAGTTGAATATGTATTTATGTCCACCGTTTTGAAATAAAAAATTCAATTTAATTAAAAAACAAAAAAATTAGTTGGCTGTAAAGTCGGTTTACGGACGATAGTTTAACGTGACAACGTCATAACAAAACATTGCATGCTTTTATGAATAAAATTGAATCATTTTTATTGAATTATCACTATTTTGCATGAATACAAAGAAGGAGTGAAATGAAATCTACAATTTAATTGATAAATTTACTTTTATTTGCACTCATTAATTCAAATATGTTTATTACTTTAACGAATAGAATATTTTAACTATAACTTTTATACATGTTTGCTATTTAACTTCTTCCAATCTGTGTTATTCTGTTAAGGAGAGGACGATAAGAAAAGTGGGAAACGAATGGGAGTGTTTCAAGTTTAATGTGCCTCGAAAAAGTCAAATCGATGGTTGTTCCAATAGTGGGAGAGAGAGATGCGGCGCAAGCGTACAATGAGCGTAACGGGACACAGTAACGGGACAATGTGCGTATAGGGACACTTCTTCGTGCGTGCAGCCGGCGTTCATCGATTTATTAGACGTCACGTCAAAAATGTTCAGGGCTTACACATTATTTTTAATAAATATAAGTTGCCAACATTAATATCAAAACACACACATGCAACAGTAATTCTGTGTATTATTTCTCTCCTTTTTGCTCGTTTTGCACGTGAAGGATAATGCAGCGAGCATAGCTGGCCAGCTATCAGTGGATGTTCAGAGGGTGTAACATTGGGAGAAATAATTTCCTTATTTACTCACATGCAAAATTTTACACACAAGTTTTAATGAAAACTATAATATATGCCTAATTTCTTTTTATTCTGTAGGACTATGCTTTACATAAGAAAAACCATTTGCGGGGGAAATGCCTGGTTGCAAAGTCGGGGGTTCTTTTCCACGCAGTAATAAAGGTGGAAGGCAAGATAAACGAAAAGCACGCCTTCCCGCTCCCCCCCCTCCCCCCCCCCCCCACCATTTTAAGTTTTATTAGGTACACGAAGGCCGCGAGAAATCTCAAGCGGACCGAGTGAAAAAAAGTTTGTTTTAATCTTGGCGGATAAGAGGAAATTAAAAACTTGGAAGAATTGGAATTAGGACCACCTGATTAAGGTAGCCATCTTTTTTTTTCAGCTCTATAATGGGCATAATAGAAACCTAAGCATAGAAAATTTAATTTTTTCACAAGGGATGCACGATAAAATTTACTTGACAATTTTTTGGATCCCAAAGATATATCCTGATATACCTGTACCTCATACGCATCAAAAGACCGTCGCATAAATCATTATTTTAATGGGAGCAGTTTAAAGAAATTTAAATTTTACCTCACTTATCAACTTAACTATTTTCTACCCAAAATGTGTATTTGACATAACTTACATCTTAGTGGTGTATGGCACTGGAGGGAACGTCAAACGGTGGTTAATATTGTGATTAAAACTGCATTTTTCCTAAGTTCACTGTCTTATGCCTCCAAGGTACAGAAATATATATTTTTTAATGTTTACATATTAGGATCCTTTTCTAAATTCTAACATTAAAACTTTCGAAGTAACTTTTTTTACAGCAGGTTGTGAAAGTCTAGGCGATGTCAGACCAAAAATAATATTATCGTAACGGAAATTAACACACAGTTCATCACGGGATGTGAAGATCACGACACGAGGAGAGTGATGTGACTGCACAGATCACGACAGGAGGAGAGTGGCGTGACTGCGCTTCTATTTGGTGGCATGTTTGTTCCACTTGCACTTCTATGGAGACTTCAAGCAATTTGGAGTGGCTGCGGATACGTCAATTATTCATTTACGCGCTTTCCGAAACCGAGACTGGATTCTCGTGTTTAAGTAAAATTTAAAAACACGCGACTTAACTCGTAACCTAAAATTTTACTGTACCAGCATTTACATTAATGCCCTCGAACAGCAAGTTCAGGTGTAATATCTTGGCAACCAAGTTACTTGCCGGAAAAAAAAAACATGACAGCAGCTGCCTGCAGTGTCGTTAGTAATCTGACGTAACTATTCCCTGTTCCAAGTTCCAGCTATCAACATTTTTTTTTACACGAGTCAATGTAGAAGAAATGTATTCACAGACTTGGCAAGTTTATGAACAATGATTTATTGTGGATCCACGTATGAAATACGTTTGGATCTTCGGAAAAGTGTGCCAGAAGATACGAAATTCTGGTGTACAGACGTGCATGCAACATACAAACTACACTAAATTAGCACGCGCGACTGTACCAAAGACAAGTGGCATCAGTAATGACACTCCGTCCTTCCTGCACAGTGGCCGATAACCGTACATTAACCTGATCTATCGGTGCTACTACGAGTAAGCCTTACCGTAACATGAATATACCAATATTCCTTCATTACATTAGTGATTCACAGTTGCTGCATCTGGATGGATTCAGGGTCGGAGGCCAACTAGACCCTACTGGACCCAACTGAACCGAACAGGACATGGTGGTCCAAGAGTCGTACAAGAGCCACAGGCGCGTTGTAACCCCCCCCCCCCCTTTTTTTCCCTTTTTTTTCTGTCTTCCGTTGCTTCAAAAGATCAACAATGTAGTTTATTGATACACTGTTCTAAAAGGCAACAAAAGAAAGCAGTCAATCTTATAAGTGTTAATAAAAAATTGTCATAAGTTCTCAAGCCCCAAAATATAATTGCCAATAAATTCATAATCTATATAGCATCTAGACAAACGGAATGATAAATGTCCATAACTTTACTTCCAAACTTTAAATATTAAAAGTGACTACAAATGTTCGCTACACGGATAAAAAAAAAGTTTTTTTTACAAGGAAAATCCTTGAAAACAATTGCCAAAGATATCACTCAAAACTACAAGGCAGAGCTTGGTACCAAATCAAAAGTATTGTCTTATTTCGATGAGGTTGTTCTGGCGGGTGTCTGCGGCCATCTTTGATTTGCTTCTTTCGGCCATCATCTTTTAGAAGTGTTAAATAAAAATATTTTTAAATTTTTTTTATAAAGTCATTGCAGTGCGTTTGTTTCGGAACGGAGATAAACTGTTTTACATGTTAAGGTAGACAGACAGACCTTAGCCACTAGGCTAAACAATCAGGTATGAGGAGAGGATAAGAAATATGGTTTCAAAGCATGTCGTAAGCCTCTGGAAGCTATAGTAATAGTTTCGTGCGAAAATCAGGTTTGACACGTTCGTGCTTTGGCACGAGCTGCTACCACTACGACCTATTGTGACTTTCGGTAACTACGCATTTATACTCAGGGGCGCAACAACAGGGGGGGCAAGGGTATTTTGCCCCCCCCCCCCCCCTCTGAAACCTCTAAGTGGGGGCAAACGGGGGCAAAGAAAGTTCTGTGTAATCAATTTTTAGATAATAAAACTGCTTAAATAGCACCATTTTCACCCTTGAAATACAAATTTTCCCGGGGGAGGACCCCCCGCTTCAATAGGGGGGGGGGATCGATGATTCTTTATAAATAGGTATATTGCCCCCCCCCCCCCTGGAAATTTAGTTATTGCGCCCCTGTTTATACTAGAGTATTTCGTGGCGTGACCAGCATTGCCCTCGTATGTATTTTAATGTGCAAAGTACAAATACTTCCTTTTAAATTTAACATTTTATTTTTAGTTAGTAAATTCACTAGAAAAAATACGTAACTTGCAACAAGCATCTTTCGTAAAACTAATGCTGAAAAAGATATAACAATGTATTACGTGTACGACACGTCATGTTCAGCCCATTCTAAACATTAAAGATTTAGGTTTGGACATAGGTACGCAATTGCTTATTACACAGTCATACGAAACCTCAATAACAGACAATATAAATATACGAACACAAATTGAAAAGCAAAAATCAGGCAATGTGAAAAAAAAAAAAGTAACAGACGAGACAGCACAGAAAATTCTGCTGAAGGATTTATACAAAAAAAATTATTAATAGGACAGACGGACATTTGTCTAACGACGAGAACGTCGCAACAAGAAAATTATACACAAAATACCATCTTGGAAAAAACAATTAAAAGGAATAACCAGACGATGGTACAGATAAAATGCACGACAAAGAGACACAGGCGAACCCATTCAGCGATGTTAAAACAGTTTTAACTAGCAGCTTCCAGGAGCTCGTGCAAAATATAATGAAACCGCAGACAGGAAGCGTGATTGTCGCAGATTGCGTGCCGACAACACTGCAATCGCGCCACTTCCCGCGGCGGCGGAATCACGAGCCAACGGGACGCGATTATAAAAACCGAATGCACCGTTACATACAAACAAAAGACGAGTCGAAGCTAAATTCGCATACAACACAAATAGTCCAAACCTGACAACTATTTTCTTCCCTTTTCGATGTACAACCGCAAAATTTAATGCCACACCGGTTTATACAATGAGATAAAACGAAAAAAAAAAAAAAAAAAAAAAAAAAAAGCGAGCATGAACTTCGGGGAACTTCGGGTGTGGCTCTCTCGCCTGTGAAAAGACTGCTTCCCTCAATCCACGCTGCTCCGCGCGGCGGCCCGCGGAATTCCCAAGGTCGTACAGCTGTAGAAAACAGCGCCGAGGGAGGATTATGCGCGGTGGGTGGAGGGTGGAGGGTGGAGGAAGGTATTGATGACCCTTGTAATCCGGCCAGGCACGCGTGGCATGCCTTACGTCAGTGGACAGCACGTGACAGAGCACGTGACAGAGCACGTGACAGAGCACGTGACGCCGAACCTGGCGCTTGTCGCGGTCCTGTCTGCTTTCGTAACCCTGTTTAAAACTGTGTACGGACCCGCTGCTTCATACTGTAGTACACTGACCACTTTGTTCCTCGATGTTGATTTAACACGTGATATTGAACAGTTTCACTTCTAATAAAATCTAATCAGTTACATTATATAGAATCGAATACTAAGGCTAATTATTCGTTTTAAAAACTATAATAATCACATAGGCCTTAGTTTGACACGTTTGAAATTAACCAATAACAGTTATGTGAAGCAGTTGTATACAGAAGTACGTAAAAACATTAAAGCGGCTCGCCTTAGGGGTGCGAATGCGTGCGTGAGTGAAGGCGGGATGATAAGTGCGACGCTCGGTGGTGTTTCTAGCGCGGTATCGCCTCTAAGCTTAAAGGTTATTAACTGGCGAGCTGTCTTCTCGTCGTGCAAAGAGCAACTATGAAATTCGACGAATAAATGAATATAGGGTGAAATGCAAGGGGTGCTTTAAACAATCTTCACCGGGCGTTTCATGTTATGAGATTCTTTCTGAAAATACGCGTTTTACCCCCAGTCACCTGAGAACACAAGTTAAAAACTTAAATACGGAAACAAGATTCACTCATCCGCTTTCAGCACTCTTTCTTAAATGCTTTTCGTAATCAGACCCATACGATATTTTGAGCATTTTCAAATCGTGTGGTTTATACTGGAACATTGCACATTGCAAGGGTCGTAAATTCACAACCTGTGATTTAGTCGCATGTATAAATAAAATTCCGCAGCCACAGTCTGAATTCGTCTCACGAAGTTCCTGTGATCAGAGTAGCAATATCATCTGCCGTAGTCTTGTGTGCGACATAACTAGCGTTCCAGCCAATGTGGCAAATACAGACGTCCGGGAACTGCGACTGCTAGTATACCACCGATGGTAAAGCCACGTTAATTAAACTGTGAATGTTCCCAAACCACCAATAACAGAGTTTCGGTTCCCGTGAAACTGTGATTGTTCCCAAAACACCAATAGCTGCACACATTTTCTTTTACAGACTGTTTTTTTTTTTCCCCCTCAAAGTTCGTGAATACGTCGAAGCGCTTAATTGATTAACAAAACTCCAATAGATCTTCACTTGCCAAGAGCGCAGCTCATGTTCCCACCGCAACAAACACAAACGTTTGGTCTCCAATGAGAAAATGTTTCAGTTGTAATTTAAGATTGTAATATCTTTTCTGGAACAATTCTTTAGTAGTGTATAGTTATTATAACTTGTATAAAATTAGGAAATCGACCAAATTTTTTCATACATCTTAATTTAACTTTGGAAAAATAATGACTTCTGTTGGCATAATTAGAATTTAATTTTTAGTGTTAATATTAGTGACATAGGCCTATATTAGAATTTTACGCAAGTAATTTTCTAAAGCTCATACAGCATATTTACTCCAATAATTAATTTCGTTTAATTAGTTTTTTGTAACAAGCTTTGTTTTTGCAGTTTTATTTTAAATAAATTAGTTACCATCAATTCATTAAATATTGTCTGGGTGCACATGTTAAGAAACTACTCGCAATCGTAAAGTTACATCATTTGTACTTGCAGCGTGCTGCATTATTACTTTCACCATTATAACAGACAAGTGCTTGAACTGTGATCGGATCACAGCTAAAATAATAATAATAATAATAATAATAATAATAATAATAATAATAATAAATATAATAATCATAATAATCAAAAGGAGTAATCACAGTTTACACAATGATTATAAAAAATATCTGTATTATCTGAACCTACAACAGAAGAACGTCTGAAAACCGTTTCAAAACGCCTTTTCGCGAACTTAAGTGTCACGCCAAATACGCGCGCACCTGCATCGCACATCGGAATAGCAACTCGGCGTCCGCGTAGCGCCAACAGCGCAAGGTCAGTTACCGTACTGCTGCGCAGCTGTCGTCGGCGCCAACTGCGATGATGCATGAGTCAGTTGTTTTCTGCGGTGATGCGCGCGTCTTTATAAATACCGTCGCAAATATAGAGCCCCCCTCCCCCCTCACCCAAACAGTGGGTCGACTGGCAACGTTCCAGCCAGAGGAATGTTGCGCCCACGAACTTACGTCGCTTTCCTTCAATTTCATTTGTATTGTGCACATTTTAAATAAATCAGTATCATGTTTCTTTTTTTATTTAAGATTCTTCGTACAAAATAGTCCTTATCTGAAGGATTTTATGAATTTAAAAACAAATATGTATGTGTCCTAACATGTTTCGAAAGCACGTAATCTATATGGTATAAGGTTTTGGACTAACCGTTAGTTTACAACTATTTTTTAGTATATAATTCTTCAATTCAATGAAGGTTCAAAGTAGACCGAAATTTTAAACTATATAATGAAATGACTCCGATAAAAGAAAAAAATACTGTAAATTTTACTAAATCACCTGTTGCGGGCTCGAATTTCGACAAGGAATTTTATTAGAATCCTACTCACGTGTTAAAATTCAATAAACAGTGTATACTACATATAAAGTTCTCCTTTGTCTATGTTAATTGGTTTGCACTTTTCACCACAGATGGCAGCACCGTGGTTACATATTTCCGCTTCATTCGACTTCCTTAGGATTTACGAAATTTGCTCAAATAAAATGCCGTATGCATAGAGCCAAGATGTTACACATCAATAAATAACTTTTTTATTAAACTGTCCAAACCTAACCTTGTCGATACCTCCCCTAATTATTTTAAGTTCCTAGAGCTAAGTTACTATTTACAGGAAGCCAACTGACTGAATAATGTATACAACAGACTGAATAATGTATACAACAGACTGAATAATGTATACAACAGACTGAATAATGTATACAACAGACTGAATAATATATACAACAGACTGAATAATATATACAACAGACTGAATAATATATACAACAGACTGAATAATATATACAACAGACTGAATAATATATACAACAGACTGAATAATATATACAACAGACTGAATAATATATACAACACACTGAATAATATATACAACACACTGAATAATATATACAACAGACTGAATAATATATACAACAGACTGAATAATATATACAACAGACTGAATAATATATACAACAGACTGAATAATATATACAACAGACTGAATAATATATACAGCAGACTGAATAATATATACAACAGACTGAATAATATATACAACTGACTGAATAATATATACAACTGACTGAATAATATATACAACTGACTGAATAATATATACAACTGACTGTGCTTCAGCACACATTCGGGGCACGAGACTTGCTCAAGGTCAGGGATTGGACACCTGAAGGTCTAGTTAGGGTGTCCTGGATATGCTATGCATGACGGGGATGTGCAATGCATGACGGGTGAACTCCGGCTGTCTGGCCATCGGAACGCAACACACACACGCGGAGACTCAAAAACACTTATTACAAACGACCTCGCTATAAAAACTTCAACGAATACTTTTATAGAGGCATCGCGCTACCCGTTCTCAACAATGGTTCTTCAGTACACATGTCCGCGTCCGGCCAACAGGTTAGCTACGCGGCAGAGCTGACGGCCGACCCAATCCAATTCCACAGCATCACAACTCCAGTGTCGAGCTCCATTCAAAAGGCACCAAGGTCACGTCAGGTGGCCGCTACTCCTCCGCTCCCCTCACCCACGTCGTCGCCGATGGTGCGTTAACATTCCAGAATCCTACCTCGGGCAGCGCGCGCTCTATACAATACTGCAGCGATTCATTATACAAATACATTTATAACCATACAAATATACAGTTGCACTCTTAAAATACTGTAGTCCGTGTCCCTTTATCCTATTACAGACACACACACACGCACACACGCATTGGGTGGCGTTGCTCCAAGGAGGTCTCAATGTCAGGAGGGCAACGGCGTTGCACGTCAATTTAACCTTCTACGTCGTTAACTACGGAAATGTTCCGAGTCGTGATGGTTGTGGCTTGTAGCTTTCCTCTGTGGAGCCGACAGACGACTGTCACGCGGGAGAATGGAGGGGGAATGAATGAGGAGGGGGGCAGGAAGGGGGATAGGGGAACAACAGCGCCGTGCCGTGAGTGTATAAATAAACAGCCGGGCGCGGCGCCGCGTGACGTCACGCGCGGCGGGGCTCGCCTCCGGTCCGCGGGCCCGCCATTGGCCGGCGGCGGGTGGCGCGACCCGCGGCCCGCCAATCAGGGCGCGCGCGCCCGGCCACGTCACGATCGCAAGGCCGCGCGCGCGACGGAGAGGCAGACGGCAGTGAGCGAGAGAAAGAGAGCGCGCGGGTGTTTGAACACTGCCCACCTGAAGTCCGCTTTCCGCGTCGCTCCAAGCACTTCCGAGTCTCAGCTTTACGACTTGCAAGAGACAGTAGCTGTTAACTCGACCGCGGCTGTTCAAATTCAGTTTGCAAGATTAATCTGCACATACCTTCGCTACCTGACTTTCATAAATCTTGATTTGTATATCGCCGCTACCTATTAATTTTTTTTAAAAAGTCACTAACGTTAATTTTTCTTAGACCATAAAAATGTATATTGACGATATTACAGTTTCAGTCATTCAGAAAATTTCAAACGTGATATTTGGAGCTTTCCATTAAATTACATGCTACGCCCAACAGCCAAGATCTTTTTACATTGGTGAGAGTAACCGCCCATTAAAATTTGCGCTGCATACAAAGGATGGCACACACTACGTGAGAGGACCACATTGCCCCATAACTAGGCAATTTCACAGAAAAAATTATATCCAGCATTAATAAAACAAATCAGAGTATGATTTTTTTCTTAACAGAAAAAATCTTGCGATAACCTAAAAAGTAACTGTCAATTTTTTAAGTTCCACTATAACTTTAAAAAAATGTTTCCAGTTTTATTTGCAAAATTTTTCCAGCTCTTCATTAGAAAAAAAAAGGTGGGATTATACACCCCTTCATCTCCATATTAGGACCCTGAAAAAGTAAATACCCAGGACTGCATGATATGTTCGGGACGTCCAGCTGATACCGTGAGCGCCAGCGGAGAGCGTGTCTTGCGTAACGGGTGTTAATTGTCTTTTGTTTTCTTTCGCGCGAGGCAACCAGCACTCTTCCGAGAAGCTGGGAGTTCGACAACAACGTGCGCCTGGGTCATCCGTAGGGAAGCCTTTTCACAGACGAGAGAGCCAAAACCCGAAGTTCATGCTTTTTTTTCCGTATCTTTTATGTAGCTGTCCTAACCAAATCAAACCGTCCACAACGTTTTAACGTTTTTATAATGTAGCTAACCTAACCTAATTGACAATTAGTATCCTTTTTATCAACACCCGCCATATTTATTTACAATGAACAAAAAAAAAACCGAAGATGCACGATCTGGCGTTTGGCATCTCTCGTCTGTGAAAAGAAGGATTCCCGTCATCCGTACCTGGACCTGCCCTTGGGGAAGAGACGTCACGGGTCGAGAGTCAGCCGATAAAGAAAAAAAAAAGAAAGAAAGGAAAAAAAATCCATCAAACCTCCAGTCAAGACGCGCGAAATGATCCACGTTCGTGCAATTTATTTTAATGCTATTAAAGTTATCAGGTATACATGGCCCTATAGACACACTTAAAAGAGTCGTGATGCAATTGTCAGCCCCCACCCCCCCTTTTCCCAATTTGTATTTAATTTACAAATATTCAAACCTCGAACAAAACTTAATGAACAGTAGGCATATCTGATAATTTGTTAAAAATATGGTTTAGGTGGGCCACCCGTTGGGTCACCAATAATATTCAAGAGTATACAATTCTGTCGCATCCGGTGTAAGCTGACCGAACAATCCGTGACGAAGCAACCTACAAGAGGTTAAAAAAAAAAAAAAAAGTTGGTGTCTTATCACGAAAGAAAAATCTCCATCATGTTCCCCGCCCTGAGTAGAACATCCGGGAGGTTAGACTAAGATGGACAGAGATAGGGAAGGAGTGAAGGGTGCGCCCACGTCTGAGGGGAGACACGAACACACGACGGAAGTGTGTGTCCCGAGGAATGCAGAGACCAACCACACAGCGAGGCGAGCATGTCAGACGTGCCAACGACAACACGTCGACGCCCGGCCCGCTGGGACCAACTCCACCAACAACTAGTTACGTCACAAGTCTGCGAACACATCAAGCCCAAGTGTCTTCACTAAATCCGAAAAAAAAATCACTTTTCAGTTTTCAGTACATTTTGATGTGACTTCTAATAAATCGATGAACGCCGGCTGCACGCACGAAAATGTGTCCCGTTACGCTGTCCCGTTACGCTCATTGTACGCTTGCACCGCATCTATCTCTCCCACTCGACTATTTATAAAGTTAAGTGAAAAGTTAATGTGGTTTTCATTGCTTATTACAAAAACAATTTAGGCAATAAAGGTTAATTATTTTTGAATTTCAAAAATCCGATACTAGTATAATTTCAAGTATTTATTATTTTATTATTTAAAAAATTTGATTAATTTTAATCGTAAAGTATGCAATCATTTCATCGATGTTTTGTTATGACGTCACGTTAAACTATCGTCCGTAAACCAACTTTACAGACAACCAATTATTTTTTTTACTTTCAGGTTAATAAAACTTGAGTTATTGATAGTTTTAGCTTACAAACAGATGACCCTTATTTTTATTATTAATTATATGCCTAGCTCACATCTTAGGTAGTTACAAGTTTAAACAATAATTCTCCGGCAACGAATTTAAGGTCTAGTTATTCCTCTAATGGATAAAAATAAAATAGGAGTGAACTATACTTAAATTGATGACGCAACTAAACAAATTGTCACCGTTGCGGGCACGTTAAATGAGTGTCATGTTACCAAAAATTGATATTACTAACACACATGCCCCACTATTTAAAAGGCTTAGAATTTTAGTGACCAATTTTGAAAATCCATGTGAAACAGGCCCTGTTTGGACTTTTAAATATTGTGTGTAATTTAGTGTATAGTGTTTGAAACATTTGAATTTTGAACTTCCCGCGCTGCTTGCTATCAGGCGCCAAGTTTTTCAAGTTGGCTGCCTGCCAAGGTGGGTAGCTCTGCAGCTTCCGGCAACGAAGCAACAGTTGTTGAACCATCATGGCGGTAACTTGTGCTATCGTGCACGCTTGCTGCCAATCGAGTTGTTTGCAAGTGCATCATCATTGTGTTATTTTATCTGGATTTTACAGTCTCGTACGTCTCTAGACAAAACAGGCCCCTTGAGTCTCACTCCACATGTGGCAGCCAGGCACCACGGTGGTTGTCGCTGTTGGGCCTACCATCAGGGCGATAGGGGCTAGATTCCCGGCGTGGCCGAAACCAGGATATCTCGCGGTAAACGTGGCGGACGTTGCCGCCCGCCGTTGGGGTTTCTCGGAATACTCCCGTTTCCGTCAACAGATACAGTCCATCTCTGCTGCGTCCACATCACTCAAAACTTGTTTTAAGTATAATGACCTCTGTTTTAGAAACTTTTCCCCTCAATTTAATTTATCCATCTAAACCAAATAGAAGAGAATCCAAAAGGGATAATACACCTACTACTACATAATAAAACATTAACTGAGTTTATCTAAGTTGAATTGATTTTTAATAGTGGTATCTTTGTAAATACAAATACTAAATTTAAACGTCGTACGCTGATTTTACTACTACATCACGAAAAATCTATCAGATTAAGTTTCGTGAATTTGAAAACGGCATGTCGTGAAGTAACATTCAGGACACTATCAAGATTAGGTACATAGTTTCCGCACTAGACCCACCAGCTCTCAAACGAAACTGTAAACTATGCAACAAATTTGATCGCTTGACCTTTACTTAGGCTATAAGTTCATGACGAAATATCCACACACACACAAACACACATATTATATGTATTAGTATATATATTTTATATATAATATATATATGTTAATGATTATGTAGTCCAATGTATATTATCCCTTTTTGATTCTCTTCTAGTTGGTTTAGATGAATTAATTAAATTGAGGGTTAATGTCTAAAACGTGTCAATATACTTAAAAAGGTTGTAGTGATGTGGACGCAGTAGTGATATTGTTCAGGCCGTGTGTAAATGTTGAATTTGAATTTCCCGCCCGCAGCGTTGGAATCGTGACGCTGCTGCTCCCACGCCATCTTGTGACCAGTTCGTTCTCGTTTGTTTTTCGCTTCGGTATGTCGGCCGTGCCCGACAGTAGAAGTTTATGATTATTAGGAATTATACAGTCCATTATGTCGATTGAGCCCAGACAGATATATATAATATATATATGCATGCAAAATCTGCCAAAGATGGCCTCTCCGTGGTTGTTAAATTTCCGTTCCTCTACTTCCGTCGCATTGAAAAAAAATTCCCACCAAATGCCGTATGCCGAGAGCGAAAATGTTAAAACACATAGGCTATAAAAAAAAATCTACCTGGGTTCAGTCACGTCCAGTCCAGGCGCACAGAACCACAGCACCGGGCGGTGGGAACGCTCGGGAGAGCATCTTCACAGCTTCCCCGCTGGACCGCCCGTCTCAATTGAACCCTCCAGGGACAGCCCGCCGGGGTCAACACGGGCCCTGATTGGACCAGCGACCCCCGGGCGAGTTTCCCACGGCGAGACTGGAGCAGGGCCTTCGAGGTCCAGGGAACGTCTAGGCGTAGCCAGGGTGTGTGGGAAGTCAGGGGGGGGGGGGGGAGGCCGAATAAAGCCCATGCGGATAACATTTTTTAACGGGGCAATTCTTTTGACACGGAAAGGAGTAGGGATGGTATGACACACGCCCAAACAAGCGCGGAAGGGGGGGGGGGGGTGTTACGTTCAGGGGCGCAAAACGTTAGGAAAAATTCAAAAAAGGGTTGTGGGTTGTGGGTTAAACGGCAAGTCAACTGGATACGATGCTCTTAGGTTTAAAAGCTGTCAATAGTTCCACCTAAATGCATGCAATAAACACGAGACTTCATAATTTTAAAAGTTTTCCTTAAAACCCATGTTTTTGCATTTTACGTTTGAACACCCCGTTTCACAGTCACGATTTTGCAAGCTTATGAGTAGAGACCTGCAAAATTCGCGGATTCATTGACCTCTAGGATAGACTCCACAGTCCTTTAAATACTCGCGGAAATGACACCTGTTCATTGGCTACTGACGCGTGAGACATCTCAACTAGTCTGTCCGTAATTCGGCACTTTCTTGGTTTAGTGTTTCCCATTGGCTCACAGTTCCCCGGATATAATGTGGGCCAAACGCAGAAGCGGTACGAAGGTATAGTTGTTTTGATGCTAGCTTATCGCGAAATGAATCCGCGAATTTTGCATGCCTTTACTTATGAGTGAGAGGCTTCCCGTAAGTAATTTTTTAAAACCAGAAATTCTTAAAATAATTAATCTGCTACTTAACGAAAGGGAGTTCCTTAAAATTCCACTCCTTGATTAGGCCTATCTCCTACTACGTGATCAAAGTGAATACTTATCTAAATTTGCATGTTCCTCTGTCATAAATGGAACCACACATTAGTACAGACCTGCAAAATTCGCGGATTCATTCGGTGATAGGCTAGAATTCAAACACATATAACTCTTAGATAATTTTGCTATTGGCTACTGTTCATCCGGACGAATCTCAACCAGTTATAAACCCTCAACCAAAGGAAGATCGAATCACAAGACAAACCAGCTGAGACGACTTACAAGTCTGCAGCCAATTAACTTGCGTTATTTGCCCGAGTGTACAGGGGTATGTGTAGTCTATCCTGAAGGCAATCGAAACCGCAAATTTGGCAGGTCTCTACACATTAGTAACTTCAAGCTGGACACTATAAGTTTCTTCAGAGGGAGGGGGCGTGCAGCATCGCGCCTCCCAGACTACGTCCTTGGTCTGCCTGCATCCACCTGTATCGTCGTAGAGGACCATCATTTCTCAGAACATGGAGAGACATGTCTCCAGACCCGAACGTTCGCTGCTTACGGCAGCACGCGGATTCTAAAAGACCGGAGTTAATAATTTAAGTCTTGTCATCCTAAAATAGGTTTTCAAGGTTTCCATTTAAAAAAAAACACTTAATGATTCAACGGGTAAGATGATTTAAAACTTTGGTCTAACATACATCATTGCTGGTGTACACGGGTCAGAAAGAACAGAATAATCGCAAACGCACACAAAACAAACAAAAAAAATCAGACTATGCCAAAAGTTTAACGTCAAAAAACAGAATTCCGTCTAAGTATTACAAAAAATATATATATTACAGAAAAGATCAAACCAGGGGGCTGGAAACAACGGCAGTTTTAACAATAAATGCAACTACGTTAAGTACAGAAAACCCTATCTTGTGTTCATCTCTCACGGAATGTCTACTGTTCGATTATTCAATTATTGCTCATTTCTGAACAGTGGTTATATTTTCAAATGCTAAACAGACACGTTTATTTACATATTGATTACATAACAAGTACATGAAAGTGCTTAATGATGGTCGATGGATATTTTAGTCAGAAAAATTAAACTAGATTCGTGATACCCAGAAACCATTTAAAATAAGAAAAAAAATCACGTAATTGCTATATTGATAACACGTTTCTTCATCAGTAATTTCCTCAAAACCTCGGTAGTGTAATGGTTAGAGCACATGGATTAGGACACAAGGTGAAGAAAATTGAAGTGGTTAAAATCTTGTCACCGAAAAAATGTAAAATTTTTTTTTTTAAATCCGAGATCATTGAATACAAATATAGCTTAAAGAAAAAAAAGTTATTTTTTTTTTTTTAATTTTCTTATTCAATTGCTATAAAATATTTAAATATTAGCTCAGTCCTTTTTTTGTTTCAACTGTTATTGTTATAACAAATATATGTAACTCAAGATGCACGGACGTTGACTCGAGTCCATGAACCTGAGGTGTCTCAGTTCGGGGACAAAGCCGGCGCTCTGGGAGAGTGGGTGAAGAGGGGAAGAGGGAGAGGGGAGATGGACGGGCTGAAATAGCGCAGGCAGCGGGGCGAAACCGCGCTGGGCGGAGCTAATGATAGACTGCACCACGTCCCACTGACCTCGCCAGGAGTCAACTGGACGCGGGCAGAGAGAATGCGAAACCCCCTCCTCCCCCTCCTATTTTTTTTCTTTTTGCTCCCTCCCACTCCGAAACATTCCTAGAACAACACTGCGAGAGGGGAAGGGGTGTGTGCGTATGTTAGGACGAGATCCAGTCCCGTCTACCTAGCCACATCTACGGCGTTAGGAACTGTCTAGAAGATGCCATGCCGCGACGTATGTACGAGTCACTTTTCGGAAAATGTTTCATAACGTCAGCTGATTAGTTAGTAGTTAAAAACAAAAGTCACTTTTAAGTTATTTAAAACCGTTTTTAGCAATATCAACACTTGCATTTCAGCAGATATTTTTTGGCGTCTAAACACGGCGCAAAAATCATCACCAGCAGAAATGGCTCCACACACTTGCAATGTAACCAAGCAAAACGTGGCCAAACCCCGTGGTGTGGGGAGCTTCAGAAGAAACCACGTAATTTGAAAAAAAGACGGCGAGATATCCGAGTTGAGGGCGGATGTGTATTTCTGTATTTTTTCTTATACTATATTTTCAGGAGAGTGAAAAAGAAGGGCTATAGTGCGTGTTTTCAGAATACATTTTTAGGCCCGAAACACACTGTACAGATTCTTGAGAACACCCAAAGGCCTTGCAATACACATTTTATCTTAATTCCTCCACTATAAAAAGAGTTATAGCTGCCGCTCACATTACAAGATTGTCCTATGCACGAGAAGTCTTGAGTGCCAGTTCAGAGCCTTGCACTTTAAAGACACTGTCACCACGCGAGAAACACCAGAGAGTGGCACCACTTTCCCACCTCACTATAAGTTTGTTTAGTCATTATTTTTAACTAAAATTATTATAACTATACCTCCTCTTACTTTCTTACGTTTGTCTTCTGGCACAAATACCCAGCGACCATGTGTAAGTACACGAACAATTCTTTTATATTAATTTTTTTTCCCGCCTGAAAACATGGCTCAGAGCAACCTTTTCTGCGTTGCCATTATGAAGAGAGAAAAAAAACGAACGTAAAGTAGGGAAACTGCGGTGCGCTGTAAAAACTGTATATACTTTCGGAGGAACCATATGTAGGACTAGCGATCTGTAGGCCATCAGCACAAATCCGCAGGCCCGAGAGTTTTTGCGCTTAGGTTTCAACCAACACAAAAGTCATATCTGGATACGGTGATTGTATGTTGTATACTGCCCATATTTTGGCTTGTATGCATGGAAATAAGTACAAAAGTTTAAAATTGTACGAAGTTAAGCATAGTAAGTTAGTTTTGACGTTTTACGTTCATCAATCCCGTTTCATAGTCACGATTTTACAAGATCAAAGATAGGTTCTTAAATTCCAGAGGGTACACTCCGCCCCCCTTGTACCCAAACAACTTGATCAACGTCCATGGAAGCAACCTTAAAACAGGTAGAGGGGTGGATTTAACTATTTTCATTTCGTCACTAGGAAATACTAGGTACCTACCTACCTGCCAGCTCTAGGATTGGTAAGATTAAAAAAACCGACGTTACACCTATATCTATTGTTTCCAGTGTTTTTCAGACTAGATAAAAAGGTTTAAACTTGTTGCATTGTGTGTGAAGGGGGGGATTTTAGGTTACTTATACTTGGAAAAAAAACAGCATAGTAGGAAATACGTCATGCACACACGAGGCTTCTGGCAAGAATGTTAGAGAGCTAAGTATTCATAGATTTTTTTTATCAATAGCCAGTAGTGTTTTAATTTATGTTTTCTTCTTGCAAAAAATATTTCTCTTTTATTTGCCATTTGTTGAGTGGTGCACCTGCAAATAAATTCATTTTAATGATTTACTTAGGTATAATTATTTTGGATGCCCATAAAGCCGGGTTCAGTTCTGCACTTTTCTACACTAGTTTAATTTTAAGTTATTTTTTTTAGAAAAAAATACTTCCGTTTTCCAAAACCATATCATCCTTAAAGTGATGTATAAATTAGTCTATGTTGACCGAATTTAGTAAGATTGCTATCACAACCTAAAATTGTAAATGCTTTTTTTTCTTAAATACTCCTTTGTGTCTGATTTATTATGATTATTTAATCATTTATATGAAATTTATAATAGAAAAACTATTTTTTGTAATCACATATTTCATTAAGTTGTGATAATATTGATAAAAAAACCTAATTATAAAACCAAGCTAAAATATTTGTGGTGTGAATGCTTCTGAAAATGCAAGTGAAAATATTTTTACTAAGGTAATTTTTCTTACCGTTTAAATTCAATATGCAGTTTAGGTCACATCTGGGTAAGCAAGTTCTATCTTGGAATACTAGCCTTTGATAAACAGAGCTGCTTACAGTTAGTGCTTGGGACAGGTGCGACTGGCCTCAACTTTCAGCATGTATTAACTTCGTGTAATACGGTCAAGATAATTCCGAAGACTTGCACAATTGTTTGTCACTTGCACGCCTTTTTTATCACACCCATTATACTACACTGGGTGTTCATTATATTTGACAGAATTAATGCCAGGAACGTAAGTAGTCCAAATATTAAAAATAGCCTTTGGTTAAAAGAAATAAAAAAAATCAAGGAAAAAGCAACATGGCGTGAAAGATACAGAGCCTTAATCTTTTCCAACGTGATTTCAATTTCACGCCGACTGACCGACTTGCAAATGTTGCTATTCAAGGAGGTACGAGAGAACTAAAATATCTACGTTAATACGCAGGAAAAATTGTCCCAGAGTTTACAAAACCCGCGCGCGTAATCCATATTTTCTCTTGCCATTAGTATAACTGCTGATTAATCAAAAGTGATAAAGCCTCAAGAAAACTTATCTAGAGTAAACTGGGATTTTCCGAGCCGTGACGAAAGATGCGCTGCTCGAATCGAAAGATAACAGCGTTCTATCAATGCTGCTTCCCCCGCGGAACATGACACACTGCACTGCCAAGAAAGTCGACTGGTAAGTTCATTAACGCACCTGTGTCACTTAGTAAAAACTTACTTCTGGGGGCAAACTCAAACTCTGCAAAGGTACTGTTAGTTAAAGTCATAAATACATTTTTATTACTTTTGAAACACCTTAAATTTTTTTCAATACTTCGCTAATTTTTTTTTTCTCTCTTATCGAACTTGAGCAAAATAATTAGATCTGGCGTATAGCCATTTCGTGGTCCATTAGGAAAATGAGATCTGAATCGTCACCGTAACATTTTATGGCGCATATAAATTAAGGTGAGTGTAAAAATCCACGTACCATTTTACTTTTAAGATAATGCTCCGGGAGTTTTATAACTACGAATTATTCTGAAAATTATTTAATCAATTATAGATCAAAAACAAGTTTTTTAACGTAAATCTGAAGAGGAAAAAAATAACCTTTCAGAGCTCAAACTATCCTTGAACACATTTTAAAAACGGACAACATTTATATTTTCGAAACTTTTTTTTTTGAAGTACTGCACACCGTAAGGGTGTCCAGGTAGACATGAGCTTAAGAGGGCAGTATGCTAAATAATTTTGCTTATAAGGTTGTGTTTTTACACACGGTTATAGACATTTAATATTATTACTACTTATTAAATTTTTTTTTACTAAATGCTTTCATTTAATGGTTTTTCTTAAATTAAAATTTTTTCTGTCCTAGCATGTACTGAAAATATGAATAGAGAAGTATACAATTCGGGATTAACCGTTTGCAAGTAGCCTTCGCCTTTAAATAAGTACATTTTTTAGTGTATCGTTCATAAATCAATAGAAACTAGTGTAACACTTTTTTTAAATGTTGTAAAATACGGTACTAGTTTTTTTCTTTAAAAATAAACGACAAATGTTAATTTACTAAAACTTTGTGTATGATACTTAAATTTTTTTTTTTTTTTTTTTTTTTTTTGCAGATTAGGCAAATGAATAGGCGCAAGAGTGGTGTCAGAGCTTCACGAACGAGTACACTGACGATTTCACACCTCCTCCATCCTCAGGGAAAATCAAAACCGCAGCCTGAAACACTCAAGACAGCAGACGTATCTCCGGAGTGCGGGGCCCACAGTGGACAGACGACACCGCAAACCAACTACCCCCACCCCTCACCATACCCCCGGGGGGTCCCGTACATCCTTTTCCCTTTCCCATTGGCGTGTCCGGAAATTCGATTCCTCCCAGGAGCAGCACAACGCTGGTCCAAACCCCCCCCCCCCCCTCCAGCCCTCTACACACTACCAACAACCCCTCGCTCGTGGGCACTACAAACCTCACATCTCTCGACGGTCCCTGACGGAAGAGAGATAGAAGACGACTGCTACCACTGCTAGCCTCAAGGCTCAGATTCACCCGCCATGTTTTTTTTTTTTGACGTGACAACGTCTAATAAAATCGATGAACGCCGGCTGCACGCACGAAAAAGTGTCCCGTTACGCACATTGTCCAGTTACGCTCATTGTGCGCTTGCGCCGCATCTATCTCTCTTCCACACGATTGGAACAACCATCGAATTGACCTTTTCGAGGTACATTAAACTTAAAACACTCACATTAGTTTCCTACTTTTCCTATCATCGTCCTATCCTTAACAGAATAACACAGATTGGAAGAAGTTAAATAGCAAACATGTATAAAAGTTTTTAGTTAAAATAATCTCTTCATTAAAGTAATAAACATATTTGAATTAATGAGTGCAAATAAAAGTATATTTATCAATTAAATTGTAGATTTCATTTCACTCCTTTGTATCCATACAAAATAGTGATAAATAAAAATTATTCAATTTTATTCAAAAAATTTGCAAACATTCATCAATGTTTTGTTATGACGTCACGTTTAAACTATCGTCCGTAAACCGACTTTACAGACTACCAATTTTTTTAATGAATTTTTACCATACTTGTAGCGTTATTATCCCCTTTGGTCATCCCATATTTCGCGTAACATTTCACTCCCTATAGTGCACCATAAATCTAGGTATTTATGGTGTACCATCGATTTTACCTGCCGACGAAAACCTGCCAACTCAAAATGGCTTCCTAGTGGCCTAACATACTTCGATAATATGTAGTGCATTAGGTCCTGTGTACATTGCGATTTTTTTTTTTACCTCGAGATCAGCATATGCGATCATGGTTCGAAACCTACCGACTACCCCCCTCATAATTATACAAAACTTAAATTTTAAACAAAAATATGAGCGAATCTTAGTACTCGCTAGTGATGTGTAAACATCGGTAACGAGCAATAAATTCACGCGATCTCATGTTGTTCGTGTTGCAAATAAACTTTGAAAACAGAACTGACACGGAACGTAACTTAGAATTCTTTAAAATTATACTGATAAAATATTAGCTTTTCAAGTAACAATTTCTGGACGCGATTCATACACTTTTTTGTACTCCCGCCGCGCCACTCTAATTTGCTGCCCGAATCGTAAACGTTGCTTGGCACCATTACCAGCAGATAGCAGCACTTAACCTGGAAATTTTGAACTATTAGAAACATTTCCGATGAAAACTAAGATTAACTTGAAAAAATAACCTCCGGGTTTAGATCTCATTTACGACAAACAATTTTACTAAAATACCAGCCATCTCATTAAAATTCCGCACACATTACAAATTTTACTTCTATGGCATTACTCGAACATTAAAAAAATATATAACACTAAGTATGTGTTTATTATATGTGTTTTTGCTTACACTACTGAAATCAGTTTGTAAATACTTCCTACAAAACAAGCTTTAACCTTACTGAGTTGATCCATTATTATATAATGTTATTAAAAATGTAAAAATAATGTTTTCCAGTGACGGGATTGGAACCACGTCCCTTGAGATCAGGCGCGCGCCCTGCCGCTGTGCTACTAAGTCTTTTGGGAAATAAGGAGAATATGAATTACAATCATTGTAATGGATTTTTTATTACATATTTTAAACATGAAATTACCTTTTTCTTTGAGTTAGTTTACCATGGTAGTTTCACCATCAAAAAGTTATATTTGGCACACCAATACGTTTGGAATGTTAAATATTTCTTGAAAATTGTTTTTTCTTTTGTTGTTTTTTTTTCTACACGTGGTTCCACCATCTTTAGGACTCATTTCCGTTTGACTTCCGCTACATTTTCACGAGATTACCGTTACTAAGAGCCGTATACCGAGAGCTAAGAATTTTACACATCAAAATAAAAAAACGCAGCGTCTTTGGCGCTTCCCAACAAGTTAGAACCATCTATCATAATCTGTAAGGCCGACGCCTACAGTCTATACTAGCATTGCCAGAAGAGCTTACCATAATTTATCCCTTGCACCCATGCAGCACACTTATCGATTTTTCCTCTACCACATTCGATGTGCCACGATTTCGCTACATTTATACTATGGTACTGGGTACCATAGATGAGTGTACAATATAAATGGCTTTAAAGGGCTAAACGTAAGACAGCTGGCTTAGCTAGTACATATTACCGAAGCATTTACGTGAGAATTGGTTTGTTGGTTTTTGCGTATTTAGTCACCAACTAAAAACCGGTATTCCACTTTAATTGCTGCATTAACAAGATATCCGATGTTAGTTAAATGTTGCATGTCAAGTGTCAAATAATTTGTTAGAATCGTAAGTGAAGAATATTCGGTACTTAGTCATGGCTAAATGTAAATAAATTAAGCAAATCTTTAAGCAAGTGCCCCATGTTACCAAAAAAAAATTAATTTTAAAACGATAACATGGAAGTTTAATGTTTGCATTTCCCCACAGATGAAATCCCAGAAAATCGCCTTTTTAAATAAATATAGAACATGATAGTGTAACAAATATGATCATTAATACTTTACATGACTGAAAACATACATCTGCATTTACCTAAAAATAACATTTCTTTGTACGGAACGAACGCGATCATCAAAGGTTAAGAAAATTGAAAGTAATGCTAATTCTAGAAAATAGGCCTATGCAAGTCACGTAACAAGATTTTCGGCTAAGGATCCAAATTTAACTAAAATTTAATTTTTACTGTAACCAACAAAACAGGCTTTATAACGCCTGTGAGAAACTTTCTAACGTTGTTATGTCAGCTAGTACATATTCTAAGAATGTTCGACATAAAAGTAATGGATATTAACCGAACATGGACAAATAATGTACTTGTTTCATTTTTAATGCACAGCTACCAGATTATAAACCTAATTAACCTACATTAACTTAAAACAAATGAGCGCCAGCATGTCTGCAAAATTTTTAACTATTTAGGTTAGCTTCATAAGCAATTCTACATATCCCATCAATAAACAGGCTAAAATTGTATTTTAAAAATCACAATTTTATATATTTTTGAATTGTTTTTCATAAATTAGGATGTCAGCATCACACGTTGTTAAAACGAAAAAATAAGTACAAATAAACAATACAAGGTGCAAGGAATTACACACACGGAAAGTGAACGTATTTGGCATCAAGGAAAATAATTGCGCTGAAATTAGATTACTTAGATGAACAGACAAAAAATTATCCGTCAATATTTGTATTCTGGCAGAAAATTCCAGATGGTAATTTTCCAGCTAGGTGGAAAATAAAAAATCTCAGGAAAACCAAAATAGAAAAAATTAGAAACAATTGAAAGGGAGTAACCCTTACTCTTTAAAATTGTTTTCATCCCAAACGGCAATCGGGAAATAAACGTTAAAATCATTCTGAATGGAAAGAAGACAACCAACTTGGTGTTGCCATAACCTCATTCCACCCTTTTCTCTCCCCTCCCGTGTCCCGTGCACGGAGTGCATACGAAACGAGCTAGAAAACAAATGAAGGCATAAATAAAACATCTCAACCAACAGCTCCATTCCTTAGCTTGCCTTTTCTTCCACCCTCTACAACACTCCATAGCGGCGGCGAAAGGGAACTTTTGTTTTTTTTCCCCACGTCGTGAAGAGAATACGAACACGATTCTCTTACTTTGCGCGACACGGGAATGGGAAATTTTGGGGCCGAAGAGATTCGTAGGCATAGCATCAGAGGCGGAGAGAAGGCGGGGAACTATCCAATATACGCATGGCCATGTTCCCACGCCGGTTGTGGAAGGTGATCCCGTTACGGGAGGTTGAAAGGCAAGTAGGATACGGAAGGGGTTGTTGGTTCGAGAAAGACGAAAACCTTGTTACATCTCTACATGGCGAGGAGTGAGACTAGTGATGTGTCAAATCCCCACTTTCTCGAATACGAATAACCGTTATTCGAGTAACTAATCTGTCTGCACTGGAGGCTTGCAATTATTTGACAACTTTAAAGTCGTTCTCTTTTATCTCTATTCAGAAATTTTATAAAGGTCACCCACTGCAGAATTGCAAAATTTTTTGCCTATCAGAATGAAGTGCATATCGCATCTGATAAGAGTATCAGTATAGTAAGTAGAGCAAAGATAAAAGTCACACCACTGCATTACTCACATGCGTAAGTATTGACTGCCTGATTAAATTCGCGTGACACTCGTCAAAATCAGACATCCTGTTAACAAACCAACCAGCGCTTGTACCATAGACCCTAGTAAAGTTAACACGAAAATATCATTAGTTATACAATTTATCAGCCAAATATTTATAATATATTACAGCAGAATTATATAATAACTAGGTTTTTTTGTTGTTTTAGGCGTCGATTTGTTACAATATGACCTGCAAGGCTCTGTAGCACAAACTTCTCTTCCTCACATGGGAAGTAAGACCAACCGTTTGTAAATACTCTTGCAATAACACTTTAATACTAAAAACTTTTTCAATTTTATCGTAGATAATACGTATACTCTTACCATTGTTTTCAAATATTTACAATACAATATTTTGTTGTTAACTAAAACGTAAGTTATTTTTCCTTCCCTTAAATTATACTAAAATACAGGAATGTTACGAAATAATCTTATTAAATACTAAAACTATCACAATATTTAAGAACCAAGCATAACTTAATGATTAACAAATTCATACAAGAGATGATTAAAAATTAAAGAGAGAACTCCCTGCATACCTTTAGAATTTCCATAACTAAATAGGGTTGTAACTAAATTGTTTGATTCATGTTTAACGCAAAATGTCACATTTTCAAAGCGCTAGATTATTTTTTTTTTTTGTAAAATCAAATTGCAAGGCCCTGTTTGCAGTTTCAATGAAAATAAGATTTACAACCCTGACAGGTAGATTTAGAAGTTCTCGTAAGAGCAATAGTTTTGGTACACCAGTCATTTCGGTAAAGAAGACTGACGGGTGGAAAGTTGGTCCGAGGTTTTCCCGCGTATAACCTGACAACGTAAGGGGCAATTTTTCCTTATTGCGCATCCAGTTTATCAAAATTTACAAAGCATTTTATTTAAAATTAAAATTATTTTTACAATGGTACAATTTCATATCACAAACACATTCAACTGCTAAACTTTGATATTTCACATTTAAAAACTATTAAGGTACATCACATGCAACAACTAACTGCTCCAGGGGACAAACAGCTCTCTGATATCAAGTTTATAACGTATAATGCACATCTACGAAATCAAAAAAAATATTTTGATTTTTTTTTCAGTTTCAAATGACGGAACATTCAAAAGCTTACTTTATTTTAATTATTTTACGTTTGAACGCAATTTTATATGTTTCAGAGCACGATTGCCCCCGGGAACAATGTTCCTCAAAGTCTTGTTTAATTTTGAAATTACGTAGGTTTTGATTACAAAACTTTTAATCACAAACCATCCCAGTACTTTAATTTCATTTTAATATTTTGTTAAAAAAATACAGCTGCATACGCGATAAGCAGAGACCTGCAAAATTCGCGTATTCAATGACCTCCAGGATAGACTACTAGACTACACACTCGGGCAAATGCCAACTGTTCATTGGCTGCTGACTTGTGAGTCGTCTCGACTGAGTGTCTGTGATTCGACACTTCTTTGAGCGAGGGTCTCTAATTGGCCCTCATTAATCCAGATTAACAGTGAACCAGTGGTAGAAGCAGCGCTAAGGTATAATTATTTGAATTGTAGCATATCACGAAATCAATCTGCGAATTTTGCAGGTCTAGCGATAAGGCACAACTGCCCGTAAAGGATCTGTCCGCTTCCAGTTACCCACCGACTTGCAGGTACTCAGACGGACGGACCATCGCACAGGCTGCTGGGACTACCAAGAGTTTAAACCAGTATCATTCAGAATAGTAGGTACTACACACCCCCACCCACTGCAGAACATGTGTCATTCGACTTACATACGGGATATGTACTATATACTTAATTTTAAGATCATTGAAATCATTTTCATTGGTTAGAATTTTTATAGTACTTTTTTTAAAAAAAATGAGAAATATGTTTTCTTAAGGGGCCCGCCTCGTCAGGGTGTATGTGTGTTAGTGAGGCGGGATGATAAGCGCGACGCTCGCTGGTGCTTCTAGCGCGGTGTCGTTTCTAAGCGCAAGTCTCTGAACTGATACGCAGAATTCTTCTCACAGAATAACTGTGAAATTTGTGAGGTGACCGTAACATTATATGGTCGAGAAATGAAAAAGGTGCAATGCAAGTCCCTTAAGGGCTTTTAAGAATCTGTACAGGTTGTTTTACGCCTACAAATAACTGTGAAAACATGCGTTTTAACCATTTTAACTCTAAAACTACAGTTTAAAAACTTAATCCGAAATCAAAAGTATTTTTTTCGGCCCTCACTGAATTCTCAAATGCTTTTCGTAAACATACACCACTCTGATATCTTTAGTAATTATAAAATCACGTTTTTCCTGAAGCTCTGCGCATAGTGTGTGTGCCCAGGTAGGTGGGACCCTTAACACGCAGAAATGTAAAATAAGACTATCATAATAAGTGTATTTATTATTTCTTCTATTTAAAGAATGTGATAAACTAAAAACACAAAATGTTCTTACGAAGAACAAAAATAAGTGTTTCAGGTTCACAGGCAACGTCAAGTATATTCACGAGCTAATCCCACGTTGGTCACTTTACAAACATGAAACTAGAAGTGCTTGTCGGGACATGGCAGAGAAACATACATGGTCTGTTTTTAACCCAAGAGGGAGGCAGGATCGTGAGACACTAAAGCTGGTGGAATAGGATACTACGAGCCACGGAAACACGTCTGCGGGGAGGTAAGTGGGTTCATTAAGGAGCTTCTATACAAGGCGCGGAACGGCTCTTCGGGTTTCAGAACAGTTTTTTTTTTAAACCGGAAACCACTTTACGTGCTTCCATTCTGATTTCGCTCGAAAAAAAATACCAAGCTTCGACCATGGTCGGAGAATAAACTTTGCATTTATTATACTGAGGCCTTTCAAGATACGAAATACATGAAGCCCAACGTACCGAAAGTATTTCCATCTCCAGCCACATATTCATCAGAACACACAAATAAGATCGGTACATATTAAACAACATCTGTAAACATTATTTTCGCCATAAACAGTTACAATTCAATCATTAGACACAGACAAGGCTGCTGCACCTACCAAGTCTCATCCTTATTGGCCCAACCGTCCAACCACTGCCGCCTTCAGGGACCAATAAAAAACAGCTCAGCTATGAATGACCAAACACAAAAGCTGTAGACCTACCAAAATATCGGGCCTCAGATTTATCAACAACATATTGGCCGAGAAAATTGTGATATGACAAAAATGGCGTCAATATCAAGAGTGTTGCGAGGCGGCCAGAGATGCGTGGAGCGACGCGCTAGCAGCTTCTATCTCTGGGGGAATCCCCGCAGCGGCAAAGTGACGCCCATCTCTCCCCCCTCCCACTACCTTTACAAGGGGGACCCGCACATTTATGGGTGTGATGGCAAGCTTCGTTTGTCACCAGCGTAGACATGACGGTGGGCCAGGGAGTTTACTATCTCAAGAAACCATGACTAATAAAATAAAATTTGAGCAAATCTTTCAGTACTCGCCAAGAAGTGTGAATAACATCTCACCTGTGTTCTCGTGATGCAATTACACTCATGACCAACTCAAGTCACGAATTGGAACTTAGAATTCTTTAAAATAATGACGAGAGTAAGCAATTTCTAAATTTCTGGACGGAAACAACACTTCCTTTCCGCGACCACCAGAGTAGCTACTTCGACTATCGAATCATTCGATTTGCACAGCGAAATGTTGAAACTACGTGGTGAAACGGCTCCGATAAAAGATACAAATACTTTTAGACAATCCTGAACCCCAGCTTTCGACCTAAAATTTTCGACAATAAATTTGAAATACTGTCCATATTCTGAAAATTAACTATAACTTTTAATACCACTAATTTTCCAAAAACGTTAGAAAAAAACTATTGCATTATTAAAATATTAACATGAAAGATTTTTGTACGCATTATAACACTATGTTCGTATATTTTTTGTTGTTTAAACTACCTAAATCAACCTGTAAATAATTATTACAAACATCTTAACCTCATTTAACATTGTTATATAATGTTATAAAATTACGTTATTAAAAATAAAAAAATCCAGTGGCGTGATTTACATGACGTCCCTCGAGGGTTGCAAGCGCGCGCTCTACCGCTGTGATACCGAGCCCGTTTACATATTGGAAACACAATATACATTACTGTTGTATGCCAGTTCTCTTAGGTATTCTCTGATAGTTACAATATCAGAAAAAAATTATTTGGCACACCAATAAGTTTGGATATGTATCTTAAAGTTTACGAAAGAGACTATATGTGGGTATTATGTTGCTACACGTGTGTACTCGCGTCAACGAAATAATTAACAGTTTTTGATCACTTTGGTTCTGAACTAAGAAACCATGGAGTTCTTCCATTGGCTACCGCAGTTCATCTTAAGTTTTTTTTTTTTTTGTTGAGTGTGCGGCAATTGGTACCTACTAGTGGTTTCAAACTTAATTATAATTATTCCGTAAAATTTATTTCACAACACCCAACTCAGGTAAATTTTAAATGGGAGGGAGGAAAGAAACTGTAGCCCGGGCTACAGTTATAAAGATTGCAAACTTAAACCTTCGTCAATCAATGTGGTCTACCATTTAAAATCTACCAACATACAGCATTAAATCAGAGACTGGCCTCCTTGGAAGGTAAAGGGAATTCTGATACTCTGCACAATCTTTAAAGCTTCAAAACGTGTAATAACCACGTCCCACAGCGGTAGTACTAAAAATAAAACTTACCTGTCGGTTTGGTGGCCTTCCAAAGAAAATTTCCGTTTTATTCTCTTGAGGTTGAAAAAAAAAATCACAAGAGTACGAAAATGTTTTGAAGCAGTATCTTTTTTTTCCTTCCCATTTCATAAAAAATCTGTTTTCCCTTACGTTTGTGCATCTCTTTCATGGAAATAAGCCAGCCGTTCCTTTGTTTCTGCCCCTCAGGCAGCCTTAGGAGCCTCGTTGACAAAGGAACTAATTAGCTACCCGAGACACGGAGATGGAAAGAAATAAAACAAGCTACCCCCATTTCAAAAAGCTTGAGAAATAATTTCATCTTCCTCTCGGAACGTGGCCTTCGAAAGGTGAAAAATGTTATTTCTTGGTAGAAACAACGCCACACGATGCGTAAAAATTTATTTAAACATAATTAATATCAACGACGCATTTCCATTAGCCACACGCAATTGTGAAACATTTCACGAAGTATCATCGCCAGGCTGAAATTTTTTGAAACGGCTCATCAGAGATTCATGAAGGCACAGACTACTTCACGAGTGTTAAATGGGTAATTCCCAAGCCAGCTAATTAACCGAACTCATGTAGTCCCTAAGAAAAAAGAAAAATCATACCCAACGACACTAGAGGTTGCCTGTTATTCTAATAGCAAATTATTTCCATCAAACATGTGACGAACTGGAAGATTGTTATTTGGGACAACTCAATTCGCGATATTCGATCCATTTTTGAGGCCAGAAACAAAATTAACATGCAATATCAATCGATAATTATGTTGTATCCTGCTCCTTCGATTCTAGACAACCTAGAGTAATATTTATCATCGCGTCAACTCAAGTCGCAGCGAGAGGCAACAGAGCTTGTGGTTTAGATGAAGATGAGGGTTGGACCTATTCTTGAAACTATTCTTCGCCACAGTGTTCCAGATATTGCTGACTAAGATCAATTTGTTAACTGATTGGGTTTTATTATTCTTAAATATTAATGTATGACGTATGGAAATTAAAAACCCATTTCTAGTCTAGTCTAAAATGTGTTTTTTCTCCTGTAAACAGAACAAATATATTAGTGTAAAATTTCATATATTTGTAAATTTATACATTGACGTGAAAACAACCGAGGTACTACACAATACTGTTCGCAGTAATACTAGGTTCAGATTCTTACCACGGAATTTATGCTCTGTGTGTCCCAGTATCTCCAATAGTGTAAGTAATATGTAAACAGTTCCATGAATAGCTTTCCGGTATTAACTTCGCACGTAATAAGCATGATGCCACAAAATTAAGCGAAACTGCTGAACATTTAATTATCTTTTCCAAGGTTTTAAAAAAATTATGCGCAAATTATCGCAAGAAATACTCAGTATCATAATGATAAACTTATTTCATACAAGCAAAAATAACCACAGCTATGTGTTTTACAAAATTACAATATCTTTCTTGTAGTGTTACATAATATTTCTTTGGCAACTTGTTTCCAAGGTAATCTTTTGCAATACAGAAAATTGTTTTCTGTGTAGATGGGAGAGAGTAAGTTAGTGTGTTCTTATAATTGCTGCATGTTAAAATAATGGAGTAAGGTTGTCTCGCACGCCATTTTGATTTCTTTTATAATTTTGTCATCGCAATCAAGGGCCATTTCTAAAATTGATTCTGTGTCAAATATATTCAACAGATAATCACCAAGTGTAATATGGGAGTAAAACGTCACACGTGAAATAAAACCTAGAAAAACTTGGCATTATTTTAAAGCTTTTTTTAGTCTCATTACGTAAAATAATGCTTTTAAGTTCTGGATGTTTATTAAGCGAGTGAATTTTAATGTTTATACAGTGTTGAGATATTTTTTTTCGATTCATTCCGGGCGTGGAACGGAAAGAGTCATTAGAAGCTCATTAAAAGTTGATGAAGTCTCCGACGCGTACAGGACAAACATGGCTCCCTCTTGCCTCCGGCAAGGGCAACTTTTAAATTAAAATGGTTCCGTGTTGGAGGGGGATGGATCCCGGGGAAAGGGTCAAGCATCGTGCATAATGCCAGCGAGGGTTGGTATGGTTAAGGGGGGGGGGGGGGGGGGTGTTTCGAAGCTCGCGTTCATTCTACCAGCATTCGGGGTGGGTGTGTTTCGAAGCTCGTGTTCATTCTACCAGCATTCGTTCACCACACAGCCCCGTGAGGTTCGGTTCATTATCGATAGAGCTGGAAGGTTCAGTCTCCGAACGGATAATGTACATCCATGTGCTTTTTTTAAAGAGTTTCATGGTCCGAAGTGAAGGCCAGGCAAAAAAAATTAAACGTTATACTTATCTTTTTTTCTACTTAATTCTCTTTTTTCCGCTCTTTGATCTAAAATTAAATGTTCCGTTATTGAGGAGCTGCTAAAAACGTCTCCCATTCATCTTTAAGTCAACTTTTCGATTGCCAACTATAGGACTGGCCAAGGGAAGATCACACTTTATTAAGCTCTATGCCTTTTGTGATGTCATATACAAAGACAAATCCTGCTTACAGTTTATCAATCAACTAGACTGTCAAGAAACTAATTTATTACGTCGAGACTACCAAGTCAAGTTCCTTATAAATCTGCATCCAAAAACCTTTATCGGTTTTTTGACGTCCTCATTTAAGACAGCGGGTTAGTCAACAATGAAGCTGTATGTAGCTTTGATTGCACACATGGTACAGAACGCCGCTCCTTTAACTACACGAAAACCAAGATGGCCGTCATGTGGCGAACACCAAAGCAACCTTGCGGCCTTCCATGGCTGCGGGGCATTTCAGAAGCGCCACGCCTTATTTCATCTCCACGTATTCCTGTAATTCACTGTTTAAAAAAAACTGAGCGAGTTAGTACTTGCCAGTGATGTTTAACATCTGACTTCACGAACAAATTCACGTTTTGCTCATGTTGCAAAAACCCTTCTACGAAAGTTAACAGAATTATTTATAACAATGCATCCTCAGTAAAGACGTTGGATTCCTGAGAATTAACGCCCTTCCTTTTTGGGCTGGACGCTCCCTGGGAAATGTGTAACCACTGGCGTTAACTTGTGAGAGCTGTCAAATATGATAAGTTACACGAGACAGGACTATGCCAGCGAGATAGCGGACAGGCTTTGCCGCGCCACACGCTTCTCCCAGCGACGACCAGCATGACCGGCTATTGGGCCCGAAGGCAAGCTCCAATTACCTCCCCTTTCCTTTTCAACCAACCTTAAAAATAAACACTCCAGATCCTTTCAGAGGCGACGGCCCGGCGCCTTTAATCTCGGGTGTCCTGTAATTTGGGCGCAAGTTTGCGTAAGAGTGCCTTCTCTTTCGCGCTGTTGTACAGGGGGATCATGCCTCACCTATATTGGATGTTTCAGACTTTTTTGTTCCGCTGTAATTCTGTATTTTGAAATTTTTAACCCAGTTTTCGGCATGTCAATTCACAAATAAAATCTCAAAGATTTTGTATTCCTTACTGCAAACCACACACATTTATAAACGGGCTCTGCTTCAACAAGTGGCCATTGCTAAAACCCCAATGTCATCTGAAACGAGAACAAAAAAAGCTAGCACGAAAGCTTTATTGCAAGCAGTCTTAAAACATTTCAAATTGCTAGAAGGCGAGGCCAAATTTCTTTAACGGCAAAAACAAGGCGTGCAGAGCTTCAGGGAAAAAAAAAACACGCCATTTAAAACTGCAGCATACCAGAGTGGAGTGTTTGAGAAAAGCAATATAACGATACGCTGATTTCTTCGTAAATTTTGAGAAAATGAGTATTTGCTTGAATAACTCGCTATAATCAGAGTATTAATGAACAATTAATACGAAACTTGACATGAAATTTCCGTATAATTCTTTTAAAATAATGCCAAGGTGATAAATTGATGCGCAAATAGTTTTCAACTACATCATTTTCGCACCCACTGCTATAATTCATTGCCGAAGCAGCCTCGTCGACTATCAAATCATTTCATTTTCAGAGCGAATTTTTTAACTATATAATGAAAAGGCTCCGATAAAAGCGAAAAAGACTTTAAAAAAATACTAAACCTCGGCTTTAGACCCGATTTTCAACAAGGAATATCAATAAAATACTGCACATTGTTAAAATTCAATAAATAGTTAATACTAACTTTTCCACTTGGCTTTGTGACCTCCGGTTTGGGAAATCCTCAAACACACTTTTCCGTTCCATGCGACATCAGAAGTAACCCATTTACAAGTATCACTTTCAAAGCATCTCGTGTTTCTACCAACACTGACTACCACCTGTAGTAGTATACAAAAACTTAAACGTAATAGTGGAAAAGTATGTAGACCATCGACACTAACTTTAAAAACTGTAATTTAAGACTTAAGTTATGTATAAACGACAATTCGACGCTAAAAAAAAGGTGAAGACCGCGTTTAACTCCCCACAGACATCCACAGAGACTTAAGGGGCCCGCCTAGTCGTATGATGGATTTTAGGTGCGACGCCCGCTGGTGCTTCTAGCGCGGTATCGCCTCTAAGTACGAGGCTGTGGACTAGTGCGCAGTCTTCTCGTCATGCAGAGCTGTGAGAGTTGAGCGTGAACGTTATATGGCAGAGAAATGAATATGGAGGTGTAACGCAAGTCCTTCGAGTGCTTTTAAGAATCTCTGTACCGGGAGTTTCATGAATAAAGATTATTCTGAAATCACGCGTTTTAGCCATTCATACTATTCTAAAAATACACTTCAAACACTAACTCCGGAAACAGAACTCGACCGCCCTCCACTTATCCTTAAACGCTTTTCGTAGACACACACCACTCTGCTATATTGATCAGTTTTAGAAATCACGTTATTTTCCCCCCAATCATTGCACACTGCATGTGTACCTGGGGACGGAAGGTCCTTAAGATGACAAGAAGACTCGCAAAACTTCAACAGCCTAACCATTTTGGCTGGCTACTCGGTGCTCAAATTTGCTTACTACCCTCGAAATTGTGAGGCGCCGTAATTGCTTTATAACGAGCAACTTCGACCTTTAGATAAAATGAACTTAACTCAGGCAATAGGGCATCTTTTTAATTCTATTAAGAATAGGGGTTTTCCGTATTTATTTTCAATTAACATATTTCACGTAACAACGCCTTACCTCATTAAGATGTATTTACTGCATGATATGTAGGGATAGCTCTATTAAGGATATGTAATAAGGTCAATATCAATAATAAAAAAAACCGTTTTAGTAATGTCCACAAAAAATCTGCAGCCGATAAAAATCGAAACAAGCTAGATTTTAAAAAAATATCTCCGTTTGATTTCACTTTTTAAACCTAATGTTTCAACACCAACATTTCACACACGAAACAGGCTAGGAATTTGAAAATATTTATCAGCAAAAGCAAAACGTTGAACATTTACGTGAATATTGATCACACGCTGATGCTAAGCAAATATCCAATTATTGGTTATTAAGGATAAATTAACGAAGCAGTAAAAAAAATTGGTTGTCTGTAAAGTCGGTTTACGGACGATAGTTTAACGTGACTTCATAACGAAACATTGATTAAATGATTGATCCAGAAGAAAACGAAATATCATATTCGGCCTGAGACTGAGCCGTAATAGGTTTTTGTAGCCAAACCATTTAGGCATTAAAAATATTTTATTTTTGAGGAATTATTATTTTTTAAATTTTTCTATCTTTTGTGTTATAGAATCTACTTCTGCATACTTTTATGAATAAAATTGAATCATTTTTTATTGAATTATCACTATTTTGTATGGATACAAAGGAGTGAAATGAAATGAACAAATTAATTAATAAAATTGCTTTTATTTGCATTCATTAATTCAAATTATTTATTACTTTTGAATGTTGCGTGCGCCGTATTTATTTTTACAAGTACAAAAAAAAATACTTCGTGTCTATCGGGATTCGAACCGACAACCTTCAGTGACGCTGACCACACGGCCACGAGGCCATACTTAAAAATAGTAATTTCTGATGTCATATATAGATGTATACAAATTTGTTTCACGGTAGGGTAATAATATTATTTCTTTTTTATAACACGATTTTATAACAAATAGGCATCCCAAATACACCAAACTTGTTTATATGTGTTACAATATTTTTTAAAACATTTTGCAAAAGATCCCGGGTGTAATTTGAATTATTATGTGTAACTGTAAAACACCATTGTTGGTTCAAAACGTATTTGAATATTCAACATTACTTTTAAATAACCGTACCGATTGTGTTGAAAATCTGTGGACGATCGTTAAATTACATAATATTAATAATTCAAACGACGAAAATATGATTGACAAATCAAATCGATGGTTGTTCCAATCGAGTGGAAGAGAGATGCCACGCATGCGTAAAATGAGCATGAAGAGAGATGCCACGCATGCGTAAAATGAGCATGAAGAGAGATGCCGCGCATGCGTACAATGAGCATGAAGAGAGATGCCGCGCATACGTACAATGAGCATGAAGAGAGATGCCACGCATGCGTACAATGAGCATGAAGAGAGATGCCACGCATGCGTACAATGAGCATGAAGAGAGATGCCACGCATGCGTACAATGAGCATGAAGAGAGATGCCACGCATGCGTACAATGAGCATGAAGAGAGATGCCACGCATGCGTACAATGAGCATGAAGAGAGATGCCACGCATGAGTACAATGAGCATGAAGAGAGATGCCACGCATGCGTACAATGAGCATGAAGAGAGATGCCACGCATGCGTACAATGAGCATGAAGAGAGATGCCACGCATGCGTACAATGAGCATGAAGAGAGATGCCACGCATGCGTACAATGAGCATGAAGAGAGATGCCACGCATGCGTACAATGAGCATGAAGAGAGATGCCACGCATGCGTACAATGAGCATGGAGAGATGCCACGCATGCGTACAATGCGCATGCGTACAATGAGCATGAAGAGAGATGCCACGCATGCGTACAATGAGCATGAAGAGAGATGCCACGCATGCGTACAATGAGCATGAAGAGAGATGCCACGCATGCCACCAATGAGCATGAAGAGAGATGCCACGCATGCGTACAATGAGCATGAAGAGAGATGCCACGCATGCGTACAATGAGCATGAAGAGAGATGCCACGCATGCGTACAATGAGCATGAAGAGAGATGCCACGCATGCGTACAATGAGCATGAAGAGAGATGCCACGCATGCGTACAATGAGCATGAAGAGAGATGCCACGCATGCGTACAATGAGCAAACAGGACACATCCGTAGTGGGACATCCGTAGTGGGACACTTTTTCGTGCGTGCAGCCGGCGTTCATCGATTTATTAGACGTTGTCACGCCAATAATGCAATGTAAAAAATTAACTTTGCATAAATAGATCCAACAGTAGCAACCTTCAAATCAATAGAAAAATTTTGCTCACAGCAGCTTACTAAACGATTTCAGCCACCGAGAACTCCGAACTGAACTCTGGTTCGAATTTAAAATCTGCCGTGTTTCACTCGAGTGACGTTGACTTTTATAAATTTATTAGTGTATAACGACTTGACGGGACACCAGAGGTCAATAGTTTCCCAAAAGCAATTTTTTTTTTGCAGAGACTTTCTTTTGTAAAGGCGGATTAGAATTTCCGACGTCCATATTCCAACATCGTCTTACCACCTCATGTCTGACTTTTTTTTAATCTCCCGTGAGATCAAAGAGATTTATTAACCTTTTCCCCCCTATTTCGCTTTTGAAAGAGGGGGGGAAAAATGAGTTTAAGGTTGAGGGTTAGGAACATAAAAGTTGTAAAAAGAAAAACTTAAACTTCGTGCAAAGCGAAAAAGAAATTTGTAATCTTCCGACGGGGGTTTAGCCTTTGTGAGTGCCAGGGGGGTTTATGAAAAAGGGAGGGGGGGAGGGGAAGCGTGCATGAAAAAATTAACGTAGCTCAAACATGTCATTTTGAACTTAATTTGCAACTGCCATGGCCTGCAGAACCGGTGGAGCGGGGGGTCGGAATGAGCCAGACGCCTTGAGGGCCTCAGTTTCCTCCTGTACCACCATCTACTCCCTCCCCTGGCCAGCCAGATTCCTCCCCCCCCCCCCAAACCAAACATCAAAGGCTGCACAGAGACGTAATTGCTGCTCCCGAGGCCTCGCTGCCATCCAGAATGCGCCCTGTCGCCTTCCTTCTCTTGTTAACCAGCTTGCCTCCCCACACCCCCTTCCTAACTCTTCAACTCTTCAACAACCTCCCACCTCCTAACCTCAACCAAAAGTATTACCAAGTCAAATAAAAATTAAAGTCTGGGAAACTGTATAAACCTCGCTTCAACGTTAACCACCCTTCGCCGCAAAAAAAAAAAAATATATATATACATATAATTAAGTGTTAAAAAATTTCCCAACAAAACACACTTAAAAATGCTCACCTTCAAATTTATTACAAAGCTGGATTCTCACCTTCAATTTTTACGAAGCTGTTTAGTTTAACGCGTCATCTCCATCGATTTGGCCTCAGCGCATTATCACAATCTTCTGTCTTGGGAGCTTCAATTTTTTTTTAAATTGTTCTAATTTTCTGGGGAAAAAATTGTTACCGTCATTGTTTAGTGATGTTTAATCCTTCAGCCCGAGTAACAGAAAATCCAGACAATTTTGTAGGAAGATCAAATTCTTCAAGATTAGTATTAGAAAACTTTTTTTTCTTCCTGTAGTACGATAGCGTGTTTGTTTCTTCGATGCTGGAAGCTTATTTCACTTCAATGCAGGCGATGCAGATGCCCAAGTGTGATGATTTATGCCAGTTTACACACAGTTCCCTCGGAATACCGACTCTGTAGACATAAAAACAGTGACCTCGGTTTTTAATATTTTTATTTATCATTTCGTCCAAACAAAGCCAAAATTGTCGCTATGTACCATTTTCCGCAAAGGATAGCTTGCATTATTTTGTTTTGGTGAACGAAATTCCACAGTACATACACAATATGCCGACAATGAAACTATTGCTTTTGGGAACACGCCGACTGTTCTTAATACATCAAAATCGTCTTCCATAGTCTAAACAGAAAATAATCCACCATATCGAACACTCACGGTCGAAAATTTTCGCCAACATTATCGCTCTTATATGTATGCATTTAAGTATTTCGTGTGCGGGAGGTCATTTATCTCATGCAAGAAACTTGTTGCAAGTAGTTCCTATTCCTGCCAATAGGTGGCGCCACATGTGTTGAGATATTTCTCTTTTTAAGATGGGATGCGGGATGCTTTCCGTCGCAAGAAAAGGAAGGCTTCGCTAGACAAAGGAAGATACGCCAAGCATGATAGTACTTCTAAGATTTAAAAGGCATAGTATTCGACTGAATAATAAATAATGTTTGTTTAAGTCAACCAGGTTAAAATATCGTTTAGTGCTTATTTAGCAACAGGAATAAAGCAATCTATACGAAACTGAATGAAATTACATGTCTCATTAAATTAAAAAAAAAACATTCTGGGATCAATTTCTCAAAAATTACAAGAAGCACTCTTGAGAACATCAGCAGACGTCTCACCCGGAATAACCAGGAGCACATGGAGAAAACCAACAATATTGAGGTGAATAATCAGAAGCACACGGAGAAAAATAACGCACGTTTTCCTAAATAAAGATAGTAAATCACAAATAAAAAAATAAACATACAAATAATTCTGGCTTCTGCTAAAACTCAATCCTTCCTAAACAAAGGAGAATATCGCTAGCTAGCAGAAGCTTTTCAGCTGTGGACATTTTATACTAAAAAGGAAATATCCTTTCAAAACAGGAATTTTTTCCCCGAAATAGGGTTTTCAAATATTTTGGTGGAATATTTACTTCGAAAACTGGAATTTTAGGCGGATTTTGGCGAATTTTCGGCAAATTTTGATCTTGGGTCAGTTTGGACTTTTTTCGGCAACTTTCGAAGGTCAAGTTCAAATGTCAAGGTCATCCAAGATGGCCACCGTGACGTCATAATCCCAAGATGGCAGACGGCTCCTCCTGTTGACTCTTGTGGCCGGACCAACTATTATATACTTCTTTCAAAGCCGGGGTCTAGAATTTTTTTCAAGTCTTGTTCGCTTTTATGGCAACCGTTTTGTTTGCTAGTTCAAAATTTCGGTCTGCAGACGGAATAATTTATAATCTTATTTAACTGCTCCGACAACGAATTTTACCCGCAGGTGCAGAAACTATGTGTGATCTAGCGTCTAGAAATGTAGCTGAAAACACAATTTGCGTGTATTTATTACGCTCGGCATTATTTTAATGAATTTCAGGTCAAATTTCGCGTGTATTTGCAACATGAGAACACAAATTTTAAGTTTCCCCGAGGTTAAGATGTTTCACATCTCTAGAGAATAATGGAATAATGAAAGACTTGTTTGTTTTTTATCCTGTGGTTTTCTTTTCCTTTAAAAGTCGGGAAGCGAAGGATTAAGTTCCTTCGAAGTGATATGACCGGAACAAACTGAAGCCAATAAGAGAAATGCGGCCAACAAAGGACCGGCACTAACTAAATATCTTCCGGCTGGTCGATTCAGCGTCGGCCGCAGTCGAGACAAAGGGCCTTCCCCGCTTTCGTGTCGATCCGGCGGCGCCTTTGATGAATTTCCCTTTCGTCCCTTAAGGCATTGAATATATATAACTTATAGAAGTCGCGAGGGGATAGGATTTATTATTCCAATTTTCGGATCCAAAACTGTGGTAGTTGTTAGCTCCGCCGCTAGACAGCTCTTCTTTCCACAAGAGGGTACTCGTAGTTACCAGCTTCCACGCCAGAGCGCTGTAGCGTCGCTTTTTTCAAGGTCATGCGCGTAATTTTCTGTCTCACTCTATCGAGAGGCGGTGCCTTTTGTTGAAATCCGAGCGCTTAGATACGGGCGGGCGCAACTGAATTGGAGGAGTACGACCACCGAAAAAAAAAGTGCTGTTAAAAGATGCCAACATAAAAATTTAGGTTTTAATTATAAGAAAACTACAGAAATTTCTTAAACGTAATAACGTAAAAAAAAATACTGACATTCGTAGTTCAGAATTTATAAAATGTTGTGTTAACGGAGTGGCGCATTGAGTAAAATGGCAAAACATAATTTGGAATAATTCTTGACAACGTTGAATGATTTTGGTAGCTATGAAACAACTATGGCTGCGATGACTGTTGAAACGCGTGCACGTAATGTTATTAGTAACTGAAACTAATGGTATGATGTCATACTTTGTGGCTATGCAGTTTATAATTTTTTTAACATAAGATGAAGCATTTTTACATAATGTTTTGGTTGTTTCGTAATTCAAAATAAATAATCTTAAACGTTATATGGTGAATATTCCCAGTAACGAATGACCACTAAAAAAATCAATTTTGCCAACATAGATCTGAAAAGTTAACGATTTACTATGCTAAGTTGCTTATAAATAACGCACATTTCCCGGATCTCCAAAGAAAATAAGTTTTTGTTATAGCATTGAGTTGCCACTCTTTATATTCCTTGCTTTGAGGTTAGATACACAAGTTATGCTCGTAAAAACGATGCGCAAGTATTTTGAATACAAATATATTTTCTTTTAATAACCGAAAGGTAAATATTATTTCCATGAAATATAATACAATTATTTAAACACAGACAACATATAGGAGCTATTTTTTGTTTAATATTCCATCTGGCGTGATAAATATTATATTTTAAAAACAGTTTGTGGATTTTTAATATAAAATAAATATTTATTTATGACATCAATTTAAGTTGTTCAAAAAATTCGCTTTGGTATGAATTCAACCAAATTCATGTTATTCAGGGCAGAACATTAGAAACTACCAAAAAAGATTATCTACATTGCTGTTTTGTGTAAATCTGTGCACGGACTTAGTAAGTGATATATTTATAATTCCTCATTTTAGCAACCCATTTTAACACAAGAGAAAAAGGATTTTATACTAAAAATTATTATGTTAAACCATTAATTAGCAGGAAACATGTATGAATAATCTATTTAAATTTGCATTTGAACAGTGAATATTATTTTTCAATAATAAATATATTTTATCATCGTATATTTCGGATGAAAAGTTTGTATTTCCATCTAATCAGAAGAATTATGACACAGTTAATTAAATTGCTTTACAAGTTTTTATTCACATGAAAATCATTAAAAATTGGTTGGGAAGTTATATAAATACACAAAAACAAATCATTATACATACAATTTTATTATCTTAGTGGATTTAAATAAATGGTGTCCCAGTGACTACTGCGAAGAAAAAAATCTTGCGAAAGGTTTCCTCGTAATTGAAATTCGTCAAAAAAAATCTATCTCTCATTTTTGGTGACATTTCTGACAAGTGGTACGATGAAATTTGAGACTGGCAAATGAATGTTGTGAAGCAATAAACAAAATATCACATTCGTGAACTACAAATGTAGGTATAGTTGTTTTTATTTTATAGTAAAAGTATATCTAATAACCCGTGACTTTGCTCACGTAATTTCCGGGTATTGCTGATATTCTACCATTTTAAGAAAAGTATGAATTAAATTCCCTAAGATTTTTGAAGAATTATACACAAAGAACTGTCAAGTATAGAACATATTTAATAAATAAAAATATTTTTACGACTTATTTTTAATTGGTTTAGCGTAAGCCTATTTTAACTTTTATTTAAAATTAAGTACCTACCTTATTTTCTATCTCCCGGTTTAGTGACTTTGAAAATATATATTTCCTTGATGAATTCTTAACTCTTTTCCATCTGACGAAGAAGCCAATTAAAATATAAACTAAGACTCGCGCACTTATTGTATGTTAAGACTGCCATCGTTTGAAATTACTGTAATTTTTTTAGTTATAGTCATGCTTAGGATAATAACATAATATGCCTTATTACGCATACATTTCAGTATTCATGAAACCAGTGCATTTTTATTTGAAATGTAGAGCAGTTACCAAATTTCTTATCTCGCATATTGATTTTTTGGTATGGCTAGTATTACTTAAACTAAATTTTTGAATTTTCACTGATGTACTCTTTTCCCTTTTCTATGTGATTTAGAAAATATAGCAATATACGTAAACCAATTAAACCAAAATCATCCTGAATTTTTATTACCGAAAAAAGTTAAATACAAAAAAATTTAATATGCGTATTTAATTATTTAATTTATATATATATCTTGCCAATACTGATTTAGTGGGATCCATTTTTTATTTTTAAAAATAATATCTACCCCTTTTACTACTTAATAGATAATGTTGAATAAGAGAAGGTTGTTTAAGGTATGTTGATTTTCCTTGCCAATATCTAAAAGTAAATTTGTACAAACGCGAAATATAATTTAAATAAGTATTTTACTTTTAAAATAAAACCATATTTTGAACGGAACACTGACTATTGGCCCAATACAAAGATTTAATAGCTAATTTTCACTTCACTCGGGTACAGAAGCCCATCATTCAGTGATTTCCGTGGCTAGCTTCTTTTGGGATTTCATCATTCTCAAACGACGGTAAAGGAAGCTCCTCTTCAAGGTCGCCTAACGATGCTGATAAGACCTGCCGGGTAATTTGAATCGGTCTTTGATTTGGGTGTCTGGGGGGGGGGGGGGGGGGGTGAAGGATGATGTCACGACTGGGCTGGTTAACCTAGTTCTGCCAAATACCACCAGGGGCGTATACGGCCGATACCCAGCGATGAAAGCGATCGCAGCGACGGAGCTTGGAACTACAACAATTCTTCTGAGAAACTGGACAGAAAATTTAACCTGGGCTCGCGACTTCTATACATTATATATATTCAATGCTTAAGGCGAGGCGAAGGTTTACCCTACTGCAGGTTAGGGAGAGAACGGGTATTATTGGCGTATCTGCCACCGAGAAAATTTCAGCCGTTAGGTGCTCATGTTTTGATGTAAACGGTGGGATATTCATAAATCATTATGATCACTACTGCAAAAAAAAATATATTTTACTTCCTTAACGCATCTGTATGTGCGCTCTTTTTTCACACTCAAATATTAATAATACATTTAACATTTTTCTTGTAATATTCATAACGTGCTCGGAATCACCATTTCATGCTATGAATTTATTGCCCTAAATGGTTTCTTATTTCGGGTCTAAATCGACAGTATATAACCTTGACATTAGTACGATCTTTAAGTAAATCCTTAAGTTGACACTGTCTTCGAAGACTCCTTTAACCACTGACGTAAGTTCGCAATTTAAAAAAAAAAATATGCAAATTACTGTTTCGAGGCTGCTGTAGACGAGGCAGGCCAGTCGGCTCGGCGCGCCGGCCAGCGGAGGCCCCCCAGTCTCCTGAACACAAATAGCGCCCGTTTGTCCCCTATCGCTACACGGAAATAGTATAAGCATCGGCGCATCTGTCCCTCTAGAAGGTTCTGCACCTTCCCAGAGACGCCCCCCCCCCTCCTCGTCGGAAGCGCGGGAGAGCTCTCTGCGGCGAGACCCGTCATTTCCGGAGCGGGCCGGCGCCGCGAAGCGCAAGACCGCGAGGGCTGCGTCCGCGCGTCGCCCTTAGGGGTCGTCCATTAATCACGTGATGTTTTTTTTTAGCAAATTTTTAACCCCCCCCCCCCCCTTCCCTTTGTGATGTGGTGAGGTTTAAGACTACCCCCCCCCCCCCCAATAAATCACGTGTATTTTTTGGTACAAAATATTTTTGAAAATTTTAGAATATTATCTTTAAATATAGGTATAATCTAATTTAATTCTGGAATATTAAGCACAGTGATAAAAATGTCCATACATACGTTATGGTTGCAGGTTTATTCTCACTGGCATAAAAATTATAAAGGAAAGGCTTATATGTGATTTACGCATGTATTCGGCGCCAAAACCACAGTCTTACTGGCGAATGGCGAGTCAAAGTCACGCGTCGCTTTTCGGTTTAGTAGAAATCGGGTGAAAGAATAAATACACGTGATATCTCTACAACCCCCCCCCCCCCCTCGCCACTTGTGATATTTCGTGATTTTTTCCCGACACCCTCCCCCCACCACTTTCGAGCCTCACGTGATTGATGGACGGACAATCCCTTACTCACTGACAGTGGATGAGATTCTGGGAAGAATCTAGCAATAGAAATGAAATGTATCGAGTAAGATTGCCAATCAAGAGGGACAGGATCAGGAATGAGACACTGCAAGCTGTAACAGAGTACAGGACTGAAATGAGATCACTTCAAAAGCAAGAATGAGATGGTATTAACATGTCCAGACAATTGGGAAAGAGGCCGCCTAGAAGACCAAGCTCAAGGAGGTGGGAAGAGCAGATAGGAGTGAAGGAGGGAGAGAGAAACAGGAATGAGGAATGGCGTGGACTAGAGGAAGATGGTGAGGCATTTTGCTTCGCTGACGCGGCCACAGGCTGGAAGCAGCTGACACGAATAAGTTTATATATACTATACGTCTGTATGGGTACCTATGCATGCCAACATAGTACCAGGTACACGGTGGTTAAGGGGCCCGCCTACCTGGGCACACATACGGTGTGCAGAGCTTCAGGAAAAACAACGCGATTTCAAAACTATTCAAGATATCCGAGTGGGGCCTGTTTACGAATAGCATTTAAGAGTTCGCTGAGGACCGAAAAGTACTTTTAATTTCGGATTAAGTTTTTAAACTGTATTTTTAGAAGCGTTAAAATGCCTAAAACGCGTGTTTTCAGAGTAATTTTTAGGCATAAAACAATCAGTACAGATTCTTGAAAGCACTTAAGGGGCTCGCATAAAACCTTTATCTTCATTTCTCCGCCATATAATGTTACGGTCGCCGCTCAAATTTCACAGTTATCCTGTGGCGACGAGACGAATGCGCGCCAGTTCAGAGACTTGCGCTTAGAGGCTATACCGCGCTGGAAGCACCAGCGAGCGTCGCGCTTATCATCCCGCCTCACTAACACACATACACCCCTGACGAGGCGGGCCCCTTAACACGTACACCTACTGAGATCGTAAAGGTGGAGCAACTGTAAAATAAAATGTGTACTATGCCTAGTTTTAGACTAAATGTGGCTGTTGCCACTGATTTAAGTAATTTTTTTACGTATACGTGTAGATGTATTTTAATCTTTTGTTCGAATAAAAAATTCTATCAAAGGTGTAAAAGGACAAATGCCATAATTTTGTAGATATGCCACATCATTTGGTTCTTGTCAAATGTTGAAAGCGTAACTAAGTAGATGCATTTTTTCGAAGCCAATTCCCAACATTAAAAAAAAAGCCTTTCTTAACTCAGTTTACCGACAGCCCGTTAGTGTATTTTTAATATCTTTGATGCCACCGATTTTAAATCCATGATGAAAATGTATGGAGCAATTAGTAAAACAATCTCCAAAATACCAATTTTGAAAAATAGTAAAACAATCTCCAAAATACCAATTTTGAAAAATATAGGTTCAAAAATGATTTGCACGATACTTCAAACTTAAAAAAGTTTACAAATTTAATTTGTTCCGTGCGAGGCATTGAAACGGATACGAACAGCAAACATCGCGCATACTAATTAACTTGTTTGGAACGCTAATTTGAAACTTCTGCCTCGCGCGTGCGCTAGGTATTTCCGGAACAAAGCGATCCAATGAAGAGCCCCTCGTGGATTCCGGGAGGGGGGGAGGGGGGGGGGAGAGCCCGGATGCGAGAAGCAGCTCTGAAATCTCCTTCCGGTCGAACAGTCCGCAGATTCCAGATCCTTTCCCCCTTTCCACCCCCTTCTCATTAAGCCCCCCGAACCGGAAATAAATTCCGCAAGGGTATCGGTGAACCTAATCGGCGCGAGAAATTCGCCCTTATTGCTGCCGAAATGAGGCCGATCATCACGCAGTTAATCAGTCAATGTAAGAATCTATGCAAAACTGCTGATCGGAACACACGATTTCAACTAGTTTCAAGTAGGAACAAATTAGCCAGAGTTACCATAGCCACACCGTTAAAAAATATTAGCTTTGGGAATACGATAAACACTTGTTACAAATAACCTAAAGTCCCTAGTTCAATTACTTTAATTACTAACCCACAAACTCCATCTACGTGTAATTTATTCGACTGTGTACGTATTCTTAACGTGAACCATATTACATAAACGTTTAACAACATTAAAAAATTACCATCTAAAATTACAGCAGTTTCTGATTAATCATCTACCAAACGCTTTGAAGTTTCGCACCAACACATACTATATAAAATACTTTCATTAGATGAATTAAATATTATTTAAACTAAAATGTTATTTATGACAGTATCATTCGATCCACACACCCACAAATTCACTATTCCCTTGGTTACAATTCTAAATTTAGTGATACAATGTTCATTTTTAATATGTATTTCAAAATACAGTACTACACAACCTCTCACGCGCCAGTTTATCTTTAAGAATAAATCCGCCTTTGCGAAATTCAGTAGTCACCTAGCACTGTGAAAAAATGCTTTATTTATTGGAGAATCATTCTTTGGATGAAATTAATAACTAATTATGTACGTCGACAGGACTGTAACTAAGAAGAAAAGTAACCTTCCCAATATTATTTGGAGTTTTTATTGTGGCGCCCATTTCAGGCTGTCTCTCGGGATGCCTATTATTTCCAAGTCCGGTTCACGGTTAAGTTTAAGGCCTAGTATTAAAAAGTTTCACACACAAAATCTTCTTAACACTTCCATTAAAAAACCACCAATGCAACAAACAGCCACCTAACTTTTTGAGATCTTACGTTTCGACCTACATTTCTTCCTCCATTAAAGTGTTACGGAAACTTATTAACACGCAGACGTGACGCATTGGCGGCAATTTAAAAAAAAAAAATACACGTTTACAAACGTTGAAACTTTCTCACAGTGAAAGAAAATAACTAATAACTGGCAATTACATGTAAATTTGAAAAAAAAAAAAAAAAAAAACAACGCTATCAATAGCGGCACAGGAGAACACATTTGTTTTCTATCATTTTACAATTTTAAGTTTTAGGGCATGTCTTGCAACATTCGTGCTTTTTTTTAAGGGCAGTTATTTTCTTACGTCAGTTGCGTCGTTGAGTTTCTTGAGTAGTTCATAAACCCTGCCTCAGCCCTCACCACTTGGCGTGTGTTCGTGTTCTTGGGAAGATTTCCTCAGATAAATGTTTTTACGGTAAACCTTTTAGGCAAACGTTTACCTTTCATCCCGGGATAAGCCAAGCTGTTGGGCGAAAACGGTTCGGCTTCAGTAAAACATCTTGTCGAGCGACGTTCTGAAGGTATTTTAATTTTTTTTCTCTTCCTTAAACTTCACCCGCTGGCTTCTTTAACGCGGTAGTTTATCTCCACGGGGCTTTCATTTTAAGATGTTTGTGGAGCAGAAGGGTAGTGTGTGTATGGGGGGAGGTGGTGTGTGTTTAAGGGCCCTTCGCTTCAGAAGCCCAGATAATTGCATACCACCGTCGGCAAAGGCACGAAGATGGATGATGTGACGTCAGGCGTGTAAAGACGCAGGACGCAGACACCGAACCCTGGCACACACGTGAAAGGGTGAGCAAAAAAAATAATAATTCTTTCACAGTGTGCAGCAAGAGTGGACCGTTGACGTACAGTATTTTCTGCATTACCTATTTTAGGCGTTGATACAAGTTTTATACTAAATATTTTACTTGTATGAAAAATTCTTAAAAACTAGAATATACATATTTGCAAAGTGAGCATGACATTAAAAATAAAATTCACAGATTTTAGCTCAAACTCTTAATATTTCGTCTGCTTAAGAGTTACTATCACAAAATAAAATTAAAGGGTTTGGCACAATATTACATTTTAATATAGCTATAGTGAAAAATTTAAATAACGATAATTGATCCTTGCTTAAACGTAATGCTCTTTTATACCAAGCTGACAATTTCGTTCAAAGAAAAATTTATACGCCAGTTATTTTTTTAGGAATGATTTAAAAAAATAAAATAAACTATTTAGCTTTAGTTCAAGTATTGTGCGATAGTCAGGCGATAAGGTATAAATATAGCAGAGTCCAGGCAATGATTCGTATTCGCAAGTTTGGATAAGTTTGTAAGACTGGCATGGTTCGTTAGCATTTGACTATTGGTAAAACTTCTTCACCCTTCAACCGACACTAATTATTATCGGGGGAAACACACCGTCTAGCGGTCACGTCAGCCACGCTTTGATTGCAAAATATCCCAAGTTTGAGCCAGCTGGGAATCTAACCCACATCACACTTGGTGGGAGGCGTGCTTTGGATAACACACCGACCGCGTTCCGTCTCCATAAAAGCCGTCGCGTAATGCACGCTACACATCACGTTCTCTAATCTCTGCTAAATAAAATAAAGGAAGGAAGCACTAGTTAGTGAACGTTCTGTTTTAGAAGATGGGCAATGCATACTACTGTGTATTCTTCAAAATACTTTAATTAGAATCCAATTAAAAGTATCCTTGGCCAATCACACAGGGAGCCCACGTTCTCGTCAGCTAATTCCCTCGAGTTATTTATTTTATCTGTGCCGTACAAGATTTTCCTTTCTCGCCTGTCCTGGGAATGTAAAAAAAAAAATTTAAAAAACCAGTTATAATCAAAATTAATTTCAAAAAACATAGTTTCATAAGATGTAAAACAGATTTTTTTTTTTTACAAAATACACAAATTGTATCACGAACATATGCAGCTTTAAATAGGGTATTAAATTTTTTAAATCAAAATTTGAAACCAATAATTATCATACAAAAAGTGCTTCATATTTAAGATTTTTTAGCAACCCTACAATTTAATAATTAAAAATATATAATAAAAATTAATAAATATTTAAAATTATAATTATGAAAAGCGGACATATTTAATAATTAACTACATTCGTTTTAAGATGACCATAAGATAAATAGTACAAAAAAAAACCGGTACTGTGTCTTCCAGGTTTTCATTACATTTTCAAATTGGACTTTCGTGATTAATTTTCTTCGTATTACCCTGTCTACGAGAGAAAACTGCGGAAGTCTTACATTCTCTTTAAATGATTACTACAGTTGTTACGTCTCGCACCTGTCACCATTCGACCAGGCGCTGTGGCGCTTGGCTGGCATTCCAGCGTCACATGACCACACACACTGGCGAAGCGCTGACACGCAGGAAAGAAGAACTCGCAAGCTGGCGAGACCGTGGTGGGCGGAAAAGAGGTGAACCCGTGCGCATCTCCAAACGGGAAGCCTTTTCACAGACGAGAGCCAAAATCCGAAGTACCCCGAAGATCGTTTTTTTTTTTTTTTCCGTATCTTTAATGTAGCTATACTAACAAAATCAACCGTCCAAAATGTTTTAAAGTATTTATAATGTAGCTAACCTAACCTAATTAACCATTAGTATCCTTTTATCAACACCGCCATATTTATTTACAATTAACCAAAAAAAAAAAAAAACACCGAAGATGCACGATCGGGCGTTTTGCTCTCTCGTCTGTGAAATGAAGGCTTCCCATTAATTACTAGTAAACAATCGCTAGCGCGGGCATGATTTTATTGCAGTCTAATGAGCGATCAGATTTCTCAAAAAAAAATACATGACCCTAGCAATGCGACACTGAACATTAAAGTGATGAAAAAACGTCCAAAGCAATGTTTATCCAACATAGTTTTCTACTGATTTTCATAATTATTAAAAAATGTTATGTTATAGTAAGATGCATTTCGATTAAAGTGAAACTTCACACATAAAATGGGGTCTCGCACACTATGTGTACTTTTTTTTTTTAAATTTTATCATTGCGGTTAGTTTAAAGATATTTCTAAAAACTAAATGCTATAGGACCACATCTTGCATTTGTTACGTCACAAATATTTAAAGAGATGGGTTACTAAATGTGGCGTAATTGCTGTAAAAAAACGCTTAAAATGTTAATTACAAACAAGTACATCCTCAGACACACAGTGTAAATATACGTTGAAAATATTAGTGATGAAAATAAGAGGTAGATGTCCTTAACTATTACTAGAGATGAGAAAATGAGAAATAAGTATGTGTGAGACCCCCACCTTGAGCCACCTTACAACGTTAAGGTAACTGCTTTGATGTCTTTACATGTGATCAACTTTGAGCACGTGGTACTAGTCAGCGCGCGCCGCCCGTGCGACAACGGTGACGTCATGCGCAGTGGAGGAAGAGTTACAGCGTTCGGATGGGTTCACCTCCGCTTCTTTCCACCGTGGGCGAGGCTGGACGGAGTGGGGGTTGGTTTTCAAGTAGGGCAGAGCTGATGGAAGCTAAATATCTGCGACGGAAGCGGCAAAGACGTCTCACGCCACAGCCAACAATTTAACTTCCGAGCTCCAGCCAATTGATGAGCTAGCTGGTTGAAAAGGCTTTTAAAAAAAAGTTTGTCACAGAACTTTTAATGAAATTAAGTTTTGCAAACTAGAACAAACATTGGTATGATATAGACCCCCTTCTCCCCTTGAAAACTAGGTATATTTCGCCTACATGGCATGAAGTCCGAAGTGTTCGTAATATTCCAGAGAACATTGTTCAGGTAGTTAATGGGCACAGAGGTCGTGCAAAACAGCACGAGACAAGAAAAAACCAACCAAGCACCACTATACAAACGCATGCGACAACACAAAATGTTGATAGTAACCAAAATATATTAGAGATAAAATTGAAGAAACGGAACACATCTATTAATAATAACTTTAGTAAAGTTCAAGTATATACTAGACGAAATCTTTTCAGGAATACAATGTACATTTATCGTACTTACAGTCTGGACAAGATAGTTTTTATACCTAAGGAGACTAGCAGTGTTGAAATTACCACATTTTAACGCTAACTTTACGGAAATTAACCTCCAGATTTACTGAAACCTGGTCTATAATGTCCGAGAGAAAAAAATTCTCGGGACTTATTTCTCGTTTAGGAGGCCAATTTTTAGTTATTTATTTTCACCACGGTGGATCTTGCGTTTTGTTGCTTGTTCACAAACATGGCACCTGCTATTTACTAAAAGTTATTTGAACTGAAAAACATCACTGAAGTTAGTAAGTACGAATAACCGCGTGACTTTACAGCTGTTTGACAACAAATGGTGACACCATCGTGTGACGAAACTAAATTTTAAGCAAGTTGTAGGGATGAATTTACAGAAATTGTTGCCAGTAACTATAATTACATTAAATTAAGCTCAAATGAACCTACTATCAGTTGGAATGAGTGCAAAATCAACATTACACATCTACCTGCACCATCGCCCTTTTTTTAAGTATGCATTATGCAGAATGCTAATAAATGGGAAACGCATTTTTGCAAATGGATCAATTTGCAGACGATCCCAAAAGATGGAAGCCTCGTGTGATTGCCGTTAAATAAAAAGTTACTTGCTTTCCTGCCAACTGGTATTCCAATTCTTAAAGCACGAATCTGCTATAAAATTTATGAAAGAGTCAAGCTTGGCTCCAAAGGAAGGGCGCAGGGGGCGACAGCCCCTTCCGAGCCCAAATTTTACTTCTTACTTCTTTGTATGGAATATTAATGTTAACTGAAATACTTTTGTTAATGTGCTGAACTCTTCTTTCAATCAAAATTTGTACGAAAATACTCAATTTCAGTATTTGAGACCATATATTTTGTGAATATCCCAAGGGCAATGTCATGATTATTAACTGCATCCTCCTGTGCGTGAGCCCTGGCCGAGAGGTCTTCCTGGAGCCGCCGTTGGTAAGAGTAGACTGAAGACAGGCACTTCTCTTGAAAATACCCAGAAAACCCATGATATTGTGAATACAGTAGATTCCCTATTATCCGCGCATGCTACGAAAAAATTCAGCACATATGTAAATCTGTATTTTATTACAAGTGAGCAAATTTGAACTCTACTGACGAGTGTATCGTGTGCAGTATACAGTAAAACGCCACAGGCCGGCATGCGTTGCTATTTTTGTCTCTGTCGCGCTTTGTTTCTAGTCGTAAGGTTGAGCACCTTGATGTTTACATTACTGAAATGTATTGTATGTTAATAATTCAGTAAAATACTAAAATTTTAGAATCACTTAATTTTTTTTTTACTGTTAATGGTAACTTTTGCTGTACATGAAGTTTTTAATTTTTAAGTTGAAATTTGTGTTTCCTTTTTTTCGTTTCCCCTTTTCGTTTTTTTTTTTTTTTTTTTTTTGCGGACTATCCGCGATTTTCACTATCCGCGGTGGCCCTGCCACTTAATTTCGCGGATAATCGGGAGTGTACTGTACTTTGTATTCATGGGGTCGGAACAAACAGAGCTACTACACGTGTAAAGTGTCGGGTGTAGCGAGGGGGTTGTTTCGGGAGCCGGGTACGGCAGCAGAAGGGGAGGGGGGGACTCACCTCGGCAGTCGGGGTGGTTCTCGTCGGAGTTGTCGCCGCAGTCGTTCTCGCCCTCGCACATCCACGTGAGCGGGATGCACCTGCCGTTGGCGCAGCGGAACTGCCGCAGCGAGCACAGGCCTGCCGAACAAGCGCGCGCGAGGCGATCAGACAAGACACACCACGAGGCCCCGAGGCAGGGGCGTAGCCAGGGGGGGGGGGGGGGGGCGGTTTTAGGGGTTAACCCCCCTCCTTAGCACCAAATCTTTAATTAATTTCTTATTCATCACTCAAACAAATTTCATATTAAAATTAATAAAATTGTTATTACAATATTTAAATATAAGTGCCGAAAACTGCTAAAATAGCACTATTTTACACCTTAAAATCCCAATTTTCCCGGGGGAGGACCCCCGGACCACCCGCTTTTATACGGGCGGGGGGGGGGGGGGGGGGGGGCATGCTTCTTAACACCCCCCATACGCAAATCCTGGCTACGCCACTGCCCCGAGGAGGGGTGCACACTCGAGTCACACCACCCAAAACTCGCGATCAACCCTCCAAATCCCTTCACAGTTCGTTATTAGTGACACGGGAATTTCGCGCATTCATTTAGCCGCACACTCGCACCGTGTGTTACTTGGACACGCCCCTCTATGACCGTGAGCCAACGATGCCCAGCTAGGACAGAAGTAAGCGAAATCGGGCAGTACCGATTAACGAGGGTAAACATGCTCTCGCTGAGAAATCGACCAATGGGAAATAGAAAATGGGTTGAGCACACCTATTACCTTAAATTCTACTCTGAAGTCAGACGAATCTGCGAAATTTCCGGGTCTCTATTCATTATATTATATTATGTGCTTGTTGCGTAAAAGGGGGGGGGGGGGGGGGGGGGTGTTAAGACAAAAATGGTTGAAAATGAGTTGTCACAGGCAAGTTTGCGAAATTGATAAGGGAGATTAGAGACATTCTAAAACAATTAACGAGTTTCCAAAGTTCTAGAGCTAAAAAAAAAAAACTGGCTTCAAAAAACCTGATAATTTTCAATCGCGATTTTCTCTTAATCATGATTTTGGACTTAAACCCCTTTTAAGCGACAAACACAGATCACGAAACGTTATAATGGCCATAGCCGAAACTGATACGTATGATCATTTGCATAGATTAATAATTAATTCGTTTAGCAATAAATTTAATTTCACACACTTTCATTGTAAATTCATGCATTACAAAAACAATAACTAGTCCCCTCGAGTACCTTAACACCAGAAACCGGGTGCGTCCGCGGACCGCCCTACACCAGAAACCGGGTGCGTCCGCGGACCCCCCTACACCAGAAACCGGGTGCGTCCGCGGACCGGCCTACACCAGAAACCGGGTGCGTCCGCGGACCGGCCTACACCAGAAACCGGGTGCGTCCGCGGACCGGCCTACACCAGAAACCGGGTGCGTCCGCGGACCGCCCTACACCAGAAACCGGGTGCGTCCGCGGACCGCCCTACACCAGAAACCGGGTGCGTCCGCGGACTTCAAACGCCGGAAAAGAAGAGTTTCAGAGTCAGCACGGCAATCTCCGGCGCGCCATCTCGCCGGTCCTAATAAAAACCCGCCGCCAACATTCATATAAATTCTCGAGGCACTGCTGGCCGCGCGGAGATCGCATTCCGCCATTTGCATTTTCTCGTCCAGGCCCTGAATCTCCACTGTCGCTGTGGAAGAGGGGGAGGGGGAAAGAATCACCCCTTGTCAAGGACGAGAAAAAAAATTATAAGTTGTAGCCGGTGCCTGGCGGAGGGAGTGAAAGCGGGTTGCGAGAGAGGGAAGATTTAATGCAACGCTTTCAAAACTTTAAAATATATTCGCGAAAAGTGACTCTCGGAATTTCTTCCATTTTTCTTTCACAGCTTTTTTTTCTCCCGCCCTCGCGCCCTGGAAACGTTGCTGCAGTGTGAAAATTGATCTCTTGAACGTGAAGGGGAAAAAAAGAAAAAAGTGCTGTGGAAGGCACAATCTTTTTTCGTAATCTTGCTCCCGCGCGCGGAACGGCATCGCGATAATGGAACGGGAGTAATAGCTCCGAAGTAACACGCAGGATGTGGAGGGAACCCTTACTTTCCCTCCCCCGTTGCCGTTACTCTGCGGGAAGTAATGTTAGCGCCCCGGGAAACCACACGTTCTGCGGCTCGTTTGCGCTCTTCTAGTTACGTCGGGGCTCCGTCAGCGTAGGTTTCAACCCACTGAATGACACACATTACCAACGCACCTGTAATATAAAATTTTTTGACGTGACAATGTCTAATAAATCGATGAACGCCGGCTGCACGCACGAAAAAGTGTCCCGCTACGCTGTGTCCCGTTACGCTCATCGTACGATTGCGCCGCATCTATCTTCCACTCGATTGGAACAACCATCGATTTGACTTTTTCGAGGCACATTAAACTTGAAACACTCCCATTCGTTTCCTACTTTTCCTATCATCGTCCTATTCTTAACAGAATAACACAGATTGGAAGAAGTTAAATAGCAAACAAGTATAATAGTTAAAATAATCTCTTCGTTAAAGTAATAAACATATTTGAATTAATGAGTGCAAATTTAAGTAAATTCATCAATTAAATTTTAGATTTCATTTCACTCCTTTGTATCCATACAAAAGTGATAATTCAATAAAAATGATTCAATTTTATTCATAAAAGTATGCAATCATTTCATCAATGTTTTATTATGACGTTGTCACGTTAAAATGTCGTCCGTAAACCGACTTTACAGATAACCAATTTTTTTTTCATAAAAATGTAGAATCTGACATTCCATATACTTAAAAAAAAATGAGAACCGGAAATTTCGTGGATTTGTATTGTGTCCGGCTAAAAGTTCAAAATTGGCTGATATCTAACTAAGTAACCTTTTTTCTCGATCGGCACTAACTGAATCTTTCTTCTCTCCTAGCTGGGCATCGTTGGCTCACCATCGCAGAGGGGCGTGTCCTAATAACGGCGGTCCAATCATCAACACAGAAAGAGTGAATCATGTTATAGCATTGTCTTGAGGCAGAATAAATTAGCAGAATCCCTACCTCTACGTACGCCTAACTAAATTAACCAACCATCGTCATCGTGCCAAGTTCACGGTTGGGTTAAAAACGTATTAGGTTTTTTTTTTAATTTTCCAGGTTAAGATCTCTCGCTAAGACTACAAAATGTATCAGGGCCCTGTAAAAGAAAAAATAGCGCCAAATCATGTCGCACGAGGTTACAAAACGAGCCAAGACCAATGTACCACACACACAACACACAACGGTGTTGATGAAGTAAAAAACTTCTTTGCATGGTAATAACACAGCGAAAGATGCAACGCTTAGGAGTGGGGCTCTCGATGGCGGAGACGGTAAATATAAAAAAACCAACGATTCACTTTTTCGGGCGCGTAAACTTTGAAAATTTGCAGTTAAGTCCTAGATGACAGCGACTTGCAGCAGTTCATTAAAATGCTTCCCATTTACGCACTTTTTACCGTAGACTCTCGATAGCTATATGAAAATAATCTTAAAGCACTACTACTCACATTTATAATGAATTAAGTTCTAAGTGTTAATATTTAAGGTAAGAAAAAATATGTTTAATTAATTAAATAAGTTTTTTTACATCAGTCAAGGCAATAAACGCTGCTTTATTGCACTTTTTCCTTATACCCTGCCGACAGATCGTTTACCCGCTGTCAGCCGCTGCTAGTAGACACACAGACTCCCAGCTCCACATTTCATAAACATGGTGATATTCAGTGCCACATTTTTAATATTTAATTCTTTGAAAATTTCTAAAATTAAATTATGAAAACTTATACGAAAACCTAGTACAGGATGTCGATAAAAGAATGTCCCAGTTTCAATGGTATTAAGAATGTCCCAGTTTCAATGGTATTATCTTTGAAAGATTTGTGCAATGGGAGTGCATGACTTGATGTAAGCTTTTGGACATACGCCATTTCTAAGCACATTCATGTCTGTAGAGTCGCACCTGTGTTTTCGTACCATGTGCGTCTCTGCCTGAGGACGGGAGCGGATAGCAGATACCGAAACGTCGCTTGTTTCTGTTTTGGAAAACTGTTGTGTGTTTCGTCTTTTCGTTTTGTTGTGTTTTTGTCTCGTTTCAAATGTTGAATTGAACCCCAAAAAAATTCAGCACATCATTTGTGGGTTTTTTTTTTTCGTTCTCTTAGTCAATTTTTTGTTTTCCTTTGTTGACCATACTCCTGTTATGGAATATTATGTGGTGTATATATCCTGTTGACAACAGAAATTTTTGCTTAATTTGTGTTTTTTGTCTTGGTTTTTTGTAGTTTTCTTCTACAGACTTACATGTGCTTAGCAATGACGTATGCCAAAAGCTTACTTCAAGTTCAATGGTATATTATAACAGTATCATTAAAGACTGTTTACAACAATATCATACATCAAATCGAAGGTAAACTAACGTATTTCTCTTACAAACGTTGAATGTGCGCACCTTTTAGTTATACGGCACGCATCCAAAATGAAGTCCAGTTCTTCCCTTACTTTGGTCAACACGTCCGGAGTAATGGAAGCAATAGCCTCTTAAATTCTGTGTCTCAACAGGCAAATCATTAGGTAGCGGCGGAACGTAGACACGATCTTTTATAAAGCCCCAAAGGAAAAAAAATCTCATGGCGTTACGTCAGAAACGTGGAGTAAAAGAGCTCTGACGTCTACCATTATGACCAACCCAACGGTCAGGAATATCTACGTTCAACCACTCTCGTACATAGAGATTAAAATGGCGAGGGGCTGCATCTTGTTGCCAAATAAAGTTCACAGGTACGCATAATAATGGGTGTAAGATCCATTCTTTAGCTCTGGAAGCAATAAAAACGAAGCGGTACTCACATGAGCTTTATCTACAACTGTTTCGAATTGAACCAGCACTACAACGCTTACAGTTTATCCCAATTATAAAATTTAATAAATTTTTTATGGACATACTGTAGAATATAATTATTAAATTTTCACTAAAATTAAATTCCTTTTAAGGATAAGAATAACTACCATTCTATAGGAATATTGCGATGCCCATTCTTACATTTTACTTCATATCGCTATTGTGATAAATGCAACGAAAATGGGAAAAACTTTAAGACAGAAGGCAGTCATAAAACTGCTACCAAAATGTATATTACGAATCAGTTCGCCTCGTACTTCGCGTTTATAAGAAACAAATGTCCGCGGACCAAAACACACGTCACCCGGCGGGATGTGCTGTAAGTTTTTTAACGTAAATTTATATCAGTCCATTACACTACACAGACTAAAGGGCCTCTTATGACTGCTTCAATTTGTTTCACGCTCGTAATTACTACACGTCCAAATTTGGGCATTAGTATAGATGAACACTGGCGTATACATAAAATCTGACAGTCATACAGATTCCGTTTTACGAAGTATTTAGAGTTAACAGTTGCCACACATGGAATTTTAATAAAATCTGTAAAAAAATATTTTAAAAGCCTCAATAGAAAAACTTATACGGAAGCATGTGTTTTATTTAATACAGTATTTTTTGTAAATACGCCATTGCAACTTTGTCATAGGAAGGCTACTGTTTTCCGTCATTGTGTTGACCATAACACCTTTTTATTTTCATGTTCATGTTATGTTCGTATGTTTGTTGCGTTGTCCAGGTTTGTTGTCTGTCGGCATTTACTGTTCTTGTTGAAACTTGTCATTAACCTAGTGTATTAGTCTGAGCTATTTTTTTTTTTTGATGAGCTAAATTACCTCAACCGGAATTTTTGTGGTATTTGATATTAAGTTCACAACAGCACATACAAAAACATGCATTTTCAATAATAACCATTTAAATTTCATCGTTTGATTAATATTTTAGACATCAGCTGATGAGCTTGTTCTGTGGGTTTGCGTTTTCATTTGTCTTTTGTTATCCTGAATTTATGCCATGACAACATTGCATTTTTTCATTGTTAATATCAAAAAAAAATTGTCAAATCAAAATTCCACATTGCATTAAATCGTTTAAAAAAAAAATAGACGCAGATTGGCACAGGGATATTTTGGAAGGGTTTTTACAGATTTTCACTCAATTCCTCGCTTGGGCGAAGTTTTAGAGAAAAAATTTGGATCAACCTTATTTACTTTTACGTATCTCTCGCAATATCTACGGCTTTAAAAGGTTTTAACGTGTGTGGACAGTACATCAATTAAATATTAAAAAAATTAAAAATCGTCGTTGCCATTTTAAAATAATCTCAAACCTTTAAGGGCTTAGTGCCAATGGATTGGCCGAACCATTTCACAAATTGAAAGTAAATAAACATGAAATAGGATTACCTACAGCTCCAACCCTCAACAAAAGCTAAAGCTACATCACATCCAGTCTCCAAAAAAAAAAAAAAAATTGAAAAAGTTGGGAGGAAAAAAAAAGTTATATTGCTAAAGGTCTGTAGAAGGATGAAGGGATTTAACAGGGAAAAAAAATAGTTTTACATTTGTAGCCGCGGTTTAATCGCGTGTGATTAAGTTATCGGGCATCAACGAACGTCAATGGGATTTGCGCGGACCGGATACCGCCGACAGTAGAGGGGAAAACTAGACCGTTTTACAAGCACACATCGTCCCTACGGGTTCAGAAATTACTTTTAAAAAATAACTCATTTAACTTGTGCAAACCAGAAAATTGGCAATTCTCAAAGTGAATCGAGAGAAAAAAAGGTATTTGCCTTTAGATCTTTTCTAAACCAAAAAGACATTTTCCTGTAAACGTTGCCCGATGTTGAACAGCACAAAACTGGCGGAGCAAATAGGTTTTTACATAAAATTGTTTCCCTTATGTAATGGGCTTCTTATTTATACGTAAAACATGCGAGAGTTATTCAGTACTTGCTACAGAGGTGTACCATCTTACCTCGGTAACCAAGTTGCTATTACAGTTATACGAAACTGACGAGAAATTATAACTCCTTAAAATAATACAGAATGTCAAATGTACACGCAAATATTTTCAATTACATTTCTTGACGCGAATCATAGGTAGTTCCCGCCACCACCGCCAGATTTCGTTTCCGGAGCAACTGTTATCGACTATGAAATCATTTCATTTGCATAGCGAAATTTTAAACTGCATAATGAAACTGCTTCGATCAAAGCGGAAAAAAAAATGGAAAAATTTTGAACCCCAGCCTTAGGCTGGACAAGGAATATAGGTATATTAAAATACTGTCCATCTTGTCAAAAATTTACTAACCATCTAATAATATAAAGTTTCGTTTCGGCTTCGTGAACTTTGCCAGCACCGTGGTTATACATTTCCGTTCCATGAGACTTGCGTTCCATTCACGAAATATATCATACCAAATTTCCGTATACCGGGAGCTACGTACGGCGCCACATCAAAAATTCACATCTGCTTTATTTTTTAAACACTGGAAGTCTTTGTCGGAGCCTAACGGCGTCCGGTCCACGAATGATGCAACGGACTAATGCAACGGAACTGGCTGCTCATGTCCCCACGTGTCCGTGATTCATCAGGTCCGTGTTAGGCCCGTGTTCGGGCACCAGATGCGTGAGGTACAGACGTAGTTTCATTTACTTTTCCCGTACCCGACTGACCCAACACTCACTCAATTTTCACCGCGAAATGAAAGCGACAATTCTCACGAAAGTGTTTCAGATTTGGGTTAACTTACAAATATACATTTTATTTACGGAGTCATGTCGCACTCGAAATAATGAAAATTTATGTTCGATACAGTATATTAGTTAAAATTTTGTGTTTTGCCTCAGATGAAAAAAATATCGTAATTTTGTGTAAATTTAGATCGAGTGTAGGTATGTTAATGTAGGTGTCATGTAGCAGACATGGTCGGCATTTTCACAGACTTTCGGCAGGTTAATTTAAACAGCCGTACGTATAATTTTACAAAATTTCAAATCAAATATAATATATTATCAACAATATCCATTTAAAATATTTTTACTATTTAATTTATTCACTACTTTGAATGGGAGCGATTTTTCGAAATCTGTTCATACTTTTGAAGCTTCATTTCGTATTAACTTTTCTACCAGTGTTTTCAGTCTTTCTTGCCGTGTACAAATTGACTAGCGATTCATCGTTCCAACCCACCAACGCAAATGCACTTAAAATTTCGTCGACACTGCTAATGCCTGTTGCAGATTCGAAAGTCACAAATGATAAGTTTGTAAACAAAACACCGCAGTTGACACGCCCGAGACCTTGAGGTAGCCTGCCGGCTATATATATGTATAATATATTATATATATGCTTTTATGTATGACGTTGAAAAATCTTCCGAACCGTTTGACATCTCGCCATGAAAGTTGGCACATCGAAGAGTTTTTGACGGACAACGTCTAATAAATCGATGAACGCCGGATGCACGCACGAAAAAGGATTACTCATTGTCTCGTTACGCTCATTGTCCCGTTACGCTCATTGTACGCTTGCGCAGCATTTATCTCTCTTCCACTCGATTGGAACTACCATCGATTTTGACTTTTTCGAGGCACATTAAACTTGAAACACTCCCATTCGTTTCTTACTTTTCCTATCATCGTCCTATCCTTAACAGAATAACACAGATTGGAAGAAGTTAAATTGCAAATATGTATAAAAGTTATAGTTAAAATAATCTGTTCGTTAAAATAATAAACATATTTGAATTAATGAGTGCAAATAAAAGTAAATTTATCAATTAAATTGTATATTTCATTTCACTTCTTTGTATCCATACAAAAGTGATAATTCAATAAAAATTATTCAATTTAAATTTTATTCATAAAAGAATGCAATCATTTCATCAATGTTTTGTTATGACGTTGTCACGTTAAACTATCGTCCGTAAACCGACTTTACAGACTTTTTTTCATGGTGTTTATGCTATCCATTTTTTTTCGTAACTCGCCGCTAGATGGCGCTGCAGCGCATTAAATCCTAAACCGGTCAACCGATCACCATGGGTAGAAAGAAGATGATAGGTCATAAGACATACAAACAGAAGTTGTGTCATTTATGTTCGCCACACTGTCATATAGCGCTATCCACTTTGCTTTAACTCGCGGACAACATATCACCCTGTGTTCAGCCCAGGCAACGCTATGTAGATTCTAAAATTACATATAAGCCACCCATTTTTTAGATACAGAGGTAAATAAACACTGGCAGGACAACGTCTGCTGGGTTCTGCTAGTATAGTCTAGAAGAAGTTGCAAAAACATTTGGAAGATTTTATTATGACACGAACTATTATTAGCTATGCTATAGGAGTTGAAAGACCAAAATAAAAAATCCGCAACATTAATGTTGTGTAGCATACCAATTCCAAACCTTTTAAATAATGCTTTCGAACGTGCTTAACTTTTTTGATACGTTCATTCTTTACTGTTTGAAATGGGCTGAACATGTTTTTGTTCCACACTCATCTTTTTTTTAATGTCCTGTGCACTAGCTCGTCGTTCAACCTAGAAAAGGCATACCTAGCAGCTAGCACGGGAACATACCTTTACAAATTCATGCATGCCACAGAACAAAAAAAAAATTCCCTGCAGCCCGCCGCGGGAAAACTCGCATGTGCACCGCCACTGCGCTGTCAAATTAAAAATTTTCAACGAGGGAAACCTAAGGAGGGGTGGGGGTTATAACTGCGCTGTCACGTGGTATGCGGTGGAAGGGGAAAAAATAATGGTGCAGAAGGGCAAGAAGGGGAAAGAGTCCGCGCGCTAACTAACGGCACCCACAATTACGCTTGGCACAGCTTAAACCCACGGATAGTTTGCCTTGACGTGAAACCAGTACTGCCATCAAGACTTAAAAGGTAGGTAAAAAAAAAGTGGGAAGGAGGTCTAAGAAAAAAAACCAACATGCGATTTCATAAATTTCATTCTTATTAGCCAAGGGCTGTTATTGTAATTTTAACTACTTATACCTATACCTCTGCTGCATTTTTGTTCTGTCAAATGTGTTTTAACAGATATCGCCAAGTGTTATATAACGGATGTAAAAAAGTCTTAGTTTATCACTTAACGCACATTTTACGAAGTGTTTACGATAAAATAAAAAAAATTAACACCGCCTGCGAGACCCATGTAGAGCCAGGTACATGCACATTACAGATTACTGTTTAAGACCCTGCCCTGTGTTGATATTCAGTTACAGTTAGTGGTGTAATGAAAAGTCAAAAAAAAAAATTACCTCACTCGATTAAATGGCCGGGATGCCGGTTGAAAATCAAGATTTGAGCTGAAAGAGGATGGTATATTAGATGTATCAGCATAGTGTTATGGATATGTTAATACTATAGTTGCATTACTATATAAATAATCAGCATACATACGGTGTATTTATTGTGTGTGAATAATAAAATTTCTAATATATAATAATCACAGGAAGACAGACTTCGCAGTCGTATAATTTCTGACCGTGCTCTTTCGTCATGTAGCCTACTCAATTATTTTGATTCCAAATCACACAATGCTATTTCTTAAGTTTTCACGCGAGTGAGAGCTACATACACCTGGCCTTTAGCCAAATTTTTGTTTCCTAGGTCTATAACAGCTTCATCTAGCGTATTGTCCTAACTTGTGCACCGTGACTGCCCAGCGTAGAATTAAAAGTAACATTCGGCGCTCGACGTCTTCGTATCCTGATACATGTATTTGGGTGACTGCGCACCTAATACAGCTACGTATAAATGAACCAAGTAACACAAAACAGACCTGAAGGAACGCGTGACGTGTGACATGCCACGTGTGAGGGCTCTTGTTGCATAGCATTACCCGTTATGCGGTGGCGGCCACAGATTTGGTGAGGCACTGTACCTTTTACTTTTTCAGGGTGCCATTACAGCGTCCGTAAAGATTGTCCTTGTCAACGGTATATTATATAAGTTTAAATTACACTATTTATAACATCTTACAAAAGATTGAAGGAGCGTCGAACTGAAGTCAGTAAGAGCTGTGACTCTTAAAGTAGTAGACCGATTTGCGTGATTTAAACTTTTAAGTTGCTAGTGAGTGAGCACTGAGTGGTGTTAGTTGACTGTAATAACTATAGTGACTAACTTTGGTTTTGGAGAAATTAATCGCAAAATGCTTAATAGAAAACCAGTTATGTTGGATTAAAAAAAAGCTAAATCACCAGAGCAGAAGCAATTAAAAAATTCAGAGAAGTGTCGTAGGTATCAAATGAGGCAAAATGTAGCCCAGAGAAATGAGCCAGTGGGGTAAAAACGAGGCACTAAATTTGCGCTCGAACGAGGCTCAGCCGTCCACCTCGCGAGAAGCGATGGGGAAGGCAGGAATTTGGTTTGGTTATGGACGTGGATATGCTTTCTGATGTTGATATGGAGCCAGTTGATCCAGTGGTTGGGAACGATGTGCCGAGTTTGTCGCGGTTTGGTGTCGTGGGCGCCCGGCCGTTAAGTAAGGGAAGCCTAAGATGCACATAGTTCTGCCATTCCCGATTACACCCGAACGATTCACCTTCGGCCAACCTCGGGTTCATTTATATATATTTATATTTCTCTTTATTTTAATGTAGCTGTACTAACCTAACTAACCGTCCATATTATTTTTAAGTGTTTTAATGCAGCTAACCTAACCGACCACTTAATAATTTAATTCATTTTTACCTGCGCAAAAATAAAACAAATCCCGAAATTGGCCGAAGGTGAATTGTTCGGGTGTAATCGGGAATGGCAGAACTTTATGTGCATCTTAGGTCTCCCGTCAAGTAAGACGTTCATCGAATTCACGTCTAAAATTAAAGCAACATCACTTTTGTCAAATTATTTTATTTCATACACAACATTCCGTTTCAGCGAGATGGAAATTCATTAAACAAAATCCTGGCGTCTGTAGTAAAAAAAACAGCCTACCAAAAAAAAATTTTTTTATTTTTCCGCGAAAAGATCTGTTCGCGCATTAGACGAAAATATGTATCTCTGCACTAACGACTGTACCTTGTATTTGGCGGCCGTTTTCAAGAGGAGTTTGATATTATTCTTCCGCACTGTATGGCTAAGACTGGTGTGCATACTTTAATTTGAAATAAACCCAGCGCTACTGCGAAACCGCAAATTCTGCCCATTTCTATCGCACATTTGGTCTGGAAATCTTTGTGAAAAGTACATGGGCCCCCATTCATATCGCAAAGGGCACCCGAGAATTGTTTCCAACTGTCAAGTAGCTCCACAGTCACTATTTTTTTCTTGTTAAAAGACTTTTTTCCGCTGTTTACTACTTCACAGGGCGCAGGTTGACACAAATGTCACTTACATGGCTGTGTGGAAGCAGAGCGCAAACAACGCTACACACGGTACGAGTACGAACCGTTAAAGGACCTGTCAAGTCAAATTTTTCGCTTCCGAAACCATCCAATATGTAGTGTCAAATAAAACTGGAGGGTTATTACGTGAAACATGGCTGCGCTATAGTGGAGGTTCTGGTGACAAGTCAAATGACTTTCAGCTTCTATCAAATATGTTGCATATATAGAACGGGTTATAGAATATTGTTACGAACGCGCCAGGTTCGGAGCTGGCTGGCGGCCTCGCACGGCCACTGACGTCACGCGCCGTCCATTGCCGTAAGTCATGCTACGCGGGGGAGCCTTTTCACAGACGAGAGCCAAACGCCCGATCATGCATCTTCGGTTTTTTTTTTTTCATTGTAACTCATAACTAATGGTCGATTAAGTTAGGTTAGCTACATTATAAATATTTTAAAACATTGTGGACGGTTGATTTGGTTAGGATAGCTACATTAAAGATACTGTGAAATCAAAAATCAAAAAAGCGAGCATAACCTTCAGGGAACTTCGGGTGTTGCTCTCTCGTCTGTGAAATGAATGCTTCCCATGCTACGCGTGCCTGACCGTGTGATTAAGGTCCTCGCTATCCAACCCCCTCCGCTCCCCGCGCAACGTCCCACCACGGGCTCTTGTCACCTTTGGCGGCCTGGCAATCCCGAGCTTACGAAAGGCAGCCGCGAGGAGTGGCGTGAATAAGCGTCGCTGTTCTGGGTGTTTCGGGCGTCGGGTCGGGCCCGGGATGACGCGACACGTCACAGCCGCTCTCGTCCTTTCGAGAATGACGCCACGGGTATATAAGTGACGACGCCAGCCTCCAGCCGAGGATTCGGAGAGTTCTGAGTAGGGGAGAGAGTCCCCCCCCCCCCCACGGGGAGTGATACTGGCGATACCCGTGCGATCAGCGGGAGGATAAGAGGGCAAGTGGCCCTTGTTGAGCGAACCGGACCTATCGGGAGGCGATACCTGCGAGTGAGGGCCTGGCGAGCGATACTTGGGGACTGTGCTGCGGCGCGGTGTGGGCGAGTGTGCGAAGGAAGCGGACAGAGGCGGACAGAAGAGCGAGCCACTGTCGAGCCAAGCTCCAGCGGATAGTGTTAATGTTTCAATGACCAAAGGAAGACTGATTTTTGTGGACAGATACAGGTATATTGAGAGCAGTAATTAAATGTATAGTGTAAACGTAAGTAATTTAGAAAATTGTACTAAATTGGGCTACCCCTTACGAACCCAGTAGTTCTCCCCAAATAAATCATAATATGTTTGATGCTATTGGCCAATAAAGAATGTGCTTAAGGTAAACTGAAATCTGACTATCAAATACCATTTTCACAATATTTGGGGCGGAACAATATGGCGATGGCGAGGTTCAAAAATGAATACCGACTACGTCACAGTATGCGTCTCCTGATAATTTAAACTCCATGAGCCTACATACACATAAAAATTATATATGTGCTTTTAATTCATTCTTTAGTGTTTAATAATTAATACTGATTCATATAATATAAAACATTTATTTTGTGTGAATGTTAGTGATAGAAAGTCTGTTTATATATCTTCAAGTATTTTCAAGCGTAGGTATTTATATAAATGAGGTTCTGTTCCTGTATGTATCAATAATTTGCATTATAAATTATATTAATTTAAATTGTTGAATGTAATGTACATTAGAATATTCAACATATTTATTAATTTTTATTAATTAAAATTTATCCATTATATTACGAATATTAAAGGAAATTAATTTGATTTCAGTTAAAATTCACCAACTGTATTTATAACATCACTCCAGTCCTATTTTTTTTATATAAATTATTTTCATGCAAAATTAAATTTAAGTTTTTTTATAACTCCAAGTATTAAGCTTGTAGGTTAGTACTTTTTAAGGAAATTACTACAAAAAATGAGAAATTGCTGGGCTTCGGTTGCTGTTGCTTCTAAGGCTGAGATTTCAACGAACGCTTCGTGCGACCTTTAGGTTAACTTATCCTTAAGATGGTGAGACTTGGGGGAGCATCGGCCGAAACGCTTATCCAAGCGGCTAAAAGCCCGGACGCTGAAGCCTTGTATCTTTGCTCACGCCCCATCGCCCGGCGCAAGACGGAACCGAACGACGAAGGGAGACTGCAGGCGTCTCCCAGGATGGACGCCTGTTCGGAAGAGCGGCGGTGGGTTGTCCGGGAAGGGGGGGGGGGGCAGGCGGCGCGCAGGCAGCGTATTGATCGGCGGCGCGGCGCCCCGGCGGCACCCTACCCCCCCCCCCTCCACCCAGCATCACATCCCCTCCATCATTCTCTCTGGACCGCAATGCGAGCTACCCCCCTCCCTCCCCCTCCCTCAGCCGCTGAAATCTCTCCACCTGCCACGACTGACCTCAAGTAGGTAGATCCTGCACGATCAGAACCAAACTGCACTTTCGTTATTTTTAGTTTTAACATTTTTTTAATAAAATATTTACACATTCAAAATTAACTTAAATTTTCGTACACGATTTAGGAACAACCCTAATAAGTTCCCACAATTTTTTTTTTTAATTTCTTGGTACACGTAAAATAGCAAGTGCTATATATTCCTCATAAAATTAGGTGTATTAGAAAATTGAAACCTACTGATCTAGCCGCTGTCATTCCTCAGAAATATTTTGCGTCCGCATTATAAAAATGGAGGTCATACTTGTAAAGTGGCTAAAACACGCCGCCACAAAATATGTATTGAGTTCGACAGCAGGTTAATCTGTGATGACATTTGGTTAAAAAATAGATCTGTGGGTACTGCAATATTTTTACAGCTGTAGTCAAAATGTTTTGGCAATGTTCAACAACTTTTAATTGACAAGTGTCAAGTGACTCACCTTTGTAAGGAAGCCTACCATAATCCGAGTATTTAGGAGATTAAATCTATTAATCGCACACAGTTACTATATATTGTTACGAGGCTGCCACAGACGAGGCTGGCCAGACAGCCGGAAGGGGGGGGGGGGGGGTTCCTAGGAAAATGTACCCCTTTCTCGAGAGGGCACAACACAGGTAGCGGCTGTCCCTCCCCCTACCACTAAACTACATGGTCCCTTTTTTTTCTAATTAGTGGGCCTCATTCAGTGCGACGGAGTCCAGGCGCCTTGCTGTCCCTCTGGAAGGTTCTGAAGGTTCCGAGAGCACCCTTGACTTAAGTGGCGTAACTAGGACGCCATTGTTCTCGCAGCTTCGAGTTCTCAGTAGGGGGTAACTTTATGGCGCAACACTTTTGAGGGTTAAGAGACGTTTGTTTCTACGGGGTAACACGCCAGCAGGTATGCGAGATGGGACCGGCTGAAAACCTCTAAGTGATACACAAAGAGTTAAGGGCGAGCAACCCCCACTGAGAAGCGTCAGCGGGGCGAAGATCTGAGCACACACGGTGACGAATGAGCAGTGTGAAGCAGTGCTGGCGACCCAGGTGCGTGGTAAAGGAGCGTGTGCACGGGTAAACGGGACAGCAATGCTTTCCCGTTTGCTCTGCCCGTGTTGACGCTGTTTACGAGACGAGCTCCAGCGGGGAGAGCAAATACAGGACTTATGAATCAGTGTTCTTTATCTATTATTAAAACAATCTCGGTTAATAACTATAATTAATTTTGGACTGTTCTTTCCGCATTTCCACATGTAACTACGCATGTTACACCATGTACAAGTAACCTTGGACTAGGATAAAAACAGATTCAAACATAATAAAAAAAAATTTAAAAAAATGGGGAGGGTGGGAGGGAGGGTGGCAGTCGTGAAAATCCAAACTGTCCGAAAACTCCATTATACAAGCGATTTATGATAAGACGCACTGCATCGGAAACTAAATTCCGCTCGCTTTATTTAACGAGTCCATTCCCGGCAAGAGCCGGAACAATAACCAACGCGTGTGCCGGTGCAATTAGCGGAGGATGATTAGCGGCGAGCGACGCCACTGGTCGCCCCGTTTTGATATTCCGCGTCACGGCCCGAAGCCCCATCATGAAAACAAAATGGCGTACACAACCCCGCCCCCCCCCCCTCCCCCGGGCGCGGACCGCAAGCCTCGCTCTCGCCGGGAGAGCGGTAACTGAACGCCTGCATCAGGCGTCGAATATTACGACGGGTTAATGAACGAGCAAAGCGCGGAGAGACACTGAAATCTGCCGTCACTTCACCCGGATCTGATGACTGTATGAGTCAGCAATTTTTTTTTTATTTAATGCATACGCCATTGCAGTTTTGCACTGTTCTGTGATGGAAAAATATAAAAAAATAAAAAATATATGAAAATAAAAAAATTCACAGAAAACAAGACTTAAATCAGATGATTTCTGACAAACTGAACCAAAGATGACAGTTTTTTTGTTTTTCTGTTTCGCCATTTTTGTGTGGGATTCTGATTCTTATATATCCTAATTTTAATATTCATTGGATGAATAATAGTTCAAAAATTAGGAAGATTACTGCAATCAGAAAGAATTTCAGTGGAAAAAGGATTCGTGGGGATAATTCAGGATTTATCGTGTTTTTGGTAGATCATTAAAAGGGGGAAGGGGGGGGGGTTGGCAATTGGAGGCTAGAAGATTAACTTTTTTCAAAGTATGTTATCAGACAGCTTAAATGAGATTCCAAACACACATTCTTCGTGTGATTAAAATGCACTAAGGTATACCTTTGTAGATCTAATGGAAAATACACTTAACATTTACACTATAAACATGAAAAATATTCAATTTGCGTAAACTACATTATATTTAGACCAAAAATTATAATAACTGTCGAGTTGTCGTTTTATCAAGAAATTGTTATAATTTAATTTTGGAATACCTAAGTGAGAAAGGGAACGTTTAAAATTAATTCTGGGCAGCTGTTGCCAGTTTTATTTAAATTTTTCTGATGAAAAGGATTTTATTGAAAATAAGAAACCAGTGAAACTGGACTTTGTTTATAACAAAAAATTTCACTAATGTGAATTCAGTTCGTTTGGAAATAGCTATTTTCGCTTTACTTTTCCAGTAGAGCAGTCACCGTTTTCCACCAAGATATTTTGTCTATTTACAAATTAAGATTTTCAGACACTGATATGACCCACTTATTCTCTCCAGTTCATTCCAAAGTTTCCTAGATCGATAAGTTTAAGTTTGTCAACAGTTCGTTCAAGTAAACGCACTTCATTATTAATATTGAAACACAGTCACAAGAAAAAAAAAAGAGTTTTTGAAGATAGTCAAATTTATTTTTCATACAATTTAACCGTTAGACATTTAAAATTTGAAAATTCATTTCGCCTCTCATAGAAACAAGTTCTACGTAACACGCGCTAGAACTCCTAGACTTGTGAGAGTTAAATCGAGTCATTTCAATTGATAATCCGTGTGAACTGTGTCAAGACTATTGATATAATTTAACGAAACATGCACCACCTTATTGTGTGGAATATTGGAAGCGGAACGGTATTTCCAAAGTTCGGAACGCAAAGGTCTTTTACCAAACCCTACTGCCGACGATCAATTCACCTCGACCGAACTTGGCTTCTAGACGGAGGCAAAGAGAATCGCACGTAATCAACATCGGTTAGAGGAAAGAGCGGAACGCGTTTTACGATCTCCGTTCGAAGAAATAGTGCCATCTGGGAGGTATTTCAAAGCCACCCGATGTCATTGACTATCCGGTTTCGAACAGGAGCGGCGGGATGTTACTACGCCAACTGCTGGAAAGATCCCCGAGAGAAGTTCCGCTACTCTCTGCCCTCCAAACTTTGGACAACGCTCAATAAGCGGAAATCAAACATTCTACACAGTAAAACTATTTTGGTGACATTCCTAAATATGTAATGGAAATTTCTAACAAATTCTATTTGGATCCACTAGGACAAATATAGTGCAATTCCTGTATACTTTTGACATTCTTATATTAAGGAGGGACACCATGTGTTGTGATAAATTTCCCATACACTTACATACCTTTTAAAAATTCTATCACATGTCTGGGAATATTACCAAAAAAATATATTGAAGATTGTAGCATAATTTCAATTTGTAAACCACTCAAACTGCCATTACCTGAGATTTCCAAGATTTATAAGTCAGTTGTTTGTTCTTACAAACAAATATTGCATAAATTCAAGGAGAAAGGAAAGCTTTTGAGGCCAATAGTGAAAAAAAAAAATTAGCCCGCTTAATTTTTTTTGTGTGTTGCCTGCATTCCACTACCGGTTTAAAACTAAAAATGATTGAAAAACCGACTGGCTAATTTAAAGTTGTCCCAAGGCCTACATGCCTGTAAGCAGGGGCGTAGCCAGGGAGGGGGGTGTTGGTTTAACCCCCCCCCCCCCCTTAGCACCAAATCTTTAATATCTTATTCATCACTCAAATTTCGTATTAAATTAATAAAAATTTTACCATTACAATATTTAAATTTAAGAACTGAAAACTGCTAAAATAGCACTATTTTTCACCTTAAAATCCAAATTTTCCCGGGAAAGGACCACCGGACAAAACCCCCCCTTTAATACGGGGGGGCAATGCTTAAAACCCCCCATACACAAATCCTGGCTACGCCACTGCCTGTAAGTGCAGAAAACCCGATTTATTTAAATAGAGGAGTACTTAAGGTTTAGTCTCATTACCAGTGTAAATTTGATTTTTGATTTTTTATTTACGGACCAAGTCTAAAATTCAGCACGATTCCTCTTGCATTTGTTATTCTGTTCTAAATATTGTACACACATTCAGTGTTAAATGTTTTTCACTTATCCCCCACCCGTATTCCAAGAGCACGACAGGTCACGCCCGGTCTTATTGTTAGGTAACGGATTTTCGTGTCACATCCGTTGTTGATTTGTTGTCCTAATTTCGCGCTTGGAGCCATTAACACAATAGTCATCGGTAGACGTAAAAAGCGTGTGTGTGCCAAATGAACCTTTATAATAGCAAAACTGACTTTGTATACTTCAATGATCAGAAATAATCACCAACTTCAAGAAATGAGGAAATAAAGGTGATGGTGCTTATATCTAGTATATTTTTGCCCTAACAATTGTATCTATAGTCGCGAAACTTCCGCTAGAAGGGTTGAAACCAGTTTCTAGCCTCGCGCAGGGCACAGTTTATTTAAACGGTTGCAGATTTGGTTTCCTTGCCGGGATTCGGTTTTAAACACGTCAGATCCCGAGTTAGGTTACGTTTGTATCCCAACAAGGCAGTGCTTATAAGGGAAGCCTAAGATGTACATCATGCTCTGTCCCTGCCCGAACACGCCCGAATATTCACCTTCGGCCAACCTCGGGTTCATTTATATATATTTATATTTATATTTATTTTAATGTAGCTATACTAACCTAACTAACCGTCCATAGTGTTTTAAAGTGTTTTAATGTAGCTAACCTAACCGACCACTTTTAATATTTCAATTCATTTTTCCTGCGCAAAAATAAAAAATCCCGAGGTTGGCCGAAGGTGAATATTCGGGCGTGTTCGGGCATGGACAGAACTTTATGTACATCTTAGGCTTCTCGTGCTTATAAGTTACCTTACATTAACGAGTTACAACACCGCCCTAAAACCAACGAAAAGTCTTAGAGAGAAAATACAATGAACAGGATCATAGCCAAAAAGGAATTGCAGGCCTAACATTCTGAACATGGCATAACTCACTGCCGAAGGCCAACCTGATACACTGACGTAATGCATCTTGAGAGCCAAGGAAGCTTGTCAATTTCATCAAGGTTACTCTCCAAGTAAGCTTCGCGGAATTCCAACGGGCAGCCATTGAAAAATCAAGGCTTTCAAGTAATCACACGCCAAAATCCTGACCGACAATATTCTCACCAATATAACGTTGAGATAGCAATATTTTTAAAAAATATATAAAATCAAACTTGTAGAAATAAAGGGCGGAAAGTATGTTGGCAACAAAGTGAACTAACCCGCAACTGTTTTAGTGTATCAGAACTTAAAATAAATTTAATATTTTTTTAAGTGAAAACTTCTTTAGCCGCGTTGAGCGATTTTTGGTAGGGGCAAAACTTATGAGTTCGCGTCACCGACATGCTAGTGACGTGTTGCGCCAGACTGGCGACGCGCAGCGGCCTGTGTACATGGGTAAAATCTTGTGAGTTCGCGTCACCGACATGCTGTAGTAACTAAGTGAAGTTTTATTTGACCACGTAAATACATGACCTAGGTCTGACATTACTGGCTAGTCATAGCTAGGTAATGAATTTTTACGTAATTTTTACATACCACTGACATCTGTTGTGAATAAAAAATGATGTAAGGATAAATGACATGCTGACATCGTACTGATATAATACCAAAATCATTTGCTTACGCACATTTGACGTAGAAATGTCATTACATATTTAAAAACAAAGTTTTAAGTTTCCACTTCTGTTGAAAGTCCCCATGGCTGGCTATTTTTTTTTTTTTACTATACGTTTAAATTTCCATCCCTTATTTTACTGCAAGATAATTTATTAACCGTTATAAGAGTTAGTAGCTTCACAAAAATATAGTTACTAAAGATAACAGTTTACTGTGTTATCTAAGAGAGGTTTTAGATGCTGCTTTTTTAACTGTCAACTACACAGGTTATTCGATTGTACGGAGTGAAAACTTGGGCTCTAGAAAAGAAAACTATAGAAAAGTTGGGATTCATATGCTATCACTGACATATGATTCACCAAAATAACTCTTTGAAAATCTTTTTTCAACGACAAGCGCCAATGTTTAAATGTGATTTAAAACAACTTCATGGAAAAGAGTCTTTAATTGATGGTTTGCACTGTCCTAGAAAAATCTCAATACACAAACATCTGAATACATCATCACGCGGAGTAACAAGATAATAAATACTACCTGCTAACAACTAATATTGGCTTATTGTTATTGTTTTAAAGTGTTTTCGTTTTGTCAATTTGAGATTCTTCTATGGCATTCAGTGCAAATGAGAAACGGCGTACTTCCACAAAGTTACTTCTAATTTCTCCCATTCTAAGAATATTTCAAACAATGTTCAAATCTACCCTTCTGATGAATACCGCCAGTTACTTTCCTTGATCTATTCTAATCTTTGCTCCGGCTAGGACGGTGTATAATCACAAGACTTGATTTACGAGATCAGTCATATGAAGGGATTAACGTTATAATTAGCTTACTATTTGGATTACAACTTAAGTTACGGGCGGACTTGTGATCCAATAATCTATCTCGTGTTCTCCAAAGGCCGATGCAATTTCCTAGGGTCAGCGTTTGCTCTTCATGTCCAAAACTGAACAAAATACTGGACGGTGCCGCGACCCTTCGAAGACCGGACACGTCAGTAAGTAAAATTGTTAAAACATGCGATTCAACGATACCTTAAATTTTTTTTTAAAAATATACGAAATTGGCCAATTAGGTTTTTAACAGTGGTATTAATTAATACTTAACACTTTTCTTACATACAATTTCAAGAGAATATTGTAAAGTTCAGGATTAAATCTAATTCCCGAGAAGTGTATCACGTTTGACAGTTATGTTGGTAATGTGTGACATTTGGTCACGAGCGTGTTACTGCGCAGCTTTATGTACGCTTACCACGCACCACTACGTTGACAGATTATGCAAGACTTGCTAGCTAAGTGGTTTGTTTCATGATAATAAGCGGGAACTCCCGGGTTTTGATTCCTGGGGAATTTCTTTCCCGTGTTCTGGAAAGTTAGCCGTTGTCCGCCCCACCCCCGTACCGCGGAAGGCAGTGGCGACCCACAGCAGAATCCCCGCGTAAGTCTGGTCTGACCACGCCGTGGTCGCGACAGATGGAGATCTTGGGCCAACTTCACACCAACCCGGCTGTCGAGTAACCGGAGATCTAGTCGGGGCCGACAAGCTTAGTCAGTTGTTCCCAATTTTTTTTCCGGCCAGGAAACCCTATGTTCGACTTTTCTTATGGCGGAACCCCAACTCCGACAAATATAGTTATTGGACAATAAATGTGCCTGCTTTATATATGACATTAGTCTTTAATCACGGAACACCTTGTGGCCCTGCCACGGAACCATGGGGTTCCGAGGAAAACCTTTTGGAAACCGCTGAGCTAATTGACTTCACATCTACTAACAGAAGCCACGTCCAAAAGAAAATAGACTACAGAAAAGTGACGGGAAGCCTTTTCACAGACGAGAGAGCCAAACGCCCGATCGTGCTTCGTTTTTTATTTTGTTAATTGTAAAAGGTTAGGTTAGCTACATTATAAATAATTTAAAACATTGTGGACGGTTGATTTGGTTAGGGTAGCTACATTAAAGATACTGTGAAATCATGTAAACGGTTTTCTAGCCCTGGATAGCTACATATTAAAAAGTTATTTGCTAAGCAACCATAAAATGATTTTACTGTAGCTATACTTACCTAATATAACTAACCATCCACATTTTTTTAAAGTATTTATAATGTAATTAACCTTTCCTAATCGACGGCAAAATTTAATGCCACACCGGTTTATACAATGAGATAGAACGGGGGGGGGGGGGGGGGGGGGGAAGCTAGCATGAACTTCGGGTGTGGCTCTCTCGTCTGTGAAATGAAGGCTTTCCGACAAGTGACTGCTGGATGTGTTCTCCAAAACATTTGAGGGCCCCGTCTACCTCGGCGAACATACGGTGTGGAGAGCTTCGGAAGAAAACACGCGAATTTGAAAACAACTGCAAGATAAACGAGTGGTGTCATTCTACGAAAAAACAATGCAGTTAGGGTGGATGAGAAGTTTTGTTCTTCGTTAAACTGTACTTTTAGTAGACAAAAAGGGGCTAAAAACGCTTGTTTTCTGAGCTATTTTTAGGTTATCAAACATCCGGTACAGATTCTTTAAAACACTGTAGGTCTAGATTACATCTATCTTCATTCATCCGCCCTATAGTGTTACGGTTACCACTCAAATATCAAGTTTCCCCAAGCAGTACGAGAAGATTGCGCACCAGTCCGCAGCCTTGCGCTTAGAGACGATACCGTGGCTAGAAGAACCAGCGAGCGTCGAACTTATCCTCGCCTCGCCGACACCAGATACACCCGTGTCTAGACGGGGCAGCTACTCCCGTCGACACACAACAGACCGCAGGCCCTCGCAATGTCAACTGTAGGCTTCCCTCGCCGATGGAACGAACGACAGTCTGGGTGTCTTTTTATAACGTCCCGACACTTATCGGGCAAGTATGAAATGTTTAACACACTTGCTCACCGGAGTCATGAACACGGTATATTTTTACCCGGCTGTCTGGCAGTCCTGAGCCTGTTCAACTAAAAAAAACCGGTTATTTCCAAAACAAAAAAAAAGCATCGCGGACACAAATCCTCGCGGCTGTACCACAAGCGCAAACCTGGGACTTACCTAACTTACACGGTCAAAAATGTACATGGCGACAAGGTGGGAAACCAACACCGCCCCAAGACGTGAAAGCAGGTAAAGAGAAAATAGCGAGTCACGGCGAGTTCGGATCAGGACTACGAACTCGCAAAAGCCGTTTGGCTTCAGGCGGTCTTCGCTTGAGGATCGCGCCGCTCGTTAAGATTCCCAAAACAGGGGCTTGAAGAAAACTTGAAAGACGGAGGCGAGTAGTTGATCCCACTAGTTGGAACGTACGGGTGTCTTAAGAGTGAAGCGATGAAGCAAATTATCGGTAACAGTCAACCCCGTCCGCTCTGGCGGGCGGCCAATAAACACCTGTGCCTCTCACCACTAGACTCGATACTAGCATTGAATATATATAATGTATAGAAGTCGCGAGCCCAGGTTAAATTTTCTGTCCAGTTTCTCAGAAGAATTGTTGTAGTTCCAAGCTCCGTCGCTGCGATCGCTTTCATCGCTGGGTATCGGCCGTATACGCCCCTGGTGGTATTTGGCAGAACTAGGTTAACCAGCCCAGTCGTGACATCATCCTTCACCCCCCCCCCCCCCAGACACCCAAATCAAAGACCGATTCAAATTACCCGGCAGGTCTTATCAGCATCGTTAGGCGACCTTGAAGAGGAGCTTCCTTTACCGTCGTTTGAGAATGATGAAATCCCAAAAGAAGCTAGCCACGGAAATCACTGAATGATGGGCTTCTGTACCCGAGTGAAGTGAAAATTAGCTATTAAATCTTTGTATTGGGCCAATAGTCAGTGTTCCGTTCAAAATATGGTTTTATTTTAAAAGTAAAATACTTATTTAAATTATATTTCGCGTTTGTACAAATTTACTTTTAGATATTGGCAAGGAAAATCAACATACCTTAAACAACCTTCTCTTATTCAACATTATCTATTAAGTAGTAAAAGGGGTAGATATTATTTTTAAAAATAAAAAATGGATCCCACTAAATCAGTATTGGCAAGATATATATATAAATTAAATAATTAAATACGCATATTAAAATTTTTTGTATTTAACTTTTTTCGGTAATAAAAATTCAGGATGATTTTGGTTTAATTGGTTTACGTATATTGCTATATTTTCTAAATCACATAGAAAAGGGAAAAGAGTACATCAGTGAAAATTCAAAAATTTAGTTTAAGTAATACTAGCCATACCAAAAAATCAATATGCGAGATAAGAAATTTGGTAACTGCTCTACATTTCAAATAAAAATGCACTGGTTTCATGAATACTGAAATGTATGCGTAATAAGGCATATTATGTTATTATCCTAAGCATGACTATAACTAAAAAAATTACAGTAATTTCAAACGATGGCAGTCTTAACATACAATAAGTGCGCGAGTCTTAGTTTATATTTTAATTGGCTTCTTCGTCAGATGGAAAAGAGTTAAGAATTCATCAAGGAAATATATATTCTCAAAGTCACTAAACCGGGAGATAGAAAATAAGGTAGGTACTTAATTTTAAATAAAAGTTAAAATAGGCTTACGCTAAACCAATTAAAAATAAGTCGTAAAAATATTTTTATTTATTAAATATGTTCTATACTTGACAGTTCTTTGTGTATAATTCTTCAAAAATCTTAGGGAATTTAATTCATACTTTTCTTAAAATGGTAGAATATCAGCAATACCCGGAAATTACGTGAGCAAAGTCACGGGTTATTAGATATACTTTTACTATAAAATAAAAACAACTATACCTACATTTGTAGTTCACGAATGTGATATTTTGTTTATTGCTTCACAACATTCATTTGCCAGTCTCAAATTTCATCGTACCACTTGTCAGAAATGTCACCAAAAATGAGAGATAGATTTTTTTTGACGAATTTCAATTACGAGGAAACCTTTCGCAAGATTTTTTTCTTCGCAGTAGTCACTGGGACACCATTTATTTAAATCCACTAAGATAATAAAATTGTATGTATAATGATTTGTTTTTGTGTATTTATATAACTTCCCAACCAATTTTTAATGATTTTCATGTGAATAAAAACTTGTAAAGCAATTTAATTAACTGTGTCATAATTCTTCTGATTAGATGGAAATACAAACTTTTCATCCGAAATATACGATGATAAAATATATTTATTATTGAAAAATAATATTCACTGTTCAAATGCAAATTTAAATAGATTATTCATACATGTTTCCTGCTAATTAATGGTTTAACATAATAATTTTTAGTATAAAATCCTTTTTCTCTTGTGTTAAAATGGGTTGCTAAAATGAGGAATTATAAATATATCACTTACTAAGTCCGTGCACAGATTTACACAAAACAGCAATGTAGATAATCTTTTTTGGTAGTTTCTAATGTTCTGCCCTGAATAACATGAATTTGGTTGAATTCATACCAAAGCGAATTTTTTGAACAACTTAAATTGATGTCATAAATAAATATTTATTTTATATTAAAAATCCACAAACTGTTTTTAAAATATAATATTTATCACGCCAGATGGAATATTAAACAAAAAATAGCTCCTATATGTTGTCTGTGTTTAAATAATTGTATTATATTTCATGGAAATAATATTTACCTTTCGGTTATTAAAAGAAAATATATTTGTATTCAAAATACTTGCGCATCGTTTTTACGAGCATAACTTGTGTATCTAACCTCAAAGCAAGGAATATAAAGAGTGGCAACTCAATGCTATAACAAAAACTCTTATTTTCTTTGGAGATCCGGGAAATGTGCGTTATTTATAAGCAACTTAGCATAGTAAATCGTTAACTTTTCAGATCTATGTTGGCAAAATTGATTTTTTTAGTGGTCATTCGTTACTGGGAATATTCACCATATAACGTTTAAGATTATTTATTTTGAATTACGAAACAACCAAAACATTATGTAAAAATGCTTCATCTTATGTTAAAAAAATTATAAACTGCATAGCCACAAAGTATGACATCATACCATTAGTTTCAGTTACTAATAACATTACGTGCACGCGTTTCAACAGTCATCGCAGCCATAGTTGTTTCATAGCTACCAAAATCATTCAACGTTGTCAAGAATTATTCCAAATTATGTTTTGCCATTTTACTCAATGCGCCACTCCGTTAACACAACATTTTATAAATTCTGAACTACGAATGTCAGTATTTTTTTTTACGTTATTACGTTTAAGAAATTTCTGTAGTTTTCTTATAATTAAAACCTAAATTTTTATGTTGGCATCTTTTAACAGCACTTTTTTTTTTCGGTGGTCGTACTCCTCCAATTCAGTTGCGCCCGCCCGTATCTAAGCGCTCGGATTTCAACAAAAGGCACCGCCTCTCGATAGAGTGAGACAGAAAATTACGCGCATGACCTTGAAAAAAGCGACGCTACAGCGCTCTGGCGTGGAAGCTGGTAACTACGAGTACCCTCTTGTGGAAAGAAGAGCTGTCTAGCGGCGGAGCTAACAACTACCACAGTTTTGGATCCGAAAATTGGAATAATAAATCCTATCCCCTCGCGACTTCTATAAGTTATATATATTCAATGATACTAGACACTACTGACATTCGTCCTTCACACCAGTCGCCCAGTTGAGTCCAACCAGGTCGTGATGGAGGGCGTTCCACCTGTCGGGTTCAAAGTGAAGCCATTTATAGAAGAAAATCGTAGTAGTCCTGCGATTCGGGATAATGAGGTGTGACGAATACAGCGCTATGGAAGGAAGTTTTGTTAACAACTGATGAACCCGCACTTTTCTTTGACTGGGTTCCCTCCTTTTAGATTTTCTTGCAGGAGAGCAAGCACAAGAAGTGCTTCTGCTTTATCGCGGTTCCCAACATCGTATTGACCTCCCGTTGGTGTCAAACACGCTCAACTAAATAGTTCAGTCATAACACATGAAAAGTGAACGTTGCATCAAATCAGATATTTTTGTTTTCATGTGTATGATGCAAAGGGAATGTTAAACAGTTTTTGACCTCGGCAGACGTGTCATTTTAAAAAATAAAGGAAACTTCAAAATTTTCAATCTTTTTAGTTTTTATCGATTTTGACCAAGGGCCGGTTTTTACTGCAACAGTTCTATTTTCTTTTTAAGTACATTAAATTTGCAACAGTGTAAGATGAGAACTTATTAAGACCAATAGTTTGATAAATATTTTTAAAATTTGGCATATTTTTCAAGTTACATGATTTTTTAGCAAAATTTCATGACTCAGCACATTTTATGTTTTTGAAGACCTAATGTATTGGTAGAAAATCCTCTCCCACCCTCCCAATTGACTACAGGAGTTTTTGGGTATCTCAGTGATCCCCCTCACACCACAGTATTTGGGCAATTCGGGGGTCTGTTTAAATCGAAATAGAGGAGCTCATCGGTACTTTTTTTTAGTACTACCCAGCCAACTTATTTTTGACTGTACCTATAAATAACTATTATGCATGGGAAAAGGTGCCATCTGAACAGGGGAACAACATTAGAGAGTTGTCCTTTGATCCTACGAAAGGGCTGGCTGTGTTCACCTGTACCTCACCTTACTCCCCCCCCCCCCCCCAAATTCCACGGTACCATTCCTACTGTGAACTAAGACGTATCGCCCCTCCTCGACTACTACGCCGAGTGTGGCCCAGTGTGGCCATTTATGGCCAGGATTTCTGAGCCCAAGACTTGTGAGAGTTTGTTTTTCATTTGCCACGGGGGTTTTAATGAGGGTCAAGTGGTGACAAAGGCGAGACAAATACAAGCCTTTCTGGGGTCGAGTATTTCATTGAAGATGAGTTTGAACGTATGAATCAGATTTATGTGCCACAAGAGGTATAACCAGCTAAATTTGATTGCAGCAGCAGTTCGCCATGGAGTTTCAGAGATCACCATTTTCTATGTCTAGCTATAGATACCTTTTCACTGCAGCCTAGAAGAAAAAAAGTAAAAAGAAATACTGTCATTGTGGAGAGTTTATTTTGGTGCAACAATTTTGAACAGAAGAAAATCTGTAATAACTGGGCCTTAAAAATTAAAGATCAAATTTCTGAAGTCACTAATTTTATAGCAGTATACACGAGATCACCGATTTTGCCAAAAGCAACTACTAGCCCCTAACCTAAGAATGTGTGAAGAGGAGATCGCAAGCACAATAATATTGAGGATGCGATGGAATAAATTTTGGCTTATCTCCAAGAAAAATATGATTTTCATTTTTCTCTGGATGACCTCAACCAGATAGAAGGGGGAACCAGATAATTTAACAATTAGAAGTTATCTGTTTAAGAATGGAGTATATAATTGCCAAAAATGCTTCGGAAAAAAAAGATTGTTTTAAAAATGCCGAACACAAGTTCTGACATCTGATAAACTTTCAGATCAACAAGAGTGTTTTTAAGGCTGCTGAAGGTGTAATACGAGAGGAAATTCGTGCAAAACCTTTTGGAACAACTTCATTTCCATCCTCAATGACTTATTCCATGATGCAAATGTTTTGATTCCCGAATATTTGTGACTATTAGAAACTGTAATTCTTAAAGACAAACAATAGGAACTGTCTAAATACACACAAAAAGAAGTGTTGCTGTTTAACATGCAATGAAAGCAGCAGTGAGACCAGTCATTCGTTTCCTTATTTTTTCATGGTCATTGTTACAAATTTGGATCGAAACCCTTGATTGATTTGATTTTCACCCTTGGATTTGCAGCATCCTACTTCAATACCTCAACTCTCGAAACCTCAGCCATCCAGCGACAGGACAAACACTGCTTGAAGCCATCTTCCTTCCTGCAATCTGCACTCGACAGTGCCGATTTTAATGTCAACCAGTTGGATAGATTTGGAGCGTTCCACGCGATGGAAGGTCTGATTGTGGTCAAGTGCTCCGTAGTTTGCAGCCGCTGCGAGAACCTCGTGTGTAGAGACCTGCAAAATTCGCGGATTCATTTCGTGATATGCTACAATTCAAATAATACCTTAGCGCTGCTTCTGCAATTGGTTCACTGTCAATCTGGAGTAATGAGGGCCAATTAGACCCCCTCGCCCAAAGAAGTGTCGAATCACAGACACTCGGTCGAGACGACTCACAAGTCAGCAGCCAATGAACAAGTGGCATTTGCCCGAATGTGTAGAGTGTAGTAGAGTCTATCCTGGAGGTCATTGAATCCGCGAATTTTGCAGGTCTCTACTCATGTGCCAACATCCCCGAACTCGCATGTGGCGCGAATTACTCCATCTCAGACGACCATTGAGACGAAGACGAACTAAATGAAGAATGTGGACGCCCATCTCAAGACATTCTTGAAAACCCTCCTGTCATCTCATCAAAGAGGGAAAACTTTGATAACATTTAACACATCCTCCATATTAAATAGGTTATGTTTTCAGATATTTTCATCAAAACATTTCACTTCAATGTATTTTTATATGTAATAATTTTAATGATAATTCCAAGAATTTAAAGACATTGTAAGTAATTGTCAGTAGGTACTGGTATTCCCACACCTGTAAATAAAAATACAAATCTCATATTTTGCTTAAGTAGGTGGGGGGGGGGGAGTAGATTTGAGTACCCGAGACCCCAGTTGAGTCCACTGAGGGGGTGGGAGGTGGTTTTCGAACAATAAACTAGGCCTTCAGAAACAAATCTAGTGAAAATGTCAACATTTTGCTAAACAAAAAAAAACGTGTAAGTTGAAAAATAAGCCAAACTTTGAAAAGCTTAATCTCTGAAACTATTAGTCTTATAATAAATTCAGGTCTCAATTTTTTGAAAATTTAAAATACGTAAAAATAAAATATAACTGCTGCAGAAAAACCAGTCTTTCAGACTCAAAATCAACACAAACTGGAAAAAACGTCTAACATTTCGAGGTTTTCTCGATTTTTGACTATGTTATTTGTTCCATTCACGAAACTACCACCACCAACGCATCCCGAGAGCCAAGAGGTTACACACACAAAAAAAATCTACTTGGCAAATGACATCCAGCAGTAATAACCTCCATGACATGTTTTAAGGATGTTGTAAAAACAGGAAGTTTTTTTCGAATGTATGCGGGGGCAGAGAGGTCGTGGAGGAAACGTTGAGGACGTGTGACGAAGTTGCCCGAAGAAAAGACGTGATCAGAGAGAGGTGTGAAGAGAGGGTGAAGAGACGCCTGCGGATTCCTGCATGGGGGAGAGGGGGGGCAAAGTTCTACCAGACACTCGCGCCTCCAACTTCGCAGACATCTCCGCACCACGTCTTCGCACACATTCTCTCTCTTCCTCCACCTCTGACCCCCGCACCCACGAAATCGAGTTCTCCCGAAGAATAAGAGGTCTGCGGGTCGAACCCGTCCGAGAATGTGCGAGACAGCAAAAGAAAAGGACGCCCGGTAACGAGTTTTTCCTATAGCGGAGAAGAACCTTTTTTTTTTTTTTTTAATTCGTTCGGTGCTGAAAACTCTGCAAGCTTTATATTTTTTTTCTTCTATACAAGACTTTCGCGAGTCAACCTCGTTTGAAGTTTCGCGCACGCGCCGTGACGTGACGTGACGTGACATCTCATAGCTCAAAGTCTTGAGAGTTCAAAAATCATTTCTTTGCGTCTAGCGTGGCACATTGTCAAATGGATGACGCGAAACGCGGAATAAAATCACAAGAAGTCAAAACAAGTTACAAGTTATCCTGGGCCCAATTTTCACCCCGATTGCTTCGAAAGTTACACACAGGGGTACTGACGCAGCCGGAAATGGTTCAACCAATGCGAAACGATCTCAAGTACTGGCTAGTGATTTTTCATCCTTGGAATGGGTCAGAAGATGCTAATTAAATATTCCTCCGACGCCATGGTTGAGAACCTAAGATACAGCCGTTATCTTGGATAATCATTACCATTTAACTGAAATTATCTTCGATAAAAGTGACGTTTTCAAATAGTCATCGCGACATAGACATCAAAATATACTAGACTTAAAATATTTTTAAAAAAAAATCAATTTCGGCACAGCCTACAGGCGTAGGTAGATTTGGAAGTACCTATTTCTTCTGAAAATATTTTGAAACTTCTATAAACTCCTGAAACATTTTAAGAACTTAATGTAGTCTATATAACGTCCTTTATGTCCGCCAATATTTAGGGAAAAAAAATCAATTTAACATTTCATAATATTACATGCTGCGAAAATATTTGGAATGTTTACTTAATATGCAACCAGCATTGAATGTCTTCACGCATTTCATATCATACATATTAAGGTAACTATGCAATTATCTTTGATCTTCAAACACTATTTTTCATCCCTTGCACTAATACGTGGTCGTATAAATTTTTTTGACAAAGGTTTCAGGATAAAACAAATGGCTATTAATAAATTCCTAGAAATTTGATACTATTAAAGTTTTAGCTTTTAATTTCAACCATAGTTTATGGTAGTTTGCCTTATCTTTGGCTGAAACAATTTTTGATGAAACTTTTTACAATAAATTATAATGGATTTGGAAGTATATTGAAAAAAAAATATATATCTACATTGTCTTTATACCCTTATTTTCACCCTTTGCAGAAATTGATTGTACTATCAAAAATTGTCAGACAAAAGTTTTAGGAAAAAAGATTTCCAAACAATATGAACAAATTTGATAGTGTACTAAGGGAGTTATGATTTTTTATAAAATTCTACCCGTTATTTTTTCAACCAATTGCAGAAATGGTTTGTCTAATGAAAAGATAATTTAAACCAAGTTTTATACAAAAATTATAAGATCAATACAAAATCTGTACAAATTCGATGTTGTGCCTACGCAAGGAGTTATTATTTTTTGTCCTCCAACCCTTGATTATTCTATCCCTTGCAATTACCGTTCGTCACATAAAAAACTTAATTCGGAAGAAATATTTTATTATTACTCCGAGTTATAATACGTTCAAATGTATGTGATATTTTTCATACTATGGAAGTTACAGCGATTTTTCAAAACCTTCCCCATTTCTACCCCTTTGGTCGAATATTGTCTATTAAACTCGACCAAGATTTACCACTACTAGATTTTATGCATCAGTTTAGAAGTGGTTTTTGAAAAATTGAGAGTTGCATATAGTGTCCACAAAATTACTTTTTTACATGTATATAAGTATTAAGTTAGTAATGGTTTTGGGGTCTATGGACAATTAAACAACCACTATATTTTTTTCCGAAAGTCGCACCATAGTAACTGCTACAATAGGTAGTATGTCTATGAAATCTAACTAAAACAGCAGAAGCACTTGTTTTGCATATGCTGTCTTGCTAGAGTTTGCTTGATTTGATCACCAGATCGTCTTAACATTTTGTTGGGAGACATCTTGACGGGTCATCCTGCCTAACCTAATAAACTTAAAATAATTTACCAAGACCGTTAATTTTGCTTATGCTACCGTTAAAATTTATAATTCATGCATAAATATTTTGATATTTTAATATTTAATGCAAATCAATGTATCAAGTCGGGTTTTTATGTTAGATCTACGGTCAGTAAAAAAAAGTAATTTAAGTCTTATAAATAATTAATGTTTTTTTTTACATAGCACATCACTTTATGAAAATTTATTTTTACCGTAAAAACAGAGGACTCAGTTTATATTATAATGAAATTTAAAATGAAAAATAGTTAATATTTACACTGGAACACCAAGCCCACTAATTATCCTTACTACTAACAATGACAGCATTGAAGCAATTAGACTTGACTAAAGAGTTCAACACCGAAACTGCTACCGTGAGACAATATGTGGTAGGCATTACACCTAAAATATTCATACGACGTGGAAATTATGCGCACAAAATAACGGACAAGTACAAGCTCATATCACGCGAGTACAAGAGAATGCATATTTTACGACCTTTTAAGTGCTGTATGCACGTCAGAGTCTCGCACAGTGGAGTTTACGCGTAATAAACAAGTCTTGCCTCAACCTTCCGAAAACAGCTACATATCTACTGCCACGTACACCGCACAATTCGACAGAAAGTCACCATAGACATGCTCATTTACACACATTCATAAAGATACAACATTTTTAAATCAGGAAATAGGTTTGATATTTAAATGCAATTAACTTATTTACAAATAATACAATAGTTCCAAGATTATAATTGTAGTTATTAATTTATTAATTCTGTGCATCAGTTCCCTGAATAGTGTGCATTACTTTGTTTGCACATTAATTTCCACCAATTTGCAATTATTTGGGAGATTCCCTTTACGCGCAATCAATTCTGCTGTTATCACCTCGGAAAGTTCCCGTTTATATTTTGAAAATCGTTCTAATATTTAGTTCCACCACCGGCCTCTTAGTCATTATCAGACATCGAAGCTGTCATTATCAGACATCGAAGCTGTCATTATCAGACATCGAAGCTGTCATTATCAGACATCGAAGCTGTCATTATCAGACATCGAAGCTGTCATTATCAGACATCGAAGCTGTCATTATCAGACATCGAAGCTGTCATTATCAGACATCGAAGCTGTCATTATCAGACATCGAAGCTGTCATTATCAGACATCGAAGCTGTCATTATCAGACATCGAAGCTGTCAGGATCATTTTACCGTTTCCACTTGGTAAATGTTTAGTTAAATCTAAAGATTTTAGTTGAAAACAAGTACGACAGACTTGTGTTAAATTTTAAATTTTGTACGGAGTTTTTACCAACAACTATTACGAGACTTGTCCAATACTCATTTGTAGAGACCTGTAAATTTCGCGGATTCATTTCGCGATAGGATAGAGTCCAAATACTTTTGACATTATTTTGCTTCAGTGATTGGGCCACAGTTTATCTGAAGGACTCTGGGCCAATGCAAAATCTTTAACAGAAGAATTGGCGAATCACGATCATTCCAGTCAACAGGTGTTTCGAGTCGGTAACCAATCAGCAGATGTAATTTGCACGAGTGCATAGAGGAACATGGAGCCTATTCTTTAGGGATTTGAAATCGCGAATTTTACAGGTCTACTCATTAGCTTATAACGTACTTTATCCAAATACACTAGAAACAGATACACGACCGCTCTAAACGAACACAGGCGAGTGAGAAAATAAGCAAGTAGTGAAACTTCAGCAAAAGTTTTTTAAATTATAAATCGGATAAAAAAAAATTTACAACTTTTTTAAGGAACTAAGCATTGGAGGTTTATTTAAAATGTTTTTCGTTGTCATGTTGATGCAATAAATAAATGTTCAAAAAATGGACCTCTGTTGGGACAACGCCAGGTTTTCACAAATATCTTTAAGCATTCTGATATTACACTACTCCTAATACTTTGTTGTGGCTTTGGCAACGCCACAGAAATCTCCCTGGTCTAGACTCCTGGCGCCTACAAGGCGGTGACTGAAGTAAAAAAAAAAAAAAAATACGGTTTTGGAAGGCTAGGTTGAGGGAGAGACGGGAGGCTAGCAAAAAAACTGTCCGCAGACATTAGCGGCAGCGAATATCTCGCGCCAAGTAATTAAAGTGATCGCCGATGCGGGGAGCCGCCTCTTTTTTTTTGTCACCACCCCCTCTTTCCGTTTGCGGGGGATCGTTAGCAGCATCCCAGCCCCCCCAGCGATAAGGAACACGAGGGGGGGGGGCACAAAGTAAGGGGTTGTGTCTTATAAGACCATGCACACAGATTGAGAACGACACACTTTGGAAGCATTTGACCACGTATTTATACACAAGCAATGCACGCAGGAATCAGACGCGGCATGACATCACTAAACTTACTATCGGACACGAAACGGGAAGCCTTCATTTCACGGACGAGAGCCATATCCAAAGTTCCCTGAAGTTCATGCTTTGTTTCTTCGATTAAGTATTTTCCTCTAAAAACAATTACAAATAAATACCGTTGCCTTGTTTATGGTCTTTCCTTTTATCAACACCGCCATATTTATTTACAATGAACAAAAAAAAATCGAAGATGCACGATCGGGCGTTTGGCTCTCGTCTGAAAAGGCTTCTCACACGAAACGCGAGCAGACTGATGGCTGCCTTATTCTGCGCATGTGCGGGTATAAAAAAAATATAATGGCATGAAATAGCTTAGGACTATTTCATTGTTATTTTAATTGTAATAAACATTCACTTAAGTAATTTAACTGATTTGTCCGAAGCATGGAGCTGGATGCAGATGTACCTAGATTAGTACGTTTAGTACAGGAAAGGCCTATTTTATATAATCGGCATATTTTAAAGAGAAAAGCTAAATTTTATTTCACAAATGTAAGAAGTAACGTAATAAAAATACGGTGTTAAGCTGTCGCGAAATCTGTCGGGGTCTTGTCCAATTCCGTGCGCGCCCAGCCTAACCTACCACAATAAAAACATTTTTTAACGTCTGACAGCAAGATTAGGCGGTACCAAGTATAAAAAATAGTAAGTAAATCAGCTTGTAAAGTAAGGAGCGAGTTTTACAAAACCTTTGTAAACATGTCACATTGATACCGGAATTCCAAACTGGGTCCCCTGGAATTCGAGTCCAGTCGCTTACCACACTAAAACCTCTTCTACTGGTAAAGTTGCAAGCAAACGTTTAAACATATAATGAAGCTTAAAATCTTACAATTTTACAATTTTATTAAACTTCGCGTATATTTTTGGGACGGATTTACGTAAATCAAAAGTTACAACTCGTATCTTATAAAATTCCACTTTGTCGGTCAGAGTCTTGATATTGTTTCAGACCATTTCCTTCCACGGAATTTTGTGCTGTCTAGAGTATTTAACATTTGACGTCGGCCGATTGACTTGTCTGTCTGTGCATTCATATTTCTTGTCAATTTTTGTAATTTCTCTATTGCATAATTATACCAAGTATTAGCGTAATGTCCATTCAAATATTTTAAATAAATTTTCGAATGCAAGAGTCATTCAAAAATCGTACCTGTAAAATGAAATAGTTAAAAAAAAAGTCTCTTGTTGTGCTAGGTACAAATTGTACAATAAATGGCGATGAATAGTATGAGTTGAATTACAGTAAGGGTATATAAAAAAGTAAGCGACCACGTACTCAATTACCTTAAGTCTTTGTGGTACTCCCATAACCACCACAGCAGGAAACAAACCAAAAGCTGGAGTAATACAGCCGATGATTTTAACAATGTAGGTAAAAAATAAGTTTTACACTGTAATTAATATTTTATTTTAGTAATGTCTTCTTCCTTTGACCTCGCCTCTTCAGCCCCAGAGAACTCGTTTACGGTGCCCGCCTTATCAGGGGTGTATCTGCAAATCTGTGGTGCTTCTAGCGCAGTGTCACCTCTGAAAGCAAAGCTCTGAACTGATACGCAGTCTTCCCGCCATACATTGGACAACCATGAGATTTGAGCTTTTAACATTTTACATTATATGGCAGGAGGAAGTTGCAATACAAGTTCTTTTAGTGCTTGCAAGAATCTTTAACGGGAGTTTCTGTACCTTAAAAATTCCTCCAAAAAATCGCATTTTAACCCTTTTTTTAAACTCATTCAGTGGTATTAATGTAATGAATGACTGTCGTAGAGTGAACGAATGCAGATACTGAAAGCCTCGGCAAAAAAAGTCATCTAGGGGAGAAGAGTGGCATACAGGCGGTACAAATATTGCTACTTCACAGCCCGAAATACAGGTTTAGTAGGTAAGTGGTGAGAATATTATATTACCTAACAATTACAAGAGAGCCAATGGCGTACGTAGAATTTCATTACGGAAAAAGGGGGGGAGGGGGAAATCAACCTCCCACTTTGTTTCAAATTCTTTCCATATGTTTGAGATGTTTTTGGATTTTGGGGGGAGGGATATAAACCACCACCACCCCCGGCCCGGGTTTCGTACCTTAAGAGCTATCTGAACTAATTCCTAGCAATATCCCCGTAAAGTAATGATAAGAAATTGTTTGCTGAATCTTACACTTTGGCCAATCATGATGAGTTATTGGGAACCAGTAAAAAAATGAAAAAAATAAATAAATATTGTGTGTAATTTAATAACAGAAAAGTAACAAATACAACTGAAGTCACACTCAAGTATCGGGCTGCTCGACTTGTTTCAGGGTCGTTAAGAGGAAGACCCGATCCAGGAAGACCCCCCCGCCAAGCCTTTGTAGGCCCCTGCGCCTTGCCTCGTGGGGTGCAGGCCATGGAAGATTTAGTACAGCCGCATCTTGGGAACTCCCGCAGGGGAGGTCAGAGATATAAATTATCGATACGGAGCACTACTTATAGCCCTCGTGACCACATACATGCCCAGAAATAATAAGTTCGATCGATTCAATTTATTGTTATGACAAGAAAGTTATTTGCTGTAACAATTTAAATCTTAGGCTTGTGTGGCCAGAATCACTATAATATATATATATAATATATAATAAATATAAATATGTATATAATAAATATATATTGCCTTTGGCTTCGAGGCATGCCGAAACACCTTAAGTACCTCGGTCACGGTCTCAAGCTAGAAGCCAAGAATCAGTTGCAAAAAGTATTTTCGCGCCTAACGAACATTTTTACGTTACGAATAAAATTTTATACACCTAACTTATAAGCCTACAGTAGAATAAACGAAAGAAACCATTTTAGGCAAACGAAAAATTCTTATACAACATAATTGTTAGAGTTAAATATATATGAATTACGCCATAAACAGCCTGTGTAAGCCCGCAGAATTCCCAAGGCCACTAAGGGTCAGAAACAGTGACCCAAAGGGGTCAGGATCCAGCACGCCCGTTAATATTTTAAATTATATATTATATATTATTATATATCATAATATATTTTAATAGATCTGCTAATATACCACGTAACTGCTTCAACAGCGAATTATAGCGGCAAGTGTGGAAACTTATGTGTAATTCACGTTCATAAATGTTCTTATATTTATCACGTTCGGCAATATTTTAAAGAATCATATGTTAAATTCTGTATCCAAGTGTCGTGTGTGTTTTTTCAAAACGAGAACAAGAATCAGCTACAGAGGTTAGATGTTGTAAATCACTAGCGAGTACCCACTAACACTCGCTTTTTTGACGTGACAACGTCTAATAGATGAACGCCAGCTGCACGCACGAAAAAGTGTCCCGTTACGCTCATTGTTCCGTTACGCTGTGTCCCGTTACGCTCATTGTACGCTTGCGCCGCACCGACAGAAGTGAAAACTGAAAACTGTTTATAAATGAGTAATATGAAATAATTTCTACGTCAAATGTACGTAAGAAAATCTGGCTACTAGTATAATTTCAAGTATTTATTCTTTTATTATTAAAATTAAAATGATTCAATTTTATTCATAAAAGTATGGAATCATTTCATTAATTAATATTTTGTTATGACGTCACGTTAACTATCGTCCATAAACAGACTTTACAGACAACCAATTTTTTAACCACACTTTTGCACGTGATAATGGCCGAAAAGCGTGTTTTCAGAGTAAATTCAAGGCATTCTTGAAAGCACTCGAGGGTCTTGCATTACAACCTTTTATCTTAAATTCTCCGCAACCTAATGTTCTGATTACCGCTGAAACCTCATTTGCTGCCCCATGCACGACGAGAAGACTGCGCGCCAGTCCACAGCCATGCATTTAGACACGATAATCATGCTAGAAACACCAGCAAACGTCTCACTAGCAATACACCCTCGAATAGGCGGTCCTCTTATGTTGAGTGCATCCTCTGTCACTTTCTATCTAGGACTATGTCCACCAGTTTTCTAAGGAATTTACCAAAATACTGTCAATGGACAGTTAAAAACTATAAACAAAAAATATATATATAAAATAAATTTGCTACGGCTTAACATATCACGATACACGTTATCAAAAATTTTAATGTTATACTTAAATACGAGTAGGTTAATGTGACTGCAAATTTTTAGTTTGTGAAATTACTCGTTAGGCATCCACCCACCTATTTTTGTACAGCATGAATGTTCCGTAGCAGTTTTACACAAACACGCCATTTGCAGATTAAATACAGAACGCAATGTCCTGATGTACTCGTGGTGGCAAAGCCCGGACTCCCCATGGATTTTAAAAGTACCTCACTTGGGGAAGGAAGCCGCTTTGAAATGCAAAATCCGAACTGCGAAAGGGAATGATAAACGTAATCCAGCGGGCTCCCTCTGGAAATACCACAGATTTTCGGCCTTGGATGTGCTCGCCCAAAAAAAGAACACTTCCACGCCACACAGCATGCGGAAAAAAATAACTTTTCAAAAAGGTTTCACGAAACACGCACTGAAGTCTGCTTCAACATATTAGGAGTTACAGGTAATGTACGGACTTGGAACCAGTCACTTCAAATAAACAACTCTTAGTTCCAGTTCAGTTATCTTGCAAGGGAAGGGTAACACTTCAGGGATTAGACGTATTGGAACTCTGCGGTATTCCAAGGCGTTCGGATAAGGTAAGCGAACAAGCACTGCCTTGTTGCGATACAACCGTAAACTAGCCCGCAGGCCGTATACCAGAAAGTGTCCAAACCTAATATTTAATATGGGAACAGAAAAGCAACTGTTTTAATAAACTGAGCCTTGCGCAAGGCTAGAAACTGGTTCCAACGCATTCTAGTGGACGTTTGGTAACCGATACACTTGTTACGACAAAAATCCTGGAGACAGCAGCATCGTCACACGAATTAAATTTTTATGTTGCGATTATTTTTTGTTTGACTACTATAGTGTACAAAACTTATTCCAGTGAAGGCAAGTCTCCCCATGACTAACAAATCGTCCAAGACTTGTCCAATGCTCACCGAAGCAAATTTTATATTTCAAATTACTTAACCACGTAAAACGTTGGGACCTAGAAGTAAGTACAGTCAAATAGGTTGTTTATCAACTGCTGGTTAATGCGAGATATCACACGCACGTACATGTCAGAAAACAAAAAAATATATATATTACTACCGCATAAAAATACACATGTAAACATTCGATTAAAATATTTTGATTAGTAAATGGATAACCAAAAAAATCGAAACGTTTTGGAGTTTAGAATGAACAATTTATGGGTCAAAATCTCGATAAGAAATTGTGGAATGGAGTTGCAACCAAATACATTGGCGGAAGGAAACAACGGACTATCTCATTACTACGTCCGCCCCGTTCCGAAAAAAAACAAATCCCGGTAATGTCAGGCTGCTTTATGCAAGACAAAGCATTTCTAAAAATAGACCTACTACCCACACAAAACGCAAAGTAGATCGAGATGGCTACGAAATTGGTTTATATATATATATATATATCTTCTTTATATATATATTTCTTGTGTGCGTGTGTATGTCACTGAACTCCTCCTAGACGGCTGGACCGATTTTGATGAAATCTTTTGTGCGAGTTCACGGGGATTCGAGGATGGTTTATATTCACAATTTGGTCTACTGGAAAATGTTTATTTAATTATTTTTTTATTTATAAATTGTTGTTTATCTTTGAATGGTTTAGGTTTACAGTATATATATGTGTGTGTTGTGTATTTATTTATGTGTTGTTAATCTTTGGATGGATTTTATGAATTGTTATTACATTAAAATTAATAGAATTGGTTAGATTATTATATTATTATTTATTGAAATAACATTTTAAAGTGTAATTAAAAATATAGGTGCAAATTTGTGAGGTGCAGTATTGGAGTATTTTACATGATTTTTCGTGATTTTAATTATGTATACACTTGAATTCAATACCAATCAACATAACCTCCAAATTTAAATTGTCAGTTCTCATTTTATTCTACATATTAAAATGTAATAAAAAATATACATTGTGCAAAATATGTAAGGTGCAGTATCAAAGTGAGTATTTAACACGATTTTTCATTACTTTTAATTATGTATAGACGTGCATTCAATAACAATCTACTAAATTTACAATTTTAAATTTCTCATTTTATTCTATGCAACTTATGACATTGATGTCTTTGAAAATAAAAATATAACATTTATATAATAAAATTACTTATAGTAATTATAGTTTAAAGTATATTAAAAAATTTAAGTTTTGTATTTTAATTTATAGTTTTTTTTTTTAATTATGATTTTTGGATTTACAACGTTTGAACAGGACACCGTCCGTCGGGTCCACTTTAAAGTGTGTGTTCAGGTGGATTTAAAAATTGTTTAGATTCACATTTCAAGCCGATAAATAATATTTATAATTAATTAAATTAATGTTGTTGCTAAACGTTCGATGTTTTACATAGGATCCGGTCGGAAGCGCTGTGGTCGCGTTATAGAATATTCAAAAATATTTTATTTTTATTTCAGTTCAACCTGGCAGATGGTGCTGCGATTATATTCAAGGAAATTTCCTGTAAATTTTCAAATTTAAAACGTTTGAACAAAACAACGTCTGTTGGGTCCGCTAGTGTGTATATATATATATATATATATATATATATATATATATGTATGAATGTATGTATATGTATATGTATATATATGTGTATGTATATATATATGTGTGTATGTATATATATATATGTATATATATATATTTAGCGACATTTATGAAACTACTGGTCATTTGTGTGATTCATTTTCAAACGAAAACAGCCTTTAGGAAAACTCTTAGGACACGAAAATAAAACTTTTGCGAAATGCCAGTTACGCAACTATCTGCAACCGACAGGCCTTTCAAAACCTCCTTTCAAAACCCCGTATGTGTATATATATCAGGAAACTTGGCAAAAAGCTGCGGTCAGCCCGCAGCTTAAGGGAAAGATGAGAGGATGAGTAATGACCAAGAGCAAATGATCATTTCGCAAGCTTGATGGAGGCAAAAAAAAGTTTTCGGACGGGGGGGGGGGAGGGGGTTCCAACGACCCTTCTCCCCTTCGCGCACAATCCCAGCATGACAAAGTTCGGGAGTCTCTTGGCAAACAGCGGAGGGCAGACGTGGACGGGAGGTTCAAAAAGGAAAAGGGGGGGGGGGGGGTTGGTTTGAGAACACCACACCCTGCCAGGCTAATACCAACCAACCCCTCACTAGCCACCCCCCCCCCTTCCCATCCACCCCTACGTTTGGCAACGCGAGAGCAATATCCCGCACGAAGCTTGTATGAAGCTGAACGACGAGTGGGGGACCAGGGGATGGGATTTCGAAAGGGCTCAGCTTTTGAAAAAAAACTTCAACCCCATCCCCACCAGTTTTTTTTTGTAAGGTCAAGGGCGGAACGTGAGTTATCTGAGCTGCAAACAAAACCGCATTAGGAACGGTGACAAATTTCACAAAAAAAAATTTAAAAACGCTATGTAAAACCGCGAAAAATTCTTTCTGTCCAGAGTATCCAGTCGGGCCACGGTGCTACTTCGCCTCATTTAGCTTGCTTCAAATTCTCCGCTGCTCCATCGTTCAGTGTAGTTCCTATAAAAGATGAAAACTCTGCTATAGGTACACCAACTGTCGCCGGCTTTAATTGATGAGGGTTCTTAATAGTTTCGAGTCCCGGATGTATCTTTTAAACTTGCTACAAAAAAAATACCGTCCAGTTAATACGAAAAAGTTGAATTTTTTTTTTGCTAGTTGGTAATTAAAATTTAATACAAGCAGAGAAACTTTCATAGATATTTGAACTGTTAGCTCAGTAATTATAACTTCCAGCTGGTTTAATACAATTTTTTTGGACATAACGCCATTGCAGTTATGCACTTTTGTCAGAGAAAAGTCAAGAATGCAAAATGAAAATGAAAAAAAATTTAAATAAACCCAGGGACAACAAGCATGAATCAGCTTATGTTTAACAAATGGACATAGAAACGAAACTGGCATAATGGACAAGACATCGACTAAACAGTAGATTTCTTACAACATTGGTGAATGTGTTATCCAGAATATCTGTTTATAGTTTTCATTACAGGGTCCATATGTTAACACATCAGCTGAATTAGGCTTGTTCTGTGGGTTTTATGTTTTCAATTTGATTTTTATTTTGCATTTTTTTTTAATTTTGGCATGACCGCGCAGAAATTGCGATGGTGTAGGCCTATATCCAAAGAACAATTGAACTAAATAAAAAATCCCCATTCAATAAATCTTTTAAAGAACGTATTCTAGCTGGTGATTCCAAGGTTCCACGCTTCGATTCCTGACCCGAGTCATGACTTATCAGTAAAGGAAAATTTCTTTCCCGTGTCCAGGTTTACGTGTTTTTCGGTCCCTTCCATCTTCACACTGTGGCAGGCTACTGAACTGCAGTTTCTTCTCCCTGGTGGCTGATGGCGGGACTAACATACAGCTTCCGATCTGATCACGATCACTGAAAAGTTACGAGAACCTTGGCATTTGTAACTTCCTAAATACCTACCTTTTACTCAAAATTGTCCCTGTGATACAAACTAGTCTAAATCCAGGCTAAGGCAATTTTTATTTTATTTTAGACTAGCTAATAATCCGCGGCTTCGCTCGCACAATATCCGAGCATTGCTAACATTTTCACTGAATAACTTTACAAAAAAAATTGTCAAGATACACACGATATTTATTTCACAACATAACAGTTTAAAAATTATATTTTTGGGGTAGTTATGCGTAGGCCTTTTTTCCGCATAGATTAAATATCTGATTTAAAACTTCGGTCTCACTTTGTTACAAATACCTCCCATAAAACTACTAACCACAATTTTTATATTTAGCGAAATTCAACCCATATTAAATTAAATATATATTAATTAATAACCGTATCTCCCAATTAAATTATTAAGCTAAGTACAATATTTGGTCTACCTTTAAATTAAGCATAGTGATATTGGCACCAATAATAACGGCCAAGATTCGGTGGTGCCGACAAATGGAAACGAGAAACTGAAATGAACCCAGCCAACCACGAAACAAGATTATTCTGGCCCAGAAAACATTTCGCTCAGAAAGCACATGGCCCTGCAAAAGTTACGTAAGCGACCAGCCACGCCAAATCGAAAAGCACTTTGCGAGGCACTTTTTATTATTCGCGGACGGAGGCAAACACACTAGACGATGTGGAAGAGGTTTCACGACGTAAAAAACCAAAACTTGCGTCTCTAACTTCGCCCCGGCACACGCCGACAACGACGGTTAACCGTTTTGTTTTGAACAGCAGACGGAAAACGTGTGGGGACGAGACCCGGTTTGATGAACGTGTCAAACGGACCACGCCGAAGGGTGAAGAAGGGGGTGAGAGGTCAGGGGTCAGGCCGACAATCGTAAACAACCGACCGAGCTCGTTAAAGCTGTTTCGTCAAACGGATTTGAGCGGTGGGGTGGGTTCCACATTTTCTAGTACAGAAAACCTTTTGATTAGAGATGGTAACGCAGTCAAAAAATTCATCTAATTAATACTTTCGTAACTTTTTATAAATATTAAGATCAAATGTCGGCAAGCATGTGCAACAATAAAATTCCGATAAAAATCAAAAGAATGCAAATTACAATAATGGATCCACCGCAGAAAGTGCCCTAGATCCTCAAACAGAGATCTCTCGCCAGCGAGTACAAATAAATCGTCTTACTGTCCCTGATACAATTACAATCCTCATGCCGTGCGTACGCTAACGCAGAGACCCCCCCATCACACATAATTATATAAACGCAGTTCTCAATAGTAACAATGGTCAACGTATTCTGCTCAACCTTTAACTTCAAGTTTAACTATGAAGGCTAATTTATGATTAATTCAGCGTGAGGTGGGCTAACAGTTCATGTAGTATGAAAGTTTGAATTAATAAGTATAGCACAATAAATTGTCAAAATCTGCTCAGTTGTAAATGGGTTCATAAAGCAAGTATTATAGATAAATTTTTGTATGTATGCAAGTTCAGGCTTGCATTAAAAAATAATGGCCATTTACTTTTTAGTTCATGACAATGAAATCTTTTTTTAAATATAATTTTATTTTTAATTAGTTAATATTGAATTACTTTATTATAAATTACTCGAAATCAGCAGCAAATTAAATTTTCAATGACAAAAATTCGGGGGGTAAATTAACCCCCACCACGCGAGGGGGTCCGATGGAGCCCGAAGGCTACCAAAGGACGTCGAAATCCACGTACTTCAAATTTCCCGAATTTAAACAAAAGGTGGCAAATTACTTCTCCCCTGAGGGGGGGGGGGAGGGAATGGTACCGAAACACTAATAAACATGTATGAAATTATTTTAGAAATTTTCGAAATTTAGTGGCACCACCGACCCACGGCATGCTCCACCTCAAGGCAACAGTGTTCCTTTCGGGGATGACCCAGCACTCCGGGAATACCACCTTGAATTCAACCTACTCCCTCTGACATCCAATTTCTTTAGGGCATAATCCGAATAGGTACGAGATAAGTGGACATTTTACATGTCCAAATTCGGAGAACCAAATATTGGGCATGGGTTCCGAGAACCGGGAAATAGATACACGCCATTTCCAATCGCGGCATGGTTCTGACTGCCGAACAGCTACGTCGATAGGTTGACGACACCAAACCAACTTCGGCGCCACTGAAAAACCATTAGCCCGCCGGATACCCCAGGTTATCAACAGTGCTTGCCCCTACTATGGGCCTGGCAAGTACCGACACGGGCCCACGCCTATCACATCCCTGGGACCCCCTCGGTCACCCAGTTGCTCGTGATCCAGCCGAGCCGAGGACATCCGCCTCTACTAGCTCTGCAGGCGAGTAGCTCAACACTTCCACGCGTCAACGGAGCGGGGACTCCTCCGAGTGTACTCTTAAGCTTAAAGAGTCGTAACCACTGCCACCAGAAAGTCCATCCTCCAATTCTGATCCAGGGCCATTAGAGGCAACCTCAGCAGGGAATTCTCATAGTAAAGGATCATTCCAGTGGCACCCTTCATATTCAAGTATAGTGCTGGTGAAAAGGCTAAGACCGACCCGACAAGACCAAGGAAGTCCTTGTTTCAAAATCTCAAGACTGTCCACCGCCTAAAGTTTGCAGCATTGCCAGAGCCGGGGTTGGCCCCGTTGAGGGAAACTCAACGACAAGACCAAAGACGTTCTTGACTGCGAAACTTACTCCGGGAACAGTGTGCACCAGCCAGGTCCTCTACCCAGGCCCACGTAGAGGCTGCGCGGTGGAGACATGTCCAGACAAGCAGGCCTGCAGCGTTCACAGGCGCGAGAGGTCCTCCAGGACACAAGGCAGACAGTCTGAAGGAGGGAGCAGCTGGGGTCGCCGGTGAGAATCCAAGTACTTACAAACCAAGCAGCGTGGGCTGGAGGGAGGGCGGACAGAGGCCGCCTACTCTCTCCCGCCCGACGAAAACCCGACCGCGCGACTGTGTGGACCAGTACGTGCAGGTAACACACGGCCAATAGGTCTCTCGGGGCGTGCCAGGGGGTTCCAGTGGCGGCCTCCGAAGGGGGGGGGGGGAGAAAGAGCTCTCCGGGGACGGTCCGGAACTGGACCGTCACCCCGCGGAGTGTCGAAGAGCCTATGATGTACATTCTGTATTGCACAGGCCCCGAACAAGTCCGAATATCTACCTTCGGCCAACTTCGTCAGTTTTTCCTTTTTGTTTTTTTTTTACTTTACAAAATTGTGGATGGTGTGTTATGTTAGGTTAGTATAGCCACATTAAAAATATACTGTCAAATCATTTTAATGCCGACGTTGGCCGAAGGTAGATATTCGGGCTTGTTCGGGTCCGTGCAATACAGGATGTACATCGTAGGCTTCCCGCGGAGTGTCATCTCAATACAACATCTCATTCATGTATTACCATTCACCATCAACCGCCGCCACTTTTGGAACTCACCCATCAGCCCATTCACACCAACGACTGGAAAACCGCAGCCAGCTAACAACCCACACGCCTGGCATAAAGAGCGCAGGGCAGGCAGACAGGCAGGCAGCTGCACAAACTTTTTTTTGTTTCCCCAATGGGATTCGAACCCACGAACCCAAATCACATTAATTAATCGCCCTCAGCACAGCGCGGGGTTCGAGTCCTGATTACAAATCCCCGCCAAATTTCCAGACACCTCAGGGTCACCAAACATCCGTTGTTTACATCACAATTTAAAAACCTATAACGGCTGTTTCCGCGACCAGAGGCAACGGGCCTGGAACTCTTTCACGGGCCCGCGGTTCGATGCCCGGATCCTGGCGCTCTGACCTCGAGGACCCCGATGGCTGTGACGAGAGCACAGTTGCAGCTCGCCCTGCGGCGGTGTTGCCATATCACAGCAACAACTAGTCCGGGCCGGCCGCGGCGGCGCCTCTCCAGCAACACCGATCCTCCAGGGACGAGGGACGTCTGGACGGGGCGAAGGAGACCGACCCCGCCGGAGGCAGGAATTTCAAGGTCGTCCACTAGCGCCCGTCGTACGCGTATTAACGTACGCCTTTCCCAGTAGTAGCCGGCGAACATGAAGTGGCCGGGGGAGGGGAAAATACAGGATTCTACCGCGACGCACCACAAAGCTATTTCTGATTTATTTTTTTTCCGACGCTGGAAATTTTTTTCTCTGAATTCTCGTCTCTTCAATCCTTTCGCAGTTACATAAAAAAACCTAAGGGATAAGAAAAAATATTTAATTTGAAAAAAAAAAATATTTTGTCAAATTGAGCTGGTTAGCCGAGATGTCCTTCATATTTTGGGAGAGTGGCTTCACCAAAAGCTTCTCTCCTATTTTTGGTGGTTATAAAAGACCCCAGAAAAAAGTTTATTTCAGAAAATACTTAAAAAAAACTTTAAAATCTATGTTAATAATTTATTGATTAAAATTTTAAATAGTGATTTTGCTATAAAAAAAATCATGTGGAAAGTACACTAGTTAACAATATCGATGAATTTAGAGTTATTATAACCGGAATAAATTTTACGTAATGATTCTACAGCTTACTAACATTTTACTTCAAAGGTGCGTCGGTATAGTAACTAAGAGCTGGCACTGGGTCCTGGGAGGTTGCCCAGGTGTGAAGCCGCCCTTGCTTCTGATTACTTAAACAAGTGAAGCCTCTTCCTGTTAGACCACTATTTGTCATTAACTGCACGAATGTTTACCCGCCAGCCTAGCATTGTCAATGCCATGTGTTTCTAGACCATAAAAGACATACACCACACGAAATTACGAATGCAATCTGCCACAGCCTGAATTAATGACTGAATCACATTTGCGCGGCCCAAACAAAAAAAAATTAATTACCAAATACGTTCGACACATGTGACGCCAGTACAAAAAAAAATTGCGGACACTGTACACTTTCCTATTAAAAAGTTAATTTACATCGGGTTGCGGGCGCGAAGTTACTGAAATGAGTGAGAATTTTTAATTTTCCAACACGGTCTAGTTTGTATTTTGTCATTACGTACTATTTTTGTGTTAAGGTTTTTACTACCAAATTCGTTTGGAAAATATTTAGCAAGTTCATATACATTTTATTTTCAGATAGCAAGATTAAAAAATATCACTAAAATAAAATACTAAAAAATAACTAAGAGAAAATTTACTTTCTACTAATAACCTTTTGATCACAAGTTTAAAATACTATTAATATCACGAAACGCTGTGCAATAATAGCTTGCCTGCCACAAGTCATGTGTTTACTTTTTTTTTAAATAATTGAGAAAAATTTTAATTACGTAACGATTATTTTCTTTGTAGCCACGGCATACGAAGCGATCATTAAAAGATAATTCCAATTCACAAGCAAAGCCAGTTTCGCTACCCAGAATATTTTGAGAAAAATAGGAATTTTACTTGAAATACATGTATGCTTTAAATATAGCCAAACAATAAACTGTTGTAATTTTGACAAATAAAATTCTTTTCAGGACTCCCCCAATATTTAAGTGACAAGTGTAGGTATAATCGGCAAATATTAACTCCGCTAAAGTGTCAATCACGTACTGTATAAGTGTCCAAATTTTTTTTCCGACAATAATTGTCTACGCCAATTTAACAAAGAAAATAACATCATGGAATTCGAAAAGGGTTCAAGAGAAAAACCATTGGCCGAGTAAAATGCGTTTCCCGCCGAAACAGAACACGCCGAAGTCCGCGGTCTTGACATGGATGTTATGATCGTGGTTGCGTGCAACGAACTTAAAGTTCAACATGATCACAGGTTCATAATGTTAAGTTTAAATAGAAACGAGAACGGTGGTATTTATCAACCTTTTTCCAAATCTGCTCCAAGATTAGAATACTTTTCAGTATTTTGTCTGTCTAGTGCGAAAAGAACGGTGTTTGCGTCTGAGTAGGAACATAAGTATGTGTAACTATTAAGATTAAAGATGTATTCATAGTAATACTAATAACCACTTCCGAGTATTTCTTGCGCGTGTTAAACATGTGAACATATTGATGAAATCAGTACACGTACTGTAAAAAAATGCAACTATCAACAATGTCTTATTTTAGACTGATCCATAGGCGTGCGCAGGACTTCAGTATTGGTGGTGCCAGATTACACAACAGCTCTGTCATTCACGGACCCCGAGCCTAAAGCGGGGGGTCCGGGGGTCCTCCCCCGGAAAAATTTAGATTTGAAAGTGCAAAATGGTGCTATTTAAGGTGTTTCCGAACAAAAACATTAAATACACAGATGTAAATATTTTAACATTTGTTATGACAAATTATGGCTTTGAACGTTATAATCACCAGGAAAACTACTAAACTATTTACATTTTTAAGCTTTGTTGAGCGAGCCATAAAGTAAATTGCACAAATTGTTTGCACGGAATTCATGCTGGTGGCTTTGAAAAACCGTACCTATATGTTTTCTGAAGACGCCAAATAAATGCTAAAAAAAATATTCTCAAATTTTAAGTTTTAAAATCAACAAATGAAGGGAGTTTTTGAAACACACCTAAAATATGTAAAATATTAAAATAATAAAAATACACAAATAAGAGTGGGCAAAAGTTTTAACTTTTGGAATACAACAAAGATGTTTTGTCGGCGACTGCATATAAGTCATCGAGTAAGCCTATCCTTTTAACTAACTAAACTCTCTTTTTTTTTAAATAAACCCTGGCGGACGGCGGCTATTATTCCGTGCGCCTGCCGAGTGGAGTGAACAGTGGACACCGAGTGCGCATTCTATGTAATTCGAGGAGAACTAGGAGAAGTATTTACATTTCAGAAGTTTCGTAGCCGCGGCCCGCGTTTACAACACAAGTAATTGCACCGGGCTTGTTTCCGTGTGTATAGTTGGTTCGATTGATAATTGATATACTGATAGTGTTATGAGCACATATCTGTAACTCGACACGATTGGAAAACATATTTTTTTGGAAATAATGCGAATTTTTGTAATAATGTATTATTTGTGCTTGTAAAAAACAAAATAACGTTAACCCTAATGGTGGTGCCAAGGCACCTGTGGCACCTACCGTGCGCACGCCTATGGACTGATCGGACTTTCACAACTATCTCGTAAAGCAATCCAAGTCCGAGGCCGAAGCATCATGGATAGCATGACAGACGAGCCGTTCCAATCAAGAGCGCGGCCTTCCACATGAAAGTATGTAATCATATTATAGCCGACTAGCCAAATCGAGACTAGCAAGTCTACGTCCGTGATGGCTTGGCTGTGTATAGACTTACCAAAATATTTGCTAAAGATCTAGGGTTATTTTTTTCTGTAAAAAATCCTAACCATTCGCACAGAACTGCCGCTCACTAATAACTTTCAGCGCGGTCAGTAACCATCTGGCAGACTGAATAGAGCCTCTGTACTAGATTTGCGTGGAAAAGAAAGCGAACACAAGTTGTAATATCTTGTTCAAGATTAGGGCTTTTTGGAGATGAAACGGGGAGCAAGCAGGGGAAAATAAATGACTAAAAGGGTTACCGGACAGACAGCACAGCCTAAACAGCTTCCACGGGGATTTCACACTCCTCCCTTCATGGCTAATCCCATTTTTTTATCTAATTTTCCCCATGCTGTTGTGTGTATTTTATCGTGTATTGTAATCATGTGTGTTACGGTGTCCATTGCATATTTATTCGTATCCTGTTCTGCAAGAAGATACAATGAAAAAGTGCTTGGCACTGCAGCTGCGTGTTTTGTCTTTATTTACTAATATTGTTACTGTATTCCTTGGCTTGTGCCATATGTCGTATCTTTCCGCTAAATAAGAGAATTTAAAAAACGAAACCCAGCACGACCAGACGTATAGGCTTCACCTAGGTCCCTCCCTAACCCGGACACCTCCCAAATTATGTTATGAAAAAACCTTAGCCTATGAATTTCTCTTCGCTGGGGTAATAGATTTGTATCCCCTTGGAAAGGGTACCTTTCATACTTTTGGTGGTTGTAGTGTAGCTGGGTAGAAACTGGAAAAGTACCCTATCCGATTTCTTAAAATGTTTCAGTTTTAATGCAAAAATGCACTGGAAAGTTTTCCCCTCGGAAAGGGTACATTTACAGGATTTTTCTGTACAATGACACAGCACAAAATAATTAACTGGAAAGGCGCCAATTTCAGATTTCTTAAAACGCGTATTATCATTGCCTTCGCTACACACGGCTCCTGGCCAGAAGCACGCAGCAAGGAAAAGCCAGCCCGGGGACGCACAACAACGCCGAAATACCACAACGCCCAACGTACAATAACGCCGAATGCCAAATTGACTACAACGCCGACAGCTAGAAAACTGCTGTGTACCACAACGCCGAATTACCACAACGCAGAAATATATTAATGCCGAAAAGTTGTTTCTCATTTTGCTCCTGTACCCGCCCCCCCCCCCCCCCCTCCAGCAACACTTTTCGGCGTTACTGTATTTCGACGTTGTGGTACGCAGCACAGTTCTCTAGCTGTCGACGTTGCGGTCAATTTGGCATTCGGCGTTATGGTATTCGGCGTTAGTGTACGTTCGGCGTTGTGGTAACGAGCCGCCCCCGCCTCCTCGTGGCCGCGGGGAGATAACGGCCGTTGAGACGTGGCGTGACACGCGATAACTGCGACGTCACCGGAGCTCATTCCCCCCCCCCCCCCCTTCAACACAACGTAAGCGACGACTCACGCGGTCGCGTGATCCGTGCCCAGATCCACGCGATGACGTGGCGTTCATTCACAGAAGATCTCCACACGCTGTGCCTGGAGAAGCAAATTTTTCACAGACGAGAGAGCCAGAGGCCCGATCGTGCATCTTCGGTTTTTTTTTTTCATTGTAAAAGGTTAGGTTAGCTACATTATAAATACTTTAAAACATTGTGGACGGTTGATTCGGTTAGCATAGCTACATTAAATATACTGTGAAATCATGTAAACTGTTTCCTAGCCCTGGATAGCTACATATTAAAAAGTTATTTGCTAAGCAACCATAAAATGATTTTACAGTATTTTTAATGTAGCTATACTTACCTAATATAACCAACCATCCACAATGTTTTAAAGTAGGTATTTATAATGTACCTAACCTATCCTAATCGACAGCAAAATGTAATGCCACACCGGTTTATACAATGAGATAGAACGGGGGAAAAAAAATCGAGCATAAACTTCGGGGAACTTCGGGTGTGGCTCTCGTCTGTGAAATTAAGGCTTCCCCTGTGCCTGAAGCCGATCCAATCGCGACAACTAAAAACCCGAGCTTACAAAACAAAATTTTGAACGAGTTCTCTCGGTACTCGACAGTGATGTGCAACACCCGACCACCGGAAACTAGTGAATTCAGTGTTGTCACGTTGCAAACAAATTGCAATACGACACCTGACAAAATTTAAATTATTGCCGAACGTGATAAATATACGCAAATTGTGATAAATATACGCAAATTGCGTTAAACTACATTTTTTCTAGATGCGAATCACGCGTAGATTTCACACCCTCAGTTGGAATTTATTAAGTTGCCGGAGCAGCTACGCCGACTACTTAATTATTTGAGCACACTGGCTCCGATAAAAGCGAAATGAAGACTTTAAAAAATTATTAAAACCCCCAGCTTTGGACCTTGATTTTAGACAATGAATTTTAATGGAGTACATGTTCATTTTATTAAAATTAATTAACAGTTAAATACTATAATTTTCCTTCGAATGTACACTAGCTCGCACCATCCGCCAGATGGTAGCAGCGTGGTTGTTATACTTTTCCGTTCCTAGACTTCAGTCGAATTCACGAAATTACTCCCACCAAATGCCGTAGAGGAACTTCGGGTATTATGGAATACCACTGTTTTCGAAATGTAAAAAGTACAATATTTAAGTTATGGTTACCGGGATAGTGCTAGTATGATAGCAATACTATTGTACATAAGTCCAGTAAGTAGAAGTACTTAAGCATAAATAACGTCTTTACAATTTCAATTTTTCCAAAAAAAAACATAATTTGGGGGCAATATGGATTAGTATGGGTAATATGGAATACTACGAATTTTCAATTGTCTCACTTATTTACTGATAAATATATCTTCAAATACGCTATACAAAGTAATAAATTTGTAATTGTCAAACAAAAGGCAATAGTACAATGTAGAAAGGTTTTTAAAAAATACCATAAAATATAGGGTTTCAAAGAAACACCTTCTTGCAGAATTCGTAGACGCAATAAATTCTCAGTTAAGGAATCCTTGATTACTAATACTTGTTTTACAGAAACTATTTCAATTAGTAAATCACAAAAAGAAAGTCAAACCTAACAAAACCAAGTTTTCAAAAAAACAATAACATTTATAAAAGTAGCTATTTGCAGAAGTCACCAACATAGACAAGCGTTTCTGCTCCAGAGCAGTCATAGTGTGCCCACAATTCACACATTGTGCACTGAATCCACTCGTCCCCATGTGTATCCTGTGAGAACTTACCCTGGCAAAAGAGGCACTCTGCATCGTCACTACTTCGTTTGTCTTTATGAACAGTCCTAAGATCAGAAGATTGATCTGAAATGTATTCGTGATATTCATTGCTACTGAAACTATCTTCAATAAAAAGTTTTTTTTGGTTTAGGCTTTCTTCGAACAATTGAAGGTCCAGCTTGAGAAGAAGATTCAGTAATAGTAGATTGTGTGATGTCTGGGTCATTTGTTGTATTCATGTTCATATAGATGTTTTTCTTTCGGCCACATGTTTCCCTCTTAGTGCTCTTCTCACTAAATTGTTAAGGTTTTTTTGTAAGGTGTGCAAATTCAATTTTCTTGCCCTTGAATTAGACAATTTCTTACAGAAAAGTTCTTATGTACACGAATGACAGGGCGAAAGTGATTGACGAATGGTGGAATAAATTCAGGGGTACCAAAAAAACCTGCTCACGTCAACGTCCGCTTAAGTTTATTTTTCAATGGACATCTTGTGATTCGAATATGAATATTGGTGGGGAGGTGAAGTGGCCACTCTACTATTGAGAATTTTCAACAAAAATTGAGCCCATGCTGTTTAGTCACGATATAAGTATTTTATTATGAGATTCTTTGAAGCGTCCGTGGCCGCGGTTTTCAACTAAGTTTTAGTTTTCGGTCTTTTGGAAATCTCTGGGAAGTTTCCATTCGAGGATGAAAACGTAGCTAATCGGATGGTCGTAGGATAAGGCTCCTCTTGATAAAAGCATGGCCTAAGTCCCGATCTGGAACGCAGTTTTCTTATTACTACTCACGGGATATTCCCGTAATTTTATTCCCATCTCTTAAATTTTGTTAGTCATGCAAGTGATAATAATGTAAACTTGCGTGACTTTACCGCATGTAAATATTTTACAAAACTTTCACACGCATTAAGCCTTACGCGAAAAATACTTCAAAATGTTTGAAATTAAAACAAGATTCACTACTGTAAATCCACCCCGCACTTGGGGCTACGTTAAATAATATTCTAGAAGCTGCAAGAGAAGCATGTGAGACAGGTCTCGGTCACCGAAATACAACGCGACAAAGGGGAGTGGAGGAAAATCGTCCGTGCACACGAAAACGACCGCACGGAATTTCGAGCATTGCATTCTAAATACAAATATTTATCAGGTCATGGCTACTGAAGCGATGACAGTGCCCTTTGAAGTCCGTAGTGCGTCCTAGATACTTATTTCAATTTTGACAAAGGGTTAACTGACAACAATATTAGATGGCCATTAACCTTTGCTAGATATAATAATTAATAATCAATGATTAATAATCACTGATTAACTAAAATAAAAGCTTTTCGGACAAAAAAAGTTTTATGATTTTATTATTTTGCTTATAACTTGGTGTTATGAGGGTTAATTAAGATAATCACTTACCTTTATCATAAGTTACATTATGCAATAAACTTTACATAACTGACGTGACTAGAAGGGGGAAGAGGAATAATAACTTTAAAGAACCAAATAAAGAGTTATGGAGCTCAAGTTTGTCCGACACGCAACTTCTCAAACACCCGTTACTGGCAATGGTGTGTGTACACAACTTCATACAGTTATCAGTATTTTCATTTTAAAAAATGCTTTTCAAGTTGAAGTTGGGAAATGAGTACTGGTACTTCTTGACAGAACTTGTCAAATCTAGACAAATATCAAGACTGCACACGGACCAAGTGGAACTAAATGCTTCAAAAGAGAATTTAATATAAATCAAAATTTAAGTTCAGCACTGAACTGAAATCTTAAATGCTGTTAAGGCAAATGTTATGCAAATTTCAATTTTGTTGCCAGTATGTAGAAAAATATTTATTGAGCTCCCACAATTTGCAAACTATTGTAGGTGCAGATGCGTTACGAATTTCGTGTACAAAAGCACTTTTAGAATTTACTTCTGCATGGTTTAATTATCACTCCGTATGAAGTAAACTAACATTCGCCCTGTAAGCATTTGCCAATCACGTTCAAACAGTAAAATTGTTACAAAACTAAGCGACTTACGATTATGGAACCAGTTTTACTGACCACTAGTCTATATATATATATATTGTTACGATCGCGCTTGGCTGCAGTGCTTGGCATCGCCGCGCTCGTTCGGCCTGTCTGCGCCTCCTTCCACCCGCATCCTCTCCCTGGTATCTCGTGTCATACTATCTCGCTACATCCTGACCGTCGCAGCGCGCACCTGCCTCAGATCGAGTTACTTAAAAGAGGCCGCACTGCGGAATAAAAGGACTCAGACGCCTTTATCGGCGTTCTTAGAGCAGCCACCGCGTCCTTCGAGGACTCACGACGCGTTTCTGGGCATTTCGACGGCGAAGGTCGCGAGATATCTCGGAGACATGCCCGATTGTTCTGGATGGGAACCCAAGGGCTATTTAAGGAGGTTGGGCCGACCTTCGAGTCAGTCAGTCAGAGACTGAGTGGGAGTCCTCCCGCGGCGGAGTTTCCGGGCGATATAGTGGCGAAGTCCTTGGACGAAGGTTCCAGGGCAGGGAGTGAGAGTTCAGTGGAGTCGGGAGTTTCCGGGCGATAGAGTCGCGGGCGCGGCGGAGTCCCGAGTGAAGTGGCGAGCGAGTCGTCGAGTGGGATCTCGGCGAAGGGTGTGACGGCGGCGGCGGAGTGCGGCGACGGAGTCCCGCGGCGGAGACCCACGAGGGGTGCTGCGGCGAGAGTTGCGCCGGAAGTGCGGCCCAGCGAGGTGTGTGAAACGAGTGACTGGGGAATTGACATTTCTTTACGTGTAATTAATTATCTGCCAATTTAGAAGATTATTTGTAAGTGACAAGTAGTAGTAATAAATAAAACTGTGTGTGATAAAAATCTTTAATTGGGCTATCCTTTACGAACCCGCAGGGAAATCGTAACATTTTGGTGTCAGAAGTGGGATAGCCCTAATTAATAGATTTAGGATTCAGTTAGAGTATTAGAATAAAAGTTAAGGATAGAATTTAGTTTACGAGAATATAGTTAGTGTTTAGAACTTTAGTGAATTTGAAATTTTCTAGAGTTTGTTTGAGTATACTGTAGTCAGTGTTAGTTTTGAATGTAAGAGAGATATTTTTAGTTTAATAAGGTTCGGCTAGGTCATTTAAAATTAAGATCAGTATTAGAAAAAAATTATTTAGGTTGATTAATTTGTAAATGCTTTAGTAAGAGATGGCTGCTGAAGAGTTAAATGTAGAAGATATCAGGAAGATAAGGGTTATACTGGAAGAAATGGTGAATGACATGAGGGCATGGATAACCAGTATGAAGAACTCTGCGAAAGAAGTTAAGTGTGAAAATAATGTGGATAAGGACCATCATGAAAAAACGAAGAGCGGGTCAAACAATAGCCTAGAGGAAATTAAGGATCAGAATGAAATGAAGAATGGCCAGGAAGAAATGAAGAAAGAAAAGAAGACCGAAATGAAGATAAACCTGGAAGAGAACAGCCAAGAGAAGAACAGCCAAGAGAAGACCAGCGACGAGAAGACCAGCGACGAGAAGACCAGCGACGAGAAGACCAGCGACGAGAAGACCAGCGAAGAGAAGACCAGCGAAGAGAAGACCAGCGAAGAGAAGACCAGCGACGAGAAGACCAGCGAAGAGAAGACCAGCGAAGAGAAGACCAGCGAAGAGGAGACCAGCGAAGAGGAGACCAGCGAAGAGGAGACCAGCCAAGAGGAGACCAGCCAAGAGGAGACCAGCCAAGAGGAGACCAGCCAAGAGGAGACCAGCCAAGAGGAGACCAGCCAAGAGGAGACCAGCCAAGAGGAGACCAGCCAAGAGGAGACCAGCCAAGAGGAGACCAGCCAAGAGGAGACCAGCCAAGAGGAGACCAGCCAAGAGGAGACCAGCCAAGAGGAGACCAGCCAAGAGGAGACCAGCCAAGAGGAGACCAGCCAAGAGGAGACCAGCCAAGAGGAGACCAGCCAAGAGGAGACCAGCCAAGAGGAGACCAGCCAAGAGGAGACCAGCCAAGAGGAGACCAGCCAAGAGGAGACCAGCCAAGAGGAGACCAGCCAAGAGGAGACCAGCCAAGAGGAGACCAGCCAAGAGGAGACCAGCCAAGAGGAGACCAGCCAAGAGGAGACCAGCCAAGAGGAGACCAGCCAAGAGGAGACCAGCCAAGAGGAGACCAGCCAAGAGGAGACCAGCCAAGAGGAGACCAGCCAAGAGGAGACCAGCCAAGAGGAGACCAGCCAAGAGGAGACCAGCCAAGAGAAGACCAGCGAAGAGAAGACCAGCGAAGAGAAGACCAGCGAAGAGAAGACCAGCGAAGAGAAGACCAGCGAAGAGAAGACCAGCGAAGAGAAGACCAGCGAAGAGAAGACCAGCGAAGAGAAGACCAGCGAAGAGAAGACCAGCGAAGAGAAGACCAGCGAAGAGAAGACCAGCGAAGAGAAGACCAGCGAAGAGAAGACCAGCGAAGAGAAGACCAGCAAAGAGAAGACCAGCAAAGAGAAGACCAGCGAAGAGAAGACCAGCGAAGAGAAGACCAGCGAAGAGAAGACCAGCGAAGAGAAGACCAGCGAAGAGAAGACCAGCGAAGAGAAGACCAGCAAAGAGAAGACCAGCCAAGAGAAGACCAGCCAAGAGAAGACCAGCCAAGAGAAGACCAGCCAAGAGAAGACCAGCCAAGAGAAGACCAGCCAAGAGAAGACCAGCCAAGAGAAGACCAGCCAAGAGGAGACCAGCGAAGAGGAGACCAGCGAAGAGGAGACCAGCGAAGAGGAGACCAGCGGAGAGGAGACCAGCCAAGAGAAGACCAGCGAAGAGAAGACCAGCGAAGAGAAGACCAGCGAAGAGAAGACCAGCGAAGAGAAGACCAGCGAAGAGAAGACCAGCGAAGAGAAGACCAGCGAAGAGAAGACCAGCGAAGAGAAGACCAGCGAAGAGAAGACCAGCGAAGAGAAGACCAGCGAAGAGAAGACCAGCGAAGAGAAGACCAGCGAAGAGAAGACCAGCGAAGAGAAGACCAGCGAAGAGAAGACCAGCGAAGAGAAGACCAGCGAAGAGAAGACCAGCGAAGAGAAGACCAGCGAAGAGAAGACCAGCGAAGAGAAGACCAGCGAAGAGAAGACCAGCGAAGAGAAGACCAGCGAAGAGAAGACCAGCGAAGAGAAGACCAGCGAAGAGAAGACCAGCGAAGAGAAGACCAGCGAAGAGAAGACCAGCGAAGAGAAGACCAGCGAAGAGAAGACCAGCGAAGAGAAGACCAGCGAAGAGAAGACCAGCGAAGAGAAGACCAGCGAAGAGAAGACCAGCGAAGAGAAGACCAGCGAAGAGAAGACCAGCAAAGAGAAGACCAGCAAAGAGAAGACCAGCAAAGAGAAGAACAGCGAAGAGAAGACCAGCCTAGAGGGGAACAGCGAAGAGAACAGCGAAGAGGAAATTAGCCAGGACATGAAGATGAAAGAAGAGCTGAAGAAAAGAACAGAAGTAGTGAAGATGAGTTACAAAGTAAGGAACAATGAAAAAGAAGAAATGAAGATAAACGAAAGAGAGAGAGGAAAATGCCAAGAAAAGTTGAAGAGCCGAGAAGAGATGAACATGAGTCAAGAAGAGATAGAGAAGCGCAAAGAAGAAACGAATAAATACCAAGAAGAGATGCAGGAAGACCAAGAAGAGATGAAGAAAGACCAAGAACAGGGGAAGGAAGACCGAGAAGAGACAATGAGCACACAAAGAGTGATGAAGATGGTGCAAGGAGTAACTGAGTGCAGTCCAGAAGATATTCAGAAGAATGAAGAGGGAATGAGGAACCAAGAAGAGACAAAGAGGAGCCGGGAAGAAATGCTGTGCGAACAAGTAGCTGCGAGAGAAGAAACAGAGAGAAAAAGGGAAGAAACAAGCGAACCATTGGGAGGCAACGAGCAATGCTCTCAAGAGTATCGGGTCCGTCCAAGGCATCGGTCAACCCGTCTCGGGCAGCTGGTTGAACGACATTGGGCATCAGCAACGCAGAAGTGTCACTGGGTGACGAGGGAAGCAACATCTACTGCGAGAGAGGGTTACCTGGTGAGACTGTACAGCCCGCGATGGAGAAAAGGCAGGAGGCCTAAACTTCGAGTAGCATGGGGACCTCCAGGAGGAGATGCATTACCTGTTCGGGACGAACAGGTTTAAGGAGGGGGCAATGTTACGATCGCGCTTGGCTGCAGTGCTTGGCATCGCCGCGCTCGTTCGGCCTGTCTGCGCCTCCTTCCACCCGCATCCTCTCCCTGGTATCTCGTGTCATACTATCTCGCTACATCCTGACCGTCGCAGCGCGCACCTGCCTCAGATCGAGTTACTTAAAAGAGGCCGCACTGCGGAATAAAAGGACTCAGACGCCTTTATCGGCGTTCTTAGAGCAGCCACCGCGTCCTTCGAGGACTCACGACGCGTTTCTGGGCATTTCGACGGCGAAGGTCGCGAGATATCTCGGAGACATGCCCGATTGTTCTGGATGGGAACCCAAGGGCTATTTAAGGAGGTTGGGCCGACCTTCGAGTCAGTCAGTCAGAGACTGAGTGGGAGTCCTCCCGCGGCGGAGTTTCCGGGCGATATAGTGGCGAAGTCCTTGGACGAAGGTTCCAGGGCAGGGAGTGAGTGAGTTCAGTGGAGTCGGGAGTTTCCGGGCGATAGAGTCGCGGGCGCGGTGGAGTCCCGAGTGAAGTGGCGAGCGAGTCGTCGAGTGGGATCTCGGCGAAGGGTGTGACGGCGGCGGCGGAGTGCGGCGACGGAGTCCCGCGGCGGAGACCCACGAGGGGTGCTGCGCCGAGAGTTGCGCCGGAAGTGCGGCCCAGCGAGGTGTGTGAAACGCGTGACTGGGGAATTGACATTTCTTTATGTGTAATTAATTATCTGCCAATTTAGAAGATTATTTGTAAGTGACAAGTAGTAGTAATAAATAAAACTGTGTGTGATAAAAATCTTTAATTGGGCTATCCTTTACGAACCCGCAGGGAAATCGTAACAATATATATATATATCTTTCAACTAGGCGTCTAGAGGTAAGCTTCTAAATTTTTAAGTTAGCGATTGTACAATTTTGAGTATTCCAAATTAATGCCAGTGTGCAGTTACAAGTTCGGAAAAAGCAAGCGTTTTAGGTTGACTTCTGAAATGCAAGATAGTAATGAGTTGGAAATAAATGTCAACTTTGATAAAAAAAAAAATTAAAAAAAATACAACCCTAACTTGTTGAATAAGGAATTGTCACTAGACGGCATGTTGTGACGTAGATGTTATTTTTTAACCTCGCCAACGCCATATTGCTCGGCCCAACACATTGTGGAAATTGTGCTTTATAACGTCTGGTCGCCAGTATGAATTAGAATCTCAGTCGTTAAAAAACAGTCACTTTCGTAAAAACGGTTTCCACAATGCAACACACACTTTAGGCAATGTTTTTTGACAACAATTAACTGAAGGGAAAAAACGCCACCATGTAATCATGCAGACACAGCCACCCTTTGCCATAACGAATGTATGGTAACTGGCCAGCTCTAGAGTAACTCTTTTTAAAAAAAAACTAAACTCAAAAGAGCAGTGATTTTTTTTTTACTTCCCAAGGTCCATTTCGAAAGCGTTAAGACTTCGAGTGGGCTGCAGTTAACACTCGAGTTATGGCCCCCTTGTGCTAAATGGTGTGTGTTGGGTGTGAAGGGGAAGGGCGGGGGGGGGGGGGTCGCTTCTAACGACAAGTCCTCAACAACCCGGCGGAGCTGACGCCGGGCAGAGGCGTGTATAATCAAGGGGCGGGAAGGGGGGGGGAAGGCACGGGAGATTAGTCCTCCCGGGTGTATTGAAGAGCCGCCCTCGAGATGGAGGGGGGAAAGGGGGGTGACGGCACAAATACCCGGCGCCTCCACCAATCTCGCATTCATAAAGGAGCGCGAACAGGGGACCGAGGTGGGAGCTCGTTAGCATGAAAAGGACCCGGGGGCCCAGACGCACTGTAAACACAGCGGCAAGCCTCTGCTCAGACACGGCGAGGGTGGGAAGATGGGGGAGTTCTTGGAGGGGCGGGGGGAGGATGTATTGGCTCCACGGGCATGGGCAGGCAGGCAGCCAGACGCTACTACCACTATTGGAAACTGCAGACCCCGAGGCAAGACGTCTATTCCACTACGAAACAAAACCATCAGATTCCAAAACTTGTTAAAAAGTTCCGTACAAACCTATCCAAATTCATCCCTCGACCCTGATGGGAATGATTTGCTGCTTCAATTTAGTACACTGGAAAAAAAATATCCCGGTCAAAGTGTATTACGGTTGTAAAATGCATACGAAAGAAAAATAAAATCCATAAACACGCTCACTTAATTTGCTTGCATTGTGGACATTTTCGATTTTTTTTTTTATGTCGACACTAAATTAAAACAGCACCTATCATGTACCACAGTATCAAGCCATCAGCATCAAGGAATAAACCGATACATGAATCAAAATAGTTTTAACTTTTAAACCTCAAATTTTCCCCACCTAAATCTCGGTTCACAGCGGATGGAATTCATACTCATGACAAGCAAAATTGCTTCCTTTAATCTCAACCATTGGAGTAAAAAAAACTTCCCATTTAAAATGAAAACAAACCTCAATATAGACGAAAAAAGTCCACGACAGCAGGTGCTTTGAGAGATTTTGCGAATGTGAATTCGTGGGAAATTAGCATTATAGGTACCACGAAGCAATTACTTCAATATTGGCGAATAAACAGGATTAAAGGACTTGACTGAAAATCTTACTATGGTAGGTACGATAAAAACAATCTTGTTCTAAGACTATGGATTCTACCTTAATGTGGCCGTTTGAATTAACAAGAGAGAAAAATAACCTAGTTTTTTTCCATTGGTGGCTATTTGTTACGATAAAACTTAAAATTTAGGTATGATTAATATTGTGGTATGACAATTTCAAACCAGTTAAATTGATCCAATCAAAATACGCTCAATTTTTTTATTTGTCTAATAAAAACTAAAACTTACATTAATACAATTATAATCTCTTCCGTACGGTAACAATAAATTTAGAAAACTTCACAATGGCGATAATTTAGAAATATGTATCTTATGTGCGCGACTAAAAAAATTGGTTGTCTGTAAAGTCGGTTTACGGATAGTTTAACGTGACGTCATAACAAAACATTGATGAAATGATTTCATACTTTTATGAATAAAAGTGAATCATTTTTATTGAATCACTATTTTGTATGGATACAATGGAGTGAAATGAAATCTACAATTTAATTGATAAATTTACTTTTATTTGCACTCATTAATTCAAATATGTTTATTACTTTAACGAACAGATTATTTAACTTTTATACATGTTTGCTATTAAACTTCTTCCAATCTGTGTTATTCTGTTAAGGATAGGATGATAGGAAAAGTAGGAAACGAATGGGAGTGTTTCAAGTTTAATGTGCCTCGAAAAGGTCAAATCGATGGTTGTTCCAATAGTAGGAGAGATAGATGCGGCGCAATCGTACAATGAGAGTAACGGCACACAGAGTAACGGGACACATTTCGTGCGTGCAGCCGGCGTTCATCGATTTATTAGACGTTGTCACGTCAAAAAAGTATGGATGTTTAGTCACGCTCTACTAAACCCACGTCACCTCATTACAGTTTTGCATGCGAAGCCCGGCAACAGGGTACTTGAGTTACAAAACATGGTCATGGCCATTTGAACTGAAGGCAAATTAAATTTCACTTTTATCTACTGCGTACAAGTACAGTATGTCCACAAAAGACTGTCCCAGTAATAAATTTTAATCTTTATCACCAGTAAGAGTTTTAGAGTTTTGGTTCAAGGTAACAAGAGTAACTCAAACAGTTTTAAGATAAGCGCGTGCGAGAGTACTGCTTTGTTGTTTTCTCGCTTGCAGCGCCACCTGCACAAAACGGCAACTGAGCGTAAAGCGATTTGTGTTTTGCAATATGCTAAGAATGAATCTGTAATTTCAACCATACCCATTAAAATCTTTATGTACGAACGTGGTTGAACGTCGAAGTCCCTGAACGTTGGATTGGTCGTAATGGTCGAGAAACAAGAGCCCTTTTTCGCTGGCCTCCACGTTCTCCTGATATAACACCATGCGATATATATATATATTTTTTTCCTTTAGGGCTTTATAAAAGATCGTTTCGACGTTCTGCCGCTACTTAATGACTTGTAGAATTGAACACAGATTTGAAGCGGCCACTGGTTCCATTTATCCTGACGTGTTAACGAAAGTGTGGGAATAATTGACTACGTAGGATGTGTGCCGTATTACTAAAAAAAAACTGCTAGTTTACTTTCAATTTGATGTTGCAAACAGTCTAAAATTAAACCGTTATAATATACTATTGAAACTAGGACATTCTTTCATGAAGACATTGTACTATACAAATTAATCACAAACCTCCCACGCCAAGTGTTACATTCATACTAATATAATTCCAATATAAAATCAGGTACTGCAGCCTTTTTCAAACCTAGCCACAATGTCCTACAAAACACAGGACATCTTAACTTCTTGTTAACATGATTGACTTATACATTTTTTTCTTACATTTCAAATTTTAGGTTTCCCCCAAATTTATATATACAAATGTTTTGTTGTAAATATATTACAGTGCAGATTTGATTTTAGTGTAGGATCAGTTTTAGCGGAAAATGGCTATATGGGTTTAACGATATATTTCCTTATATTTTCCTTTTCCCATAAAGTATGTTCTAGTTGTTAGGAATTATTATTGTAAAAACCCCATTTTCAAATTAATTTCACCATTAGGAATTTCGTGCCCGAGACTGTTCTATAACTTCAATAACAATGCAGCAGTTACAACGACCGCACCTAGATACAAGCGCAGTAAAATGGGGGTTTGTGCGGGGAACATACTGTGCGCGTAAGGCTACATATAGAGACATACAATTTAAACCAAGTAAATCTTTTTATAAGGTAAGTTACAGAATTTCATTTCTTAATTATCATCGACTATGCAGGTTTACTATAAAATAAAATATTTCGCAAAATACATACAAACGATTTGCAAAGTATTTTAGTTTAGCTATACAATTTTTCTTTTAATTTTTTACCTAAATTAAAGCCACTAGGACTTAAAAATGTATTGATAGATTATCGAGACGTTTTGTGAAAGGTATATAGGAATGAAGGCCACGTTAACTTGTGCATCCAATGCAAAGAGCTTTTATCTAGACGCGAAAAGCTTTAGACAGTGGTGGTTCCTCACACAACACAACTTAAACGAATTTCTTGGTTTAACGTGCATTTTTATTACATAATATATATTAAGATTTTGACGTGACGTCTAATAAATCGATGAACGCCGGCTGCACGCACGAAAAAGTGTTCCGTTACGCACATTGTCCCGTTTCGCTGTATCCCGTTACGCTCATTTTATATTGCTCTTTGCTAACCCGAACCTCCTAGCATTGCTGTACAGTCCATGGCGCAAAAATATTATTTTTGACTGCATCTTGGTGTTGGTTAAGCCATTTTCCTTCACATCATCCTTGAACCACTCCCATTCGTTTCCTACTTTTCCTATCATCGTCCTATCCTTAACAGAATAATACAGATGGGAAGAAGTTAAATAGCAAACATGTATAAAAGTTATAGTTAAAATAATCCCTTCGTTAAAGTAATAAACATATTTGAATTAATGAGTTCAAATAAAAGTAAATTTATAAATTAAATTGTAGATTTCATTTTACTCCTTTGTATCCATACAAAATAGTGATAATTCAATAAAAATTATACAATTTTATTCATAAAACTATGCAATCATTTCATGAATGTTTTGTTATGACGTTGTCACGTTAAACTATCGTCCGTAAACCGACTTTACAGACAACCAATTTTTTTTTTCAACAGCTGAGTGAGTGCTTATTCACAAAGCCGTCGAGAGAAACAGAAGGGGTGATTGCGTCCCTATGAAAATCACAAAGAGGCCACGACAAACAAGATTAAGTATAATTTTTTTTAATGCGTGAATTTTGATAGAACGAAAATTTAAATTCATTGGAAACCCTATCAATCAGGCGATACCGCATCTCGTCTTTTTTTATGTCCGAGCTGACGGGTCAGACGCGAATACGGCATTTTGTTGGTTCACGTTGGAGACGCACCACAACGCCGAACGTACAATAACGCCGAAAACCATAACGCCGAATGCCAAATTGACTACAACGCCGACAGCTAGAAAACTACTGTGTTCCACAACGCCGAATTACCGCGACGCCGAAATACATTCACGCCGAAAAATGTCATTGCAGGACTGCCAAAAAGGTTAGGTTAGGTTAGGTTAGGTAAGTTATGGTATGGTATGGTAAGGTTAGGTTGTGGTGCATTTTTCGGCGTTACTGTATTTCTGCGTTGTGGCACAGTAGTTTTCTAGCTGTCGGCGTTACTGTATTTCGGCGTTGTGGCACAGCAGTTTTCTAGCTGTCGCCGTTATTGTACGTTCGCCGTTGTTGTACGTTCGCCGTTATTGTACGTTCGCCGTTATTGTACGTTCGCCGTTATTGTACGTTCGCCGTTATTGTACGTTCGCCGTTATTGTACGTTCGCCGTTGTAACGACCCGTTGACGTTGACCTATGATGTCAGGTGTTGGGATGGTACCGTCACTCGAAGTGGGTACGTCTGACCAGAAATGGCGAACTTTAACCCTCCGAGGTCAGACCGCATCACCTGTATCTGACGTCATGAACAATATTCGCCAATGGAGAAGCGTGATGAGAGTAACAATGATTTACAAACAAGCCCAGGCACGGTGTGCAAGAACTCAAAAAGTAGGGAACTTTTTTTTTTTCATTTTTCGCGATATATACCGACGCTGTTTTTCGTTTTGAAAATATATATTTTCGTAACAAAGCAATATTTGTTTTCAGTATAAAAAAATCTCTTCGGCAACGTCCGCTGTGTGTCCCCATCCTAGCGCGCGAACTGTGTCCCGACTGGCCAATGACAGCAGGCCGAGAGGACATCCCGAACAGAACATGCCCCATTACCTATGGGTCGGATAATAGACATTCCATTTGGATCAATTTTATTACCGATTAAAAAAATTGCTATGCTAATTTTTTTATACATATGTGAAGCGTGGTACTATTTTTATTCAAGTTATAAATTAAGATACATTAATAAAATTATAATGTGCGAAAACCTGTTTGGAACGAGATTTAACTCATCCACTTTGTAACTGAACGGATAACTTATCAAATTTTATCAACGTTATGAGCAAGTTATCACGGTAACTCGTGACGTAACATGTACCGAGGATAGCTTACAACAAACTCTTCCGACTAACAGCTTTAGCTTGCCCAGTGTTTTAATATCTCAGCCAAATGTTATTAAAAACAGCAGAAGTTAATTAAAAACTAGCACCGGAAGTCAACTGTCACTAATTACGCTGAGCTAGTTTTGTTACACACGTACGTTTACAAGCGAGTTTCTCTTTCGCGGAGAAAAGATTCTCGCACCAGTGAACGCTGTCTGTAGGTCAAGAGTTAAAACAGACGAGGCACGTGAATATCTCTTGCCGACACCTAATGGTGGTTTTCTCCAAGCCAGTTGATAATTTAATAAACTCGCCGTGTATGAACGTAGCTGTTTAGACGAAGAGTTATTAAATCGGCGAGTGAGTTCGATCCGTAAAATGAATCTTTTACGGTTGAGTAGCTTTCCCACTCCACCTCACTAGCCAATCTCCTTTTACTATATAAAAAAAAAGTACGCGGAGTTCATTCGTAGATTGCATACTCACAGCTATATACTCCACACACTTCTTCCTTCCTGTGAACCCCCAATCACCTAACTGCCGTTTTATCGTCCAGTAGCCACTCCGTTAAATACTCGACCTAGTGTAAAGCTGGTGAACACTTATTTTAAATAACCGAAATAAGTCACATTGCACAGTATAACGTGCTTACGAATTCACTCCTTGTGAGAAAAAAAAACTCACCTAATTAATGCCCTCATAAAGACGTATACAACACTCCAATGTAGTGTTAAGTTTGGATGGGTCTAGTACATTTGTGTTTTCGGTTGTGTTTTGATTAGTTGCTAGAGTTTCGATATGCACTAGCTAGTGACAAATCACGTACACGAATTTCTCCGCCGACGAGTAGCTAGGAAGCTAGCCCTAACAGACACTGAACTATATAAAACGGGCCTTACGACTTGGCCATTAAGGGTATTGTCATACTCCGTAAATTTTTTCATCTCCTGGAAAAATTTAGGGTAGGTAAAGTCACATGTTATAATTAAAAATTGTACGCTTTCAGCCATAGAGCCACCGTTTCTGAAAATAGGCAGCCTTCCTTACAGACCCAAGTATTCAATGTTTACGACCTATCATTCAATGTTTTACAGAACGCCAAAATCTAAATCTCTCAACATTTGCACTAACGTGGCACGTTCATTCCTATGCAAGACATTATCTAGGGCCAATTAAAATAATAATCAAGATTGAAAAAGCGCTGGATACAGTTGACCTAATTAACACCAGGCCCGATTTTCCATACAAAAATATATTCGTAATATAAATATTTCGTATTTAATTGAAGTCATAATTAAAAAAGATTAACCCATAGTGTTACTGATCTTTAAAATAAATATTTACTTTACAATTGTAATTAAGCATTTCGAAACATTAAATCATTTAGCTAAAATATTGTGCTTAAATAATTTTCTTAACTATTTCAATGAATAACTATTTGTGAAAATATATTTTGACGGATGATTTAATGTAATTTATTTTCGCCATAATTTGAAATATTTTTATGTACCCTAATTTGAGACAAAATAAATCATGCCTTTAAGGCATTTATACTTATGTACTAACAGGCTCCATTCCGTCAGTAATCGTCGAAGGGGGAATAATTTTTTCAAGAGGGTTGACTGCACTTATTACTCCAGTCGACAAAAAAATGTGGACCAGATAAATAAAAATTGCAAGATGGCGTGACCTTACATATTAATAAAAATAAAGCGAATTTCCAACATGTGCTAATAAATATTTATTTTAAGTGTTATTACCTAATCTGAATATCAAAGTGCGAAAACGCATGCATTCCCAAATTACGAATTGACCAATTCGAACACTGCCTCAGCTAAATTACATTTTGAAGTTAGGACTCAAAACAATCGTGAGGAAATGAAAATTTTCACACAACGTTCGGATCATTGATATTCAAGTGTTCAGAAACGGCATGACACATTCGCACATAATTAGAATCAAAGAATAAATTGCTGCGCGAAATTTCAGCGGCCGAGCGCCATTTAACGGTACTGGTCACGCCACCACTGACGTCACCGGAACGTGCACGCGACGTGGACGAATGGCCTGCGTCTGCAGCAGTAATTAGCGACCGTAAAGTCTGCCGCCGAGCGATTTAAGAAACACCGTTTGTCAGTCAACTTTAGCCATTTCAACAATGCCAAACGTGTAAAAGATTTAAGATCATCATGTAAGACGTGCACTTTTAACACCGTAAACAATATTTTCACTCTAGTATTTACGGATTTCTAGAGTTAGCATGCGTAATTACAATACAAAAATCTTTCTGTTCTACAAAAAACCGTCTATAAAATTTGTTCGAACTTACTTTAAACAATCTTTATTGGTTGCAGGTCACGTGATCTGACGGACCGTTTTTAATTCCGGGTTACGTCCCAAGGCCAAGCAAGCGTGCAAATTTGCTGACTTGCCAAGGTGACTCATGAGTGCCACAGTCTTGCATGATTCTAGAGAGTAACAAGAAAAAAAAAAGGTACTCACTGTCAGAAGACAAGTCCTGCGATACTCCCAGTGCGAACAGCGTGGAAACAAACGCGAAACGCCACAACATTCGACGGAACTCGGGCCAGTAGGACCTACCACGGACGGGAGGTCCCATTACAAGCCAGCGGAAAAAAAAAACCTCTCTCGCGCACACGTTCTAAAACGTAACTTTTTATAAATTTAAATGTTAAGCCCAAGTAGACACGAGAGAAAAAGAAGCACCGGGAAACGCGGGGGTAGAACGCGGCGGGCGCGATTTCTCGAGCTCGTGTCGAGTGGAGTTTCTGCGCGAGCCAAGTTCTTTGACGTTGGTTTGAGCCGGCTTCGACACGCGCGCGGGTGCACAGACACACCTGCCCGACAGTGTGCTCTGGCGCGAACTGGCTGGGGCGGACGCCTCGTCTCGCCGGCGAAACGGGCTCGGGCGCCGCGCATGCGCAGTGGGTAGCCCCAGGCGGGCGCGCGATCGATAGCGCGCCGGCTTTTTTCTCTCTCTCTCTCTCTCTCCTCTTCCGAAGGAGGGGAAGTGACGGTGGGTTTCCAGCCATCCCCTCCACCGACCCAACTCCCTTTCCCCTTCCACGGACGAGCAGGTGATCCACGATCCTCCAGGGAATTGCGACGCTGCACCGGGAATTATCGTGCGTTCAACGATGGCCCGTGTTTCCGCTGCAGCGTGAAAAGGGCCTTAATTCAGCGTTTCATAGTTCGGCACGTTCTGTACTCCGCCAACAATCGAGTTGCAATCGTTCAGAATTTATTTTTTTTGTCGTGAGGATTCCGACTGTTGACCTTGAACGTCAGGTCGCATTACTACGCTACCGGCGTTGTTTCTTTTTTTCTTTTTAGTTTCCTCTTTAGTTTATTATTACTGTCAGTTTTCATTTAGGTGCAGTGTTTCCTGTTTTCTAGCGTGTTACCGTGCACATTTTTTTTAAAATATATTTCATATATTATCCTTTAAAACTACTCGTTCGGAATAAATACCTATACAGCATAATGAAGTTTGCCAATACATTTATTTACCTTCATTTGCAGCCTACGGAACATACTCTGTCATTCGCCTTGCCAGATAGTACACAAGTCAAATTATAATACAGCTACGCAATAATAAATGAGTGCATGAACATAGCTTGTAAATGGCTCATTGACTACAGACCATCACCAATCCCAATTGACTTGTAACATCTTTACTTCAACAGATAAATATAGCAATTAAATACAAAAAAATAATAATTTTCTGCAAAATATTTTGGAGAATGTAACTGTAATTTTTATACATTTGACACTTACGGGAAATTTAATTATTGGCATTCCAACATGTTAGTATTCGGCCCCTGTATTTATTATTGCATTTTCATCCAATTAGTTTCAATCTAGAATAATTTCTAAGGGTGTTCCGCTACAACAATACTGCCTCTTGTGTTATTTAACAAATGTTGGCCCCAGGTATAAGCTAACTAACACGCTATTTGCTATTATTAAGTCAGGTTAGTGTTAGTGACTAAAAACTTTTCCGGAATAAATGCATCGGAATCACTCAGTAGAATCTCATTTTCTGGGTGTTATACTGGTTCTTACCCGAGCTCCAACACAGGTTTTCCTAGGTTAATGTTTATTTTGCACACGTGAGAAAAGAAAACTACCGGTCATGAAGAGTTTAAGAGTTTATAGCGCTGTTTTTCTGCAGCGACGTTTATGCAGAAGACGAGGATTTACTTTACTTAGTTACAAAATTTTGTTGTTTTCATGCACAATAGTAAAAAAATGCACCTTAAGTTACAGGATTCATTTTCAATATGTTCACAAATACTGTTTTGATCACGTACAGCATTTCCAAAGAGACAAGCATTTTAGCTCTGAGCACTGTTACGACTGTTTCTGAATAACTTTTGCGAATTACTAGTCAGATTTTGAGACAGCAATATAGCATAATGAATTGTTCATCTGAATCTGTGTGATGGTTACACATACATAAAAAAAATTATAGTGGCAGCCATGGGCGTAGATAATTGGGGGGGGGGGGGGAAAGAGAGATTGAGAGAGAGATTGAGAGAAAGATTGATAGAGAGAAATATTGAGAGAGAGATTGATAGAGAGAGATATTGATAGAGAGATATATTGAGAGAGAAAGAGAGAGAGAGAGAGAGAGAGAGAGAGGCAACTGGAATCAAAAAGTCTCTCTCTAACGGAGTCAACTTGCGCTTGCAAAATCCCTGTGACTGTGAAACGAGAACGATTAACCTTATCCCATATTTTCGCCCATGGCTGGAGTTAATTATTTTAGTTTTTTTAATATTTTACATGCTGGCTCAATACATTTAACCACTTCTTACAGCAAGAGTTCCTTTTTAATCTCAATACAATGTGTTGCTTCAATATGCAGATATAAATACAAAAAAGTAATAACGATGTGAAGAAATGTGTGTTGTTTTGAAAAACGGCTGGAGGTCTAAGCCTATTATTTGTTTAAATGGACATTACTACATCACCGTTCAACATAATACAGTCGCCCAGTAACAATCTACGTATTAGATAGTAGGTTTTCGTGAACAGTCCCCAACTACATATGCTACGTCTTTGGCTTCTGGGTTAAAGCCACATCCGTGGAAATGAAGGTGTGACAGACGTTTCGGAATGCCTGGTTGTAGACATCTTCAAGAGTACGACTTGATGTAAGCTTTTGGACTTACGCCATTGCTAAGCACATGTATGTCTGTAGAAGAAAACTACAAAAAAACCCAAAAGACAAAAACACAAATTAAGCAAAAAATTGCTGTTGTCCTCTGCCTGAGGACGGGAGCAGATAGCAGTTCCCGAAACGTCGCTTATTTCTGTTTTGGAAAAATATTGTGTTTGTTTCGTCTTTTCGTTTTGTCGTGTTTTTGTCTCGTTTCAACTGTTTTGCTGAATATTTTTGGGTTCAATATTTTTGTGCTGTCATCATTTGTGTTTTTTTTTTTTTCGTTCTTTCAATCAATTTTTCTTTGTCTTTCTTTGTCTTTCTTTGTTTGTTGACCATATTCCTTTTATGGAATATTATGTGGTGTTTATATCCTGTTGACAACATAAATTTTTTACTTAATTTGTGTTTTTGTCTTTTGGGTTTTTTGTAGTTTTCTTCTACAGACATACATTTGCTTAGCAATGGCGTATGTCCAAAAGCTTACGTCAAGTCATACACTCCCATTGCACAATTCTTTCATAGATAATTTCAAGAGTACAATCTTTTAATCGTTCTTGCAATGGATAAATTTATTTAAGTTTTTTTTACATACGCCATTGCTGATCACGCTGTTATGTCATAAGAAAACTCAATAACGGTCCAAAAACATAAACATGCAAAAATCAAACATACGTAAAACAAGCCAAAGTTAGCCAATGTCTAATGTTTGTGCCTGATAACGGGAATAGAGCTCAAACTCCGAAACGTCGCAACTGGTTTATCTTAAGAAACCTTCTGTGGTCGTCTGTGCTGTCACCATCATGGTGTCCGGAATATCCGTTTAGTCACATCGCTGGGTTCGCCCGCGCGTCTCTGTGTTGCCATTGTCTTGTCCGCATCCCTCATTGTGTGTTTTGTATTATCGTTGAGTTCATCTGTTTGTCGCTGCGTTGTCCCGATTCGTTAAATATTTTTTTCAAGTCTTTTTCGCTTTTATCGGCACCATAGGACGTCCAAGGAAAGAAAGGGATATTCCTGTAAAGCGTCGATCTATTGAACAACGACCAATGCAAGAAATTCAGACTGATCTAACTGACCACATGCCCGAATACGATGACAAAAAGGAGGCAACACATTGCAAAAAAACTGAACTGCATGGGAAAATCACATGTTTATTGTGACAAATGCAATGTCCACTTGTGTTTTATAAAGGGCAGACATTTTTTCAAGGACTTCCACAGAAAATAATAACAGAACAATTAATAATGTGTGTATTGAATAGCATGGGTGCATTTTTTAAAGTAACGTTATTTAATAAAATACTGTATAAATTGTTAGCTATTTATAGTAAGTTTTTATGTTATCTATACCACTTGAGAAGAAATGTCCATTTCAATGGACATAAAAAAGTCATAATTTTATAAATCAACATTGGTGGTAATTTTTTCTTACCACAATTAGTGCATTTCTTTGAAGAATTTAGCACAATTATTTTTTTTCAAAACTATTTTAAAAAATGTAATAGTGAAAGGGTTTTAAATAGTTTGAAAATTTCGCTCTGCGAATCGAAAGATTCGATAGTCGACGTAGCTGCTACGGTAACGAATTCTAGCGACGTGTGCGGAAACTAGGTGTGATACGCGTCAAGAAATGTAGTCGAAAAAAATTATTGAGTATACACTGAGAAAAAGGGTTGTTTCTAGAAACCAAATAAATTTGTTTGCATACTGGTTGTTTCATCCAAACAATATTTGTTTGATTCTACCAAATATTTATTTGATCATACTAAACGTTAGAAGCGCCAAACAAACGATAAGTGTTGGCATAAATAAATTATTTGTTTAAAATAAATTTGTTGTACCGATCAATTATTTGGTTGGGTCAACACTTTAAACGAATATTCAGTTCAGCTAAACAAATCATAACTCTTACCCAACAAAACCGCGTGTTTGCTTTATCTTCATCAATTCAAACAAAATTATTATTTTTTCTCTATACAGTACTCAACCATTTGGTTAGCAACACTACGTATTATATTTGTTATACGCTCGGCGTTATTGCAAAGAATTCTAAGTTAAATTTTATGTCCGAGTTTCGTATTATAAGTGTATTTGTAACATGAGAACAAGTGAGTCTGCTCGTTGCTGTGGTTAGATGTTACACACCTCTGGCGGGTACTGAAATACTCGCTCACGTGTTTCTTCCTCTGTTTTTCTGTAGCTTATGTGTGTGGCCATTTCAGGTAAGCCTACGATGTACATTCTGTATTGCACAGACCCGAATACTCACGTTGGCAAGCCTTCTTTTCACAGACGAGAGAGCCAGACCCGAAGTTCCCCGAAGTTCGTGCTCGGTTTTTTTGTTTACATGATTTCACAGTATCTTTAATGTAGCTATCCTAACCAAATCAACCGTCCACAATGTTTTAAAGTATTTATAATGTAGGTAACCTTTCCTAATTGACCATTAGTTATCATTAATTGTATATTTATTCATTTACAATGAACAAAAAAAAATACCGAAGATGCACGATCGGGCCTTTGGCTGTTGAAAGAAGGCTTGCCAACGTGAGTATTCGGGTCTGTGCAATACAGAGTGTACATCGTAGGCTTCCCGCCATTTCATTGCCCGTAGTGACTCTCGTGTTGATCGGTGTACGCTGTTTCCTTCATGAGCACGGAGCGAGTTGAATTCACATCCCTTTTAATAATGTGTTCCATTTTTTTGTCAGCTCCCAACAAGAGCTGCGTTCCGACATACCAACAACAATCCGTTTCTTGTCGGAAGAGAACCCGAAGGAAAGGAAGGATTGAAAACGGGACGCGTTATTTACGACAGAGAAGCTAGTTCCCCGTAGCAGAAGGGAAAATATGAAGACAGAAAAAATACGCGTAGAAAAAAGAATAGGGAACATGAAAAAAAAAGTTTCAGTGCGGCTTATTTTCAAGCTGGGACGATATAAAAAAAAGCACACGCCAAGTTTACAAGAGACAGGAACGGCATATCGCTAGTCATCTCACGTGCCAATTTACTCGCTGTATAAACAGGGCCAAACCACTATAGCATAAAAATAAAAAGAAGAGGATATATCTTCATAAAAGGCCTACAAGCTCTGTTCCTTCAACGATAATGCAACGGAGAGTGCAAAAAAGTTAGGAAAGGATTTGTTACATAACTTACAATACCAGGCCGATATTTGTTCACGATAGATGTGCGCAGTATATTTTAACACAAGCTTCTTTCCCATTTCTTATATCTGATGAAACTTAACACCCTCGTAAACATCTCTGCTGAAGCTTATTCGCTAGTGAAAAAAAAAAAAAAAACGACAACGGCTTTCGAATTGGAGGCACTTGATGCTTTAATGGCCCCGCCTACGCGGGCATACATACGGTGTGCAAAGTTTTAGGAGAAAAAAAAGTTATTAAAAATCTGATTAAGCTTTATCAGCGTGGGAACGTTTTACAAAGAAGCTTTTAAGCTTTTAAGCTTTTAAGAATATACTCCAAGAGCGGATGAGTAGTTTTGTTTCCGTATTTCATTTTGAATCTTTATTTTCAGAAAACTGAAAATTGCTCAGACGCTTGTTATCAGTATAATTTTAGGCATGAAACCCCCAGGTACATATTCTTAAACATACTCAAGGGACTTTCATTACTACTTTGTCTTCATTTCTAGTCCATATAATGTCATGGTTACTACTCAGATATCATTGTTACCCTATGCACGGCGAGAAAACTGCGTGCCTGTTCAGAGCCTTGCGCTTAGGGGCGATACCGCGTTAGAAGCACCAGTGAGCGTCGCACTTATCGTCCCGCCTCACCACCACAGATACACCGCTTACTAATGGTATCTTAAGGGTCTTCTGTGCGTGAAGGTTAAGTCTTCAAATACACGCTATCATTTGTTAGACTGAAGTTGTGATCCCAGACATATGCATCTACACAAATGATTTCATGAACGACGTGTGTTCATGAAACGGTAGTTTGCTTTAACAGTTTTATTGTATTGTATCCATACATTTAATGAAACTTAAACAGATTCTTTTCAGTAAACGAAATAAATTTATAAAATAGTGGCGAGTTTTGGTAATAAGAAGTTATACAAAGGCCAAAACAATATATGTATTAATTTAAAGCTCGCGTGTCCGTCTGTTCTTTTAATCTTCTACAGCACTACGCAAAAACCAGTCAGTGGATAAGTAAATTTCTGTTACTTTGGGGTTTGTTGCTTTATTATCTACGTTAACTCTATTTACCATTAAAACATATTTTTTTCCGATCACTTTATTTTCTTCGTACCGCAATGAGATAAAAATCAGGTGTGTAATATATGTACACGGTTTCAAAATTTGTGGCGAAACATAAAGTGCAAAAGGACTCATCAGATGACCTTTGATAATACATGGTGTGTGAGATCGTGTCTTAATGATAAAGACCCTGCCTAGTCAGGCATGTTTTCGTGTTATTGAGGCGGGATGATAAGTGCGACACTCGCTCGTGCTTCCAGTGAGGGATCGCCTTTAAGCAAGGCTTGCACGCATTCTTTTCGTCGTGCATAGGGAAACTACAACATCTGAGTGGTTACCGTAACATCATATGGCGGAGAAAAGATGATAAAGATGTAATGCAAGTCCCTTTGCGTATTTTCAAGAAACTTTACCTGCTGTTAAATGCTTAAAAATTATTTTGAAAACATATGCGGTAGTTATTTTCACTGTTTTAAAAATACATTTTAAAAACGAAACACGGAAACAGGACTTTACTCATCCGCCCTTGGCGTATCATTAAATGCTTTTAGTGTTCGCATAATTTGAGCAGTTTTATGTTTAGCCACAAATTTTGTAACCCTGTACATATGACGTACCTGAGTTTTATCTCATTGCGGTAAGAAGAAAATCAAGTGATCGGAATAATTATTGTTTTTAATGGTAAATTGAGTTAACGTAGATAATAAAGCAATATACCCCAAAGCAACAAATATTTACTTATCCATTGACTAGTTTTTGCGTAGTGCTGTAGAAATTTAAAAAAAAAAGTGTAGTTTCTTATGAAGCTCTGCACACCATGTGTGTGCCCAGGTAAGCGGAGCCCGTAAGACATGCCAGTTAAATTGATCGAACCAGCGATACTCGTCACACAAGCGACTGTTAACACTGAGCGTGTTCGTCAAACGCAAACACGGGATTCGCAGGAGAGTGTACTTGATAAACTCGCTCAGTAAATTATTTAAATTTTTCACGTGAATACGTCTTTAAAATTGTTTCTATAGTGGGAGGCAATTAAAAAAAAAAAAACGAATGGTAAACAAAATCTGGGGATACAGTTTGGTGCTGCAGCTACATACATATCGAACCAAAATTTAATTACACCACTGGATAGCTAAAGGATCAAAGATTTCGTTACGCTAAGTGAGGACTGTGACGCATCGCGCGCGGTGGAGGGGGAGACGCCACAATTTCGAGGTCATTTTGCTGCGTTTCGAGATTTCCATTTAGTATAACTTTTGACTCGGAGAATCTACGACGTTCGTCTGATTTTCAATCGTCAGCTCTCGTCATAATTTATTGTTTGCGTATATAAATTATTAGTGTAAAATAGTTACAGTCAATATATGGTCTTAAAATAAAAAATAGCGTATTTTATATTTTGTATAGAAAATATTAGCTGTTATGTACACGTATTTAGGTAAAACACACGGCCGTGTCCATGACACAACCACACCCCATTTTTACAAACGCCATTGATGATTACACTGAATGTCATAAGTAAACCTCAATAACTGACAAAAAAAATTATGAATATACGAAACAGATGGGTATCTGAACACAAGCCAAAGTCAGCTGATGTCAAAAAGTTCAAAACAGACAGCACAGATGATTAGTCAAAACAATTATGACACCACGGACAGACACAGTGGGTCGTTACCACAACGCCGAACGTACAATAACGCCGAAAACCATAACGCCGAATGCCAAATTGACCACATCACCGACAGCTAGAAAACTGCTGTGTACCACAACGCCGAAATACAGTAACGCCGAAAAATGTTGCTGCGGGGAGGGGGGGGGGGGGGGCTACAGGAGCAAAATTAAAAACAACTGAATGAATTTGTGTGTGTTTCTTAAATGTATCTTAACGCCGTAACACCACAACCTAACCTAACCTAGGCTAGCCTAACCTAGCCTAGCCTAACCTAACCTAATCTTTGTGGCAATGACATTTTTCGGCGTTAATATATTTCGGCGTTGTGGTAATTCGGCGTTGTGGTACACAGCAGTTTTCTAGCTGTCGGCGTTGTAGTCAATTTGGCATTCGGCGTTATGGTTTTCGGCGTTATTGTACGTTCGGCTTTGTGGTATTTCGGCGCTGTGGTGCGTCCCCGGACACAGTGGGGTGAAGACGACGAGAGAGTATACAAAAAGGACAGTGAATAAAGACAAAATAGCGACATTGGACAAAACAGCGACCAACAGATGAACTCAAAGACGAAACTAAACCGACAGTGCGAACAAAACAACAGCACAGAGACGGCACAGGTGAACCCAGGAGATGTGACAAAACTTGCAGAACCCGTTGTTACGACTTCCGTTCCATTCAAACGAAACTGCTCCTACCAAACACTGCATACCGAGAACCAAGATGTTACACGTAAGAAAAAAAATGGGCGCGTGTACTTAGGTACGCGCATGAGAAGTTATACTTCTTTGGGATCATTAAAAAATTACTTTTTAATTGCATGCAAAAATAGTGCGTGCAGTCCCTCCGCGCGGAAGAAGTGAAACTTCGTAATGTGGAAATGAAAATAGGAAGGGGTGGAAATTTATTTTTAGTGAAACCATATTGTATCAAATCAAACTAAAAAAAATAAAGGAATTTAAATTTTTAACGATTCATAGATTGATTTTCAGAGAGAGAGAGAGAGAGAGAGAGAGAGAGAGAGAGAGAGAGAGAGAGAGAGAGAGACCTATTGAATGTCTATAAAACTAACTTTTTTGAGAGCAGATTTTCATGAAATAAATCATGAAATCATTCAACAATAAAAGCTGTTTATTTAATTAAGCGGACGGGTTCGCCCCAAGGAGAAAATTGTCGTGGACATAGAGAAATGACACACACTCACTATTTATGTGTCTATGAAACATGATTTTTTTCTGCAATTTAAATTGTAATATACAAAAAGGATATTGAAAATTGAAACAAATATGGCGACACTACAAACTGTCAGGATCTTTATTTTTTTCTTACTCTCTACTTAGTTCCTTACAATAGCATTCACTCTCGCTTTCTCTCTTTCTATTCCCCCTCCCCAGGAGCGTTAAACGTTTAACGCAACCTTTTTGGAAGTCGCATTAGAAGTATAACTTTAAAAAAAAATCACGGGCAGGATTAGAATTCCGAGTTCTGTGTTTTTTTTTAATTGGTAAACTTGCACTTGAAAGGAATAAAAATTATTTGCTTTAGATTTAACAAGTGCGAGTTTATGTTCAAGGAATAAGTTAACTCAGTATCCGCCAATTTACTATTTACGACGTAGGAAGGCCTCTTAAAAATTCCTAACCTGTATTTGTAATAAATTTTAAGGTATAATCTACTTAACATTGTAAAATACCTGATAATTTATGAGGTTATAAATTGTTTATCGTAGCTGCTGTAATAAAAATCAGGATTATTTTTTATTAATGTTCCAAATAAAGACGTGTTGAAAAATGTTCTTTTGATGATTCTGGCAATGGGGGAATAATTATTTAAAACTTTTTTTTATATATGCTTGAAATTGCTGTTTTCGACTGTATGTCACAGAGAAACCTCGATAAAGATTTTGAGGTTTCCCCATAACACACGCTGTGTAAACAACGGATGGCTTTAAGTTCATTAAAAAAATATATTTTAAATTGTTTGAAGGTTTTGGAAATTAAGTTTGTATTTAGGTGGAGTCTCGCTAAACGGAGTCCGTGGAGAAAAACGTGTGCGAGCAGCAGGTTGTCTCGTCCAGTGTAACAGCAGCTTGCAGTCCAAGGTAATCGAGGCTTTCCGCCCACGGAAAAAAAACACGCTAACGTTGACGAGAAGAGACCAAGCAGGGGAAAAAAAAAGCCGGGGGGGGATAAGTGATCGTTCATTGATATAAAATCTTTTTTTTACGAAAAGACACTAGTTTGGCGTTTCAAGCACCTAAAATGCTTGAAAAACGATAGTTTAGTTTAGTTTAGTTTAGTTGACTATATCCATTACAATTTTTTTCGAGTATAAATTTGTACAAAAATGTAGGAAAAGTCATGTAATACAATGATACAGTGAAAAGTTGTTATAAAAAAAACTGTTTACTCTTAGCTTTTATTTCCTGAAACAACCACTCACTATCAAATGTAGTTGGCCAGAAATGTCCTCATAAATAATTTAAAAAAAAAATGAAAAGGAGAGTTAGTTTAAACGAAACATTTAATTGAAAAATACGTAGCCTACATGTATGTTTTTATTAACTTTAACTTTATTGTTATTGACACAATACAAATAATGGAAAGTCAAAAAAAGGTTTCTTATTTGTTCCTTAAAGAGTTGTCAGTTTGGGAATCATGTGTGTCTTAAATGTCAATGCTAAGTAAAAAAGCACTTTTTATTGCATATTTAGCTTTACAAGTGGCATATATAAATATCTTTAGTAGAGCAGCAGTAGGAGTATGGTGCGTGGTACCGATGTGCGCCATCTTGTATGTGACGTCACGGCGGCTATATTGGACTCGAAATTCCTCATATTCCTAGAAATATCCCTATTTCAAGGAAAAATTCCCGTTTTAATTCAGAAAAAAGAAAAAAAAATCTAAATATTCCCATTGAAACTTAAATTCACTATAGCCCTCTGGAGGGGATATTTGACCTTGACATTTGACATTGACCTTTGTTCTAACCTTGACCGTAAACTTGAAATCTTTAATTTTCTATCGAAAAATTCCGAAAAATTGCAAACTAAAAAATTTAAAAATTGTTTACTTCACATTTTTAGTCATCCAATCCATATCAGTCCTCAGTTTGATTCCCGGCGAGAGCAAACATTAAATTAATGTATAAAGAACTAAAAAAAATCGTTATTGCAAACTAACTAAAATTTTAATAAAAATCTTGCTTACAGCAGACCCGCCATCTTGGATTCTAGAACTTTACACTTTTCTTTATGGTTGCCATCTTGTATGTGTATGACGTCATCGTTTCACATTTAGTTACGACCGCCATCTTGGATTATAGAACGTTGCAATTTTCGTTACGGTCACCATATTAAAATCCGCAATTATTAACCTAATTTAATGGGTAAAAATTTAAAATTCATAAAAAAATACTTAAAACAATTTTATTGTATTAATGCACTGACGACATAGAGTCCTCACTTCAAACCAGGTGAGGACAAAATAAAAATGGCTATGGATCGTTCCATTAATGCCAAGGTATATATTATGCCAAACAGCATGACGTCATGTCGGCCATTTAGTTTTCACCTGCTGGAGGTCGCCATATTGGATCCGACATTTCGTTTTCGTCTGCTAGAGTGCGCTACCGACATACTGGTTTAAATTTTGACCACTAGAGTGCATAAATAATGTACTACCATGGCGTCCACCATTTTGTCAGCCTTCTTGGTTACCATATTAATATTCTCTAATTATGAAGCTAGAAATGGAAAAAAAATCCAAAAATCTTTTAAAAAGTCATAGTTAATTTACTGACTGATTCGATCGATATCTGTCCTCGGTTCGATCCTTGATCAATACGAAAAATAAGGTAATTTAAATAAAATAACAGAAAAGTAGTTACAGTTTTGAGAAATAAAACAATAAAGTACAAAAAAAATATTGCATAATTTATACTCTACTACAATATCAAAAAACTAAGTACTAATGACTCACGATTTCTACAGTCTTCTTAGAAGGCGGAGCGAGTGCTTTAAAAGCCTTGACATGTGTTTTCAGGGCAAATCTACATGACAGACGATTAACCATCATCAGTAGCCAGACACATCCAGAGTCGGTGCCCAGTTGCAGCCAGTTTGTTGCCTAGGCTCGTCAGCTATGTCCGACAATCACATCAGTCAGTTGGTCAGGCTGACATGTCGGGAATCCTTCTTTTCACAGACGAGAGAGCCAAACGGCCGATCGTGCATCTTTTTTTTTTTGTTCATTGTAAATAAATATGGCGGTTTTTAAAAAAGGATACTTTAATGGTCAATTAGGTTAGGTAAGCTACATTATAAATACTTTAAAACATTGTGGACTGTTATTGATTTGGTTAGGATAGCTACGTATAAGATACGGGAAAAAAAAGCATGAACTTCGGGGAACTTCGGGTTTTGGCTCTCTCGTCTGTGAAAAGAAGGCTTCCCAACGTGTCAAGTTGCTAGCAAAGTATGCTCAGCAGGTAGCCAGGAACGCTCGTCTAAAGGGTGTCAAGACACACACGGTTGGTAGCTAAGCATGTAGGTATATTCAGTAGCCAGGCACGTAAACGGAGGCCAGGATAGCGCCACGTTCGTAATGCTCTAGAGAGCCAACAACAGTGTCAAATATCTTAGACACAAAGTTTTTGACGAGACAACGCCTAATAAATCGATGAACGCCGGCTGCACGCACGAAAAAGTGTCCCGTTACGCACATTGTCCAGTTATGCTGTGTCCCGTTACGCTCATTGTACGCTTGCGCCGCATCTCTCTCTCTTACACTCGATTGGAACAACCATCGATTTGACTTTTTCGAGGCACATTAAACTTGAAACACGCCCATTCGTTTCCTACTTTTCCTATCATCGTCCTATCCTTAACAGAATAACACAGATTGGAATAAGTTAAATAGCAAACATATATAAAAAATTATAGTTAAAATAATCTCTTCGTTAAAGTAATAAACATATTTGAATTAATGAGTGCAAATAAAAGTAAATATATCAATTAAATTGTAGATTTAATTTCGCTCCTTCTTTGTATCCATACAAAATAGTGATAATTGAATAAAAATGATTCAATTTTATTCATAAAAGTATGCAATAATTTCATCACTGTTTTGTTATGACGTCACGTTAAACTATCGTCCGTAAACTGACTTTACAGACAACCAATTTTTTCCAACAAATTTTTCCTAACTGATAATTTGTGGGTATTCTTTAAAGTTGCTATTACATTTTGTTTTTTGACTATTCAAGTATACAAAAAAAATTCCAGGATTCTTTCACTACCGTAAAGTTTACTTTGGTACACCAACACACCTGGTACATTCCCCGTGGATCCACCGTGTGGACAACTTCGGCATGCGCATTAGACTTTCAGCCTGTCAGATTTATGTTGTGTAATGCGCACTTATTTAATTGTGCCTTAGGAAATATATCCTAAAAAAAAAAAAAAAAAAACTATTTTACCATCTTGTTGAACAGAATTTAAGTTGGGTTTTACAAAGGGGAAAAATGTTTACCGTTTTCCCCTAAATTAATATTTTTCACGGTTGGCATTGTTTTAAAGAACTCTACGTTAATTTTAGTGTCCAGGGTTCATATTATAAGTTTATAATGCAACATGAGAACACGTCTATTTGCTCGTTACCAAGGTTAGATGCTTACACGTCACTTGCGAGTGCTTAAAGACTGGCTCACTTTTTAAAATTTAATTTTTTTTAAACACGGTCAGTAGTTTCGAATCCCAAAGAGTACGCATAGTCTACGTATAAACCTCTTGAAAACTAACGTAGGTGTAAAAGGTTAAAAATAAAATAATGTACAATAAATAAAAAAAATATATTAACTATGGTTTTATACTCTTAAAATGGTTGTTCCTAAACTTATATTTCCAGAAACAAAACATATCGTAATTATATTTATACAATTACATGTTGAAGGTACAATGTTTTGGGTAATGGTAACAGGATAGGATAGGACGAAAGGAAAAAAAAATGTACTAGTAAACTTCAGAGGTTATCAGTGTTGATTTTTTTAATTTTCTCTATTTCTTGTAAAATATCTTTTAAATATTTTCCTCGAATATAAAATCCTTCGAATACTTTGAGTTTTATTGTATTTCATAGGAATTAATTGGCCCATCCCTAGTTTTTTTTTTTTTTTGTAGGAACCTATTCGTAAATGCGATGCATTGAAAGCGAGTCTTTGCGCAATGGGCACTGCTGTCGAATGTGAGACACTCTGCAAGGCACAGACTGTACGTACGGCGCGTGCCAGCCATTCTTCATCCCCCCCCCCCCCTCACCATGTCCCTGGCTTAATTTCCAACCCAGCCGCGCGGTTAATTGCATCAGCCCTTGCATTGATACGCGAGGGGTGTACAAGGTTCCGGCGGCGGGATATAATTTCACCTGCGGAGAACCGCGGGAAGCTATAGATCCACCTGAACGCACGCTTTCGTCCTTTTTGACGTGACAACGTCTAATAAATCGATGAACGCCGGCTGCACGCACGAAAAATTGTCACGTTCCGCCTGAGCCGAGCGTGCAAGAACCGGCCAACCACCGTGCGAGAAAATCGTATATGATATCAAACAGGTTAAGGCGGATTTTTTAACTAATTGTTCGTGATTATATTTAAACAAATTATTTAAATTAAATTTACAAAAACTGTAAATAATATTTGAAAATTAAAAAGTATGCCATTTTTCATCATTGTTTTCTTATGACGTTATCACGTAAAATTATCGTCCGTAAACCGACTTTACAGACAACCCGCTTTTTACTTAAGTTTTTTTTTAAAGATTGGGTCTCGTATGCAATTTAATAAGTGTGATTTATAGAGCCATGTACTTTTCGCGGAAAGATTTCCAGACCAGCTGTGTGTTTAAACTTTGTAGCTTCATGTTGATAGCTGGACTGCAGTGCCCTTGATACACTCTTTGGCTACATGAGACAGTTACAAACAGGAAACGCAGTTGTTAGCCAATCGCTTGTAGCCTGCCAAAGGATATCTGTCACCTGGCTATCGGGCAACGAGCACTCTTATGAAGTCTTGATTATGTATAGGCAAGTCGAGTTTTAGACATGAAACATTTGGCACAGATTCTTAGAATCACCCATTACACGTTTATATTTACTTTCCACGCCATATAATGTTATGAGGACCGCTCAAATTCGAAAGTTGTCCTATGCACGACGAGAAGACTTGCGCGCCAGTTCAGAGCCTTGCGCTTAGGGGCGACATTACGCTAGAAACACCAGCGAGCGTCGCACATGTCATCCCGCCTTCACTAACACGTACAACCCTGTCTAGGCATCACTGAGTTCGCCCTGTTAAACTAGTTCGACCTGAAATTTTTCCTGTCTCATCGATCTAAAGATAAACTACAATACACATTATACACATTATTTTCAAAACACATTTAAATAATCCTACATAACATGCAGAATCGACTATAAAATAGTTTCCAGCATATAAAAGAAAAACAGATTTATATTTGTTTCATAGATCTTTGAAACGATACATTATTTATTAATTGTGATAGTTAAAAATATTTACGTATGATTTCGTTTCATGTTAATTCACGTTTTTCGGTTTCCCTTACGTTAAATTTATTTAGTGAAACACATTATTAACAGCACACGAATATAATTTTAATATACAGAATTTTAAGACGGTAAGATACTAAATAGTATGGAAAATGTTGACGCTGTTTTGCAACTAATGTTTTCTGAATTTCCTCATAGGTTTTTTCCGGTATCGAAGACACCTTTCCAATTCCCTGAGTTTTCGCCTATTTTCCAGATTTTTCCTGTCTGTGGGAACAGTGTGTTTTATATAGGGCAGATTCTAAGGAAATGTAAACACGCATAATCTACATATATTGAAAGTGAGAAAACAAGGTTCCAGAGAAAATAATTTTAGCTAACAAACAGGGTGTACTATAAAAACTTTAAGGGTTTTTAATCTACATCTAGGGGGATTTGGAGAGGGAACACTCTGTAGGAGTTGGCATCACTGTTTCGGTAGCCCAGCAACGTTGGGGAAGCCTACGATTCACTCGTCCTTCTGGACATATCCGAATACTCACGTTGGCAAGCCTTCTTTTCACAGACGAGAGAGCCAAACCCGAAGTTCCCCGAAGTTCATGCTCGGTTACCCCCCCCCCCCCCCCCGTTTTTTCTCATTGTATAAACCGGTGTGGCATTACATTTTGCTGTCGATTAGGATAGGTTAGGTACATTATAAATACCTACTTTAAAACATTGTGGATGGTTGGTTATATTAGGTAAGTATAGCTACATTAAAAATACTGTAAAATCATTTTATGGTTGCTTAGCAAATAACTTTTTAATATGTAGCTATCCAGGGCTAGGAAACAGTTTACATGATTTCACAGTATATTTAATGTAGCTATGCTAACCGAATCAACCGTCCACAATGTTTTAATGCTAACCTAACCTTTTACAATGAACAAAAAAAAAAAACCCAAGATATACGATCATGCGTTTGGCTCTCTCGTCTGTTGAAAGATGGCTTGCCAACGTGAGTATTCCGGTATGTCTAGAAGGACGAGTGAATCGTAGGCTTCCCCAAAGCCTTCTTTTCACATACGAGAGAGCCGACGCCCGATCGTGCATATTCGGTTTTTTTTGTTCATTGTAAATAAATATGGCGGTGTTGATAAAAGGATACTAATGGTCAATTAGGTTAGGTTAGATACATTATAAATACTTTAAAACATTGTGGACGGTGTTGATTTGGTAAGGATAGCTACATTAACGATACGGGGAAAAAAAACATGAACTTCGGGGAACTTCGGGTTTTGGCTCTCTCGTCTGTGAAAGGAAGGCTGCCCAGCAACGTTGCACTGGACTGACATCGGCTCTCGAACGCAACCATGTCGCCGCCTGGCAAAGAGCATTCACCTCTGACCTCCCTCGCAACTCTGCAGGACCATATCCCAGCGTTCCAGAGGACAATGGACCAAGGAAAAACGATCTGCCGAGAAGGCAATGCTCCGCGAGCGGGCAACGAACGCAGACCGCTGAAGTCACAACTTCACAATGCCTATACTCACACAAAATTCAAACTAATACGAATCCTCCAAGATTACATTATCTTACACGTATTTAAACTCACATGAATAGTCATGTATAAATGAATACAGTATCATTGACCTTTTGACGTAACAACGTCTAATAAATCGATGAACGCCGGCTGCACGCACGAAAAAGTGTCCCGTTACGCACATTGTCCCGTTACGCAAATTGTACGCTTGCGCCGCATATATTGGAACAACCATCGATTTAACTTTTTCGAGGCACATTAAACTTGAAAAACTCCCATTCGTTTCCTAATTTTCATATTATCGTCCTATCCTTAACAGAATAACACAGATTGGAAGAAGTTAAATAGCAAACATGTATAAAAGTTATAGTCAAAATAATCTATTCGTTAAAGTAATAAACATATTTGAATTAATGAGTGCAAATAAAAGTAAATTTATCAATTAAATTGTAGATTTAATTTCACTTATTTTTTGTATCCATACAAAATAGTGGTAATTCAATAAAAATGATTCAATTTTATTCATTAAAGTATGCAATCATTTGATCAATGTTTTGTTATGACGTTGTCACGTTAAACTATCGTCCGTAAACCGACTTTACAGACAACTAATTTTTTGACGAAGCAATTAACATGATATAGATTCTAAAAAAAATTAGCGATTGCACTAAATAATATCGATTTAATTTCACTCTCATTTTATCGGCATCGATGATGATATTCTGATATTCCTTTAATATATGTACGATAAACTGCGGATGACACTTGCCGTTTGAGGTTTTTTTTTTGTTTGTCTTTGTCGATTGTCAGTTGTCAATTTTTAAATTATGTTGAAATGAAAGAAAATATCGTGGAATTGCAGAAATGCTCTCTTCAAATACATTTGCCAGTACGAAACGTATTTATATCTTCAAATTTGGGTACATTTCATTTCATTTATATTTTATCAATTAATTTTGTTTGATACATTGTGTTTCGATTCAATTCGTTTCATTTGGTTGTATTTCATTTCCATTTATTCGTTTCAGATTATTTCGATTGTTTTACTTTAACATGTCGTTACAATTCACACATTTTAATCATTGAAATTCAATTCAATTAAAATGGTCTTGTTTCATTACAATTTTTTTCCTTTGATTCTGTTTCACGTAATTTCACTTCATTAAATTTATTACTTTACATTTGGGTAAGTTAATTGTACTATTCCTATAACCTTCGCAGAAGTGCAAGCAATAAGTTGACAAAGTTTCATCGCAATCGAACGGTATGGCAGTGCACAAAACCCGAACAAACAAACATTAATTTTTATATATTAGATTAGCTAATACGAGCTGAGCGATACCTAAGCTTAATACACTGCGCATAATCTCAACACATTTAAATTGTACGATTGGATTCTTCTATATCTATTTATATCTTTATATATATATTTCTTGTGTGCGTGTGTATGTCACTGAACTCCTCCTAGACGGCTGGACCGATTATGATGAAATTTTGTGTGTGAGTTCACGGGGATTCGAGGATGGTTTAGATTCACAATTGGATATTTTATCTCGATTCTGAGTTAAGAAAAACTAAAAAAAACACGCTTTAAAAGCAAAAATTGCAACGCATTATTAGAAGCCATTAAGTTTTGCTATTGTAAGGAACTAAGTAGAGAGTAAGAAAAAAATAAAGATCCTGACAGTTTATAGTGTCGCCATATTTGTTTCAATTTTCAATACCCTTTTTAATCATGTTTCATAGCCACACAAATAGTGAGTGTGTGTCATTTCTCTATGTCCACGAGGTCTCGCCGCGTCAATTTTCTCCTTGGAGCGAACCCGTCCGCTTAATAAATAAACAGCTTTTATCGTTGAATGTTTTCATGATTTATTTAATGAAAATATGCTCTCATAAAATTCCATGCGGAAAAAGTCGTGGGCAGCAGATACGTATAGTTATAGGTGTGGGGCTATGCATGCTGATTTTTCATATACTGCATGGATGCGAACATGTAAGAATTATCTATCTTTCTTACTATAATAAAACAGTACTTTTCTGTCTGTTTGTACGCGATTTTGATGAAATTTTGTGTGTGAGTTCACGGGGATTCGAGGATGGTTTAGATTCACAATTGGATATTTTATCTCGATTCTGAGTTAAGAAAAACTAAAAAAAAAACACGCTTTAAAAGCAAAAAACTAAGCATTGTTGATAATTAGCCTCCATGGCAACGGGCTTTTGCATTGTTGTTGCCTTCTGCGTAACCATGGGAAAGGTTTTTGGTAACGGCAGTGGCGTGCCCAAGAGGAGGGGTATGTATAATGAGAAGATACAAAATGTCCAGCGTAGAAATACTTACCGCCATATCCATATCTCACAAAAAGTACATTTGGGCAGGACAATGTCTGTCGGGTCCGCTAGAAAGATATATAGAGAGATAGAGATATAAATAGAAAGATAGAGAGAGTTATAGAGATATACATAGAGAGATAGAGAATTAGAGAGATAAAGAGAGATGCTTAGTATACGTTTAAAAAATTACAAAAAAAAATTGATTGAGGCATTGCAACGCATGCCGGGCATTATCTAGTACTTTTATAAAACTGTAACTGTCTCTTTGTCTGTTTGTTTGTTTTTTCGAGAATCACGCAAAAACTACTCAACCGATTTTATGAAGATTTAAAGAAATAATACCTATTGTTGCTGTTACCATGGTGCGACTTCCGGAAAAATTTTATATAGCTTTTTTCTTTTCATGGTTCATAGACCCCAAAACCTTCGTCAACTATAATCACATTTTTATGGAAAGATTAACTGCCGTCATTTTGCACAAATCACTACCAAACTGCTGAGAAAAATAAAGTTATGGAAAATATCGGTCGAGATCGTTAATGGGTAAAATCCGACCAAAGGGGTAGAAATGGGGAAGGATTGTGGAAAAACAGAAAAATCGCTGTAACTTCCATCATAAGGGAAATATCACATCTGTATGAACGTATTATAACTCGTAGGAGTAATGCCAAAATCTTTTGTCCGAATATTTTTTTCTATATGACCAACCATATCTGCAAGGAGCTGAATCACCAAGGATTGGAGAACGAAAAAATCATAACTCCCTTCGTAGGCACAACATCGAATTAGTTAAAATTGTTTGTAAATCTTATAATTTTTGATAAGATTTGCAGAGGGTTAAAAAATCAAAAAATTATGAATTCCGTACCATGTACACTATAAAATCAGTTCCGTTTATTGTAAAATTTTAAATAATTATTATCTTCAACTTTGTCAGAAATAATTCTTTATATGATCAACCATTACTGCAAAGGTGGAATAAAGAGAGATTGAATGACAAAAAATGCATTATTCCCTTAGTATGTACACTATAAAATCCGTTAAAATTGTTTGTCTACCTTATAAATATCATCACAATTTTTGTTTGAAACGATTTTTTAATACAAACCATTACTGCAATGGATTGAAAAAACCTGGGTTTAAAATAAGAAAATAAATAAGACTTCCCTACCATGTACTCTACAGAGTTAATGTTTGTTTTAAATATTGTTGAAACTTTTGAATCAAATAAAAGTTTATGTAACAAACCATTACTGCAAGAGGTAGAAATAAAAATGGTAGAAAGACGAAAAAGTCTTAAATTTTAATAGATATACTATAATATCCCTTATAATTTATTGTAAAACTCCCAAACCATATCTAAAACATTCTAAATATTCTTTGATGAAAGGCACTTTTACCGTAAAAACAGGGCTTAAAATATAAAATAGTGAATCAAATTCGTCGGACTTTATTTTTAACCATCTTAATAATAACCAAACCTTTGGCCAAAAATATTCATACCACTACGCATTTTTGAAAGGGATGAAAAATAATGTTTGAAAGTCCAAAATAATTACATAACTATAGTAGGCATAATATTAAATTCGGTAAGACATTAATTGCTGGATGCACTGAGTTAAAAACTTAAAAATATTTTATTTATATGGAATATGAGAAAATGTTTGAATGTTCATTTTAGAATATTATAGAGCATATAAGATATTATATACATGAAGTACTTAAAATTTTCCAGGAGTTTATAGAAGTTTCCAAAATATTTCCAGAAAAAATAGGTACTTCAAAGTCTGTGCTGAAAGGTTTTTTTTTATTAGAAAGTTATTTGGCTAACTTGAAAACTAGGCTATATATAATTACATAATTCCACCCCTAAGTGGGTGAAAAAGAGTTAAATATGGTTTGAGGATAATTAATTATATCTGTGAAACTAATGAAGGCAAAGAAAATATATTCAGTATTAATAATTAAAATACAAAAACATCCAACCAAAAATTTTAAATTTTGCGAAAAAGACTCCTAATGGGTGAAAAAGGGATAAGTAAATATTAAAGATAGCTAATAAAATATCAGTATTGAATTAAGCATAATGATTTATACTTGTTAACAATAATAAACATACGAATACAAACAAACACATTATTATACTTAGTGAAGTTAAACCCATAAGGGGTAAAAGGGGGTAGGTATGTTTTTAAGATTAATAATTATTTCTCCTTATTTGATTATGCGTAAGAAATATTAGGTACCAATAATAAATATACAAAAACCTCAATATTTTGGGAAATTCAACCCTTAAGTGGTGAAAAAGGGTTAAGAATGAATTTAAGATTGTTATATCTCCGAAAATAATTAAAGGTGGTATGTGATTTTGGGTACTGTTAAAAACAACACAAGACAATCACCACAAATGTACCATTTTGCGAATATCAAACCCTATGTTTGGTTAAAAGGTTAATTAAATTTTAAAATTAAAAATCTAAATTTTTTAAATTATATTATAATAAGAATATAGACACTAAAAAACTTGCATCTAGAATTGTGTATTTTTTTAAATTTATTAAAATTCGTCTTTTAATGGGGGTTAAAACAGGGTAAGTGTTCATTTATTAATAAAATCGTTTCTACGAAAATAATTATGTAAATTATTGGTAAATAATTAAATATTAAATTATTATTTAACTTATGTGCAAGTTTCCGCCCCTAAGGGGTGTAAATGGGTTAAATTTGGTTTAAAGAAAAAAATGCAGGTTTGCGAATTACAAGATCTAAGTGTTAGAAATTAAGAATGAACATTAATGATATACAGTTACAAATTGAATTTTTGAAGTTTACCGGATTTCCTCTTTTAAGGGTGTGAAAAAAAAAGTAGGTTATAATTTATCAAAAAAAATTGATAACTCCAATGTAAACAAAGCTGGATGTAAGAATCTTAGCATAAAAACATAAATAATTAATTATGCAGAGTACTTTGTGTTAATTTATTTAGAAAAAAATGTTTGGAATTAGTTACATACTTTTCTTTAAATGGTAAGATTTTAGCAATACTCTGAAATTTTGCGAGCGAAACCGCTAGTTTTAAGTTAGTAACTAAAAATAATATTTCGAGAAAAAAAAGGATTTCAAAATGTATGCATTGCCCAGCTGTTAGAATTCTTGCTATGAACTTACTATGAGGGAATCAAATAGTCAAAACAAAATATGTAATGTTCTTATCAATTTGTAGGCTACCACTTACATTATTAGCCTTAAAAGTTATTGCGAACAGATAAGAAAATTGTAACTTTAATTTTAACAGCTTTAATAGTTGATGTGAAATATCCACTAAAATTATATGAGAAAATATCATGCATCTACACATACATAAATTATTGCAGTTCACTACTCTACTAATCTTTATTTAACTCTTAGCATAGAATCTCTTTTAAAATACAAAAAAAAATAATAATCGAGAAAATGGTGGAACAGAGTCATCAAAAGTTTAAATTATGTCTTCGTAGTAGAATTTAACTACAAAACTTCTGGTAAATAAAATTTCCAACAAAAAATTTACCCGAAGGCTTTTTCCTTTTACCGTGAAACGCCCGTAGGAAATGTCCTGGTATGAAAAAAAAAAAAAAAGAGCAACAACGTGGAAAAGCCATATTCTTTCAGACGTGTGCCACGCACGAGTGTCACTCCGTGAAATTCCTTCAAACCTTCTCTTGGCGTATTTCATCCTTGAATATTTTTTCTTGAGCCCCAGGCCTGTCGCCCAGACCTTGCTCTGAACTGGCGCTCCCAGAAGAACGTAGGGTACACTGTAAGCAGGGGTTTAACCGTCTGGACTTGGAGCGAGATGGAGGAAGAAACAGGAAAAGAAAGAAGAAAAAAGAAAGCGTAGAGACAAAAAAAAGTGGAAGTTAGAGAGAGAGAGAAATTGAGAGAACGAGAGAGAGAAAAGCTTGGATATGAGGAGAGAGAGAGAGAGAGATAAGGAAGGAAAAGAGAGCGAAGAAAAGATAGAAAGAAGAAAAGAAAAAAGAGAGCGAATGAGAAAAATAAGAGAGAAAGAGGAGAAAAAAGAGATAGAAGGAGAAAGTGAGAGAGCGAGAGAAAGAGAGAAAAAAAAGGGCAATTACCGTCAGGGTGAAAATACTTGGGAGAGGCGGCACGTGAAACGCACCCTTCCACACCACCAAAAAAGAAAAAAAAGGAGGAAGGACGTCGTCGCCGTGTCACCAGTAACGCGGGAGTGTTGACGGCGTCCTTCGGAACGCCCTCCCAGGCGTGCATGCGAAACTGCTCCGGAAGGATAAAATAAAAAGTTCCCTCCCTCCGGGCCAAGTTCCCCCCCCTCCCCACACACACCCGGTCGCTGGAGCAGGAGGGTGATGGATGGCAACGAGAGGCGGCGGCGAAAGGTAGCGCAGTTGGAAGAGACACACGGCCCGCAGAGGGATATATGCCTAAAGAGTTGGGAGGGAGGGATCGCGTATTCCTCTTCCCTGCAAGGGTTCCAAAACTACACGATTACTTAAAAACGCACCCGCCCAAGTCAGGGGCGTATGCGCGCTAGCGAGGCGGGATGTTAAGTGCTGAGCCCGCTGGTGCTTCTAACGCTGTGTCGCCTCTAAGAGCAAGGCTCTGGACTGGCGCGCAATCTTCTCGTCGTGCAACGGAGCAACTACGGAATTTTTCCCGGCAACCACAACATTAGATACAGGAGAAATGAAGATAAATGTGCAAAACGTGTCCTTTGAAGGCTTTCGCGAATCTCTACCGGCCATTTTGTGTCTAAATATGTCTCTAAAAAAACGCACTTTCAACCATTTTCACTCTCCTAAAATTACAGCTTAAAAAAACAACAAAAAAAAAAAACTGAAATTTAACTACTCATCCGTTCTCAGTGTATTCTCAAAAAGTTTTCGTAAACAGATACCACTCTGATATGTTGAGCAGTTTTTTTTTCCTTCAAATCGCTTGGATTTTCCTGAAGCTCTTTTACCCTATTTGTGCCTAGCTAGGCGGGGCCATTAGTTTTTTTTCTTTAGGGTTTTGAGGGAAACAATTTTTATTATAAAAATAAAGCGTTTGAAGACGAATGCTACATTACGAACAGTTGATTCATAACTGTGTACCACACGATTTAATGATTTTAGTGCATGTTGGGACTGGCGTAGAAATTCGCCATTATGATAATAAAAAAAACCATTACATTACATTACATTAAGATAAGCATTTTATAAACATGTTAATATGATTATATAATGAATGTTTTATGACAATTAAAAAAAACGAAATATTATAAGCAAAATAATTTAGAATACTACCGCCTTAACCACAACACAACTCAGCATTTAAAAGATGATGACTTTTTGATCTGCTTTCAGGCTGGTTTTGGTCCCCAATCCTCGCCGCGAGAGATGACATTGGCGGGCGTGCTGTCCGCCTGCAGTGGACACAATCAACGATTCTGATTCGCTGGCGTCATTATTTCTTCGCAACCTCCCTTTTTTTATTTCTTTGAGAAATAGCTAGACATTCCTTATTTTCTGTTATTCATTCTTGGATCGAACAACAGATAATTGCTATGTGGTAACGTTGGGCAGAAGGTATCACCAAATTGCTTGCCGCCATTACGATTAGCTTAAAACATATTTATATATATACATACTCTTATTTTGTTATTCCTTCTCTGTCTTTTCTATTTCGTGACCCGAACTTTACTTTTAAAAGAGAATGCACTGCAGTCCATGCACACGAATCTAAAAACATTCCAAAAAAAAAAAGGTGCACAGAGTTTCAGAAGATGTGCGAATTATATTTGAGGGGAAGAGAGGTTGACAGAGAGAGAGAGAGAGAGAGAGAGAGAGAGAGAGAGAGAGAGAGAGAGAGAGAGAGAGAGAAATAAGTCATTATGGTTGCAACAGTTTTCATAGCCATTAAAGATTATGAACGTTAAATATTTCAATTTTTCCATCCCTTACGGCAGATATCGCACATTTAGCGATTAACAAAACCCATAAAATAAGGTCTACTGACAGTATTATCTACAGTTAAGGTCATTCCAAAAAAAAATTAATTCAAAACTAAACGTCAAGGACTTCACAGGGGGAAACTATCTGTAGCAGCCATAACATCAGGCACAACACTATGTTATAAACTGATATTAAAATCGAAGTTAGACACGCGGTAGAAACGGTAATTTCATGTGGCTAAAATTCCATCATTACATTTTAGCCATATGAGCGAAGTAATGCACAACCTACTACAATGCCATTGGCTACTTAATGATATGGTTTGCATTTCTATCACAAAAACTCATTTCATATTTTTTGGCTGTCAAAATCGTAACAAATTTGAGAATTTTGAAATGCCAGGTAAAATTAATTAATATTTTCTGAAAGAAATTCAAACTATTTCATTGAAGTAGCCAGTGACATTGCAGTTGAACCTAAAAAGTTTCATTTATGCAATAAATTAATTTCTCCTTATTTGTACAACCCAAAAACGTTGAAAATGTAACTTTGGCAGCTAATTACGCAAAAAGTATGCGCTGTATATATATATATATATTTCCATTTCGTGAAAGTTGAGCAATTGGAAAAAATCTACAAGTTTATCTGTAATTACTGTAAATATAAAATCTTGACATGAAATGGGAGGCACCTCCCTTAACGTGCGCGCTTCACGCCTTCAATTGCTCGCCGTGAACGTACCCCTCAAAGGGACGCCGCACAGTTACGACTTGTCACCGGGTTGGTGGAGGGGGTGGGCTCGGGGCAGGAATGTGTATATTGCCAGAAACAAGGGCAGGCATCCCCGGAACTCCCACCTCCACCTCCACCTCCCCGCTAGCTCCAGCAACCTCTGCCCTCATCCGGAGACCCCCCCGGGAGAGAGTGCGGTCTGAAGTCGGAGGCAGGCCCGCGGAGGGGTTGACGGAATGTTTGGACAGATGGCGTGCTCTCCCACAAGGTGGCAGGGGGGAGGGGAGAGAGAGCGCGGTTATGAGTTAGGCGGCATCTGGAGAGGAAAACTGGAGGAAAAGAATTTCTCTCTCTCTCTCTCTTCCTTACCCACACACGCACGCACCACCACCTCCACCATCACCTTACATCCTCATCGCAAGCTCCTACTTCGGACCAGGAGAGTAACCATAACAACATCATAATCCCGGGAAAACAAAAATGAAGATAAAGATGCGATGTAAAATCCCTCGAGTGCTTCCAAGAATCTGCACCGGATGTTCACATACGTAAAAAAAAAAAAAAAAAAAAAACTATCCCCAGTCTCACTTTCCTAAAAAAAAAAAAAAAAAAAAAAAAAAAAAAAAAAAAAAAAAACTACGGGAACGGATCTTCTCATAATTGGGAGAGGTGTTTGAAGTCGTCACTTACTGACGAGTCATGCAACCCCCCCCCCCCCAAAAAAAAAACCCTTCTTCACCGTGGTTGAGGGTCGAAGGTTCGAATCCCAGCCCTTTGCACGACACTCGATATCACGAGCACCGAGTGGTTTGGCACCCCCACTACAAAATATTGGAGATCAACCCCTGTGTTCGATTCTGCGAAGTCTAGTTTTACATTGTTATTGGACTATATCATTTTATTATTACTTTCAAATGAGGTATTGGTGACAATCAATTTTAAACCACATAAAAACATGGGACAATAATGGCAGTAGACAATTAAAAACACACTATGTAGTTATGTTGTTTGGAAAACTGCAAATATTTTTAATAACTTTATCCCTCACTGTTAGACAAATATCCCACATAAATAAATTCAACTTTAGTACAAATACAGACAGTTTGGATTTCAGAATAAAAACTGTGGCAGTGATAGATTAGCTTAACAGATCATCCTTAAATTCGTAATTTCCGGAGGTATGTAGGGCACACACATAAACCAAAAGTTCGTTTGTCCTGATAGATTTTATGTCACCAAATATTTTCACCACTTGAAAGTTTTATCTTAACTGGTTAGTCTATTTATAATGCGCCGGCTAGCTAGTTCAGGGTGAGCAGATAACTTTAAAAACAAGACACCTGGGGTTAGACGAGATAATGAAGTTTGTAATAAATTAAAAAAAATTAATGTTTATAAAAATTATGTCACGAATTTCTATAAAGTTCTTAAGGCAATTAAAGTTCATTTGTCTATAGGGTCATAAATATCATATGTGTGCTGTGGGTAGCGGTTACAATTAGGGAAATTAACAAGCGCCACCATGGCGTGACTTACAGTATCAGCGACAATCACAATTTCTAACCACAATTAAAAACAATTTTACATGTTTCCCTAAAACATTTTCTACACACGTAGCTTTGCACATCTACTTGTGTCATAAATACACACAATCCTATTTACATTAAATTTTTATATTTATTTAGCACACTTTATTGGCTCTAACTTCGAGCGTCCTTAGGTCTTCAAAAGGTCCCAAACATTCTTTCGATCGTTGCCAGGCCGTTCAAAAACGTCCGTATGGCGCATTCCTTTTGGCCCGTACGAATCGTAAGATTTAAACTTTAAGTCCAAAACAATTACCCACAATTACAACAATAACCGAAATATTAATGTTTTTCATAATAAAACTTAACCAAGGAAAAATACGTGTTATTAAATGTTGTAATAAAAAAATAAGTTTTTAAATGTAATGTTGCAAACGACTCGGTCCACAGAGTCATAGAGTGCATTCACATTGATAGATGTTTTCTGTTTATAATCAAATAACATGGACACTCGATACTGTTTTGTAATGATTCACAATATTAAATTAAATGTTTGCAAACGTAAATATAAACAAACAATCTGGGCCTATGTTTCGGCACAGAAGATTAAAAAAAAAAAAAAAAAAAAAGACTCAAGATGTTGTATTGGACGCACACCACATACGTAAACGCACTGTATCTACTCTTAATAAAACTCTGTGACAAAGACTGACTGACAGACTGACAACGCACAGCTTAAACAGGTAGGGCTAGAAGCATGAAATTTTGTACAGGAGTTCCTTACATAATTTAGGTTAAAATAAGAAGGGATTTTTTGAAAATTCATCCTCTAAGGGGTGTAAATGGGGGATGAAAATTTGTATGGAAGTTTGTAAATTTTGAACGTAGAAATATGGAAAATCGAGCTCAGGTCTGTTTATAAGTAAAATTCAGTTGTATAAGCGATATTTTTAATAATCAAAAATGAGGAACTAATAATTTCTCATCGGAAAGCGGCTAGTGTCATAAAACAACTTAATAAAAGCAACAGAAAAATATCATGAAAATTATAAAAATAACAGACAAACACACAGAAAACAGCTAAAATCAGTCCGTGAAAAAAAAAAAAAAAAAATTAGAAACGGACAAATTCAGAGGAAGGAATTAGTCAAAATATTTTTTCACAGCACAGGCGGACACAGTGGGTTCATCCGACGAGACAGAAGCAACAAGGACAGTAAGGGCGCGGTTACACGGGACCCTGAACTACTTCAGGTGAACATGTTTAAGTAAACACGTTTACAAACGCGAAAGTGTACGGTTACACGGTAGTTGCTGAAAAGTGTGTTCAGCTCTAAAACCGATTGTCTACTGTCAACGAATGTCTGTTGTTGATCTCTATTTTGTATCCAGAAAACGCGGGATTTTCACACTTGTTTATACAGTATTATCAGCAGAAATTGAATGTGTTTTCATATTGCTCAACACTTTTTCACAAATCGGGAATTCAAACAACATGCACAGTAAAACAATTTAAACTTATTTTTTATTATTGTTTGAGCAAGAGTGTTAAGTTTTAAGATAATTAAGGTCAGGATCAATTTTAAAAAAGTATATAATTACCTTTTGATATTTTTTTTGCATTCGGTAAAATATTACTCTAACTTGTGCCAGGAACACTTTCCATCTTGAATTTCTGGAAAGAACTGTTTATATTCTAAACAGCCAATCAGAGGCTAATGTAGAAGATATGTCGATCTGAACTACTTTGCTATAGAGGTATTTGAGAATCCCTCAATAGAAATGAATTTTATGTTTATTATTTTACTTCTTACCTCTATGACTTTGTCTTAGTCCTGTTGTGAATTATATTTACCAGTATTGTATCTCTATGGTCAGGTCAATTTGGTTTTACTCTTTAAGTATTTTCATGTTTTATCTAAGTAATAATTTTATGAAATGTCTTTGCAAACATTTGTTAAACGGCGACGAATAGGAAATGAGCTTACACCTTTTAATATTGTTTTTGGGTCATTACTGAGGAAAGAGTATATGTGATTGGACGCTCGACTGCGCATATATTTTATTTAAAGAATTTAGTATTTCCAGTGTGATTTCGGAGAGTGTTCAATAGAGAAAGCTTTGACTGTTTGAAACAAATTGGAACTGGAGTTTCTGTTCTACTATCATGGGAGAAGGATTAGAGAGAAAGAGCTCCGTGATTTAGTCATAAATGAATGTAAGAATATCACGTAAAACATTGGTACGACAACTGAATAGCTAGAATCTACGTGAAATTGATGATTTTATAATAAATACCGGAACTACACAATGAAGAAGAGGTAGTTACCGATGTTCGAAGCTCTACTAAAGAATCGACGACGACGATAAGTTTTGACTAACAGCATAAATAGAACTGGATCAACGACGAATTAAGAAGAAAAGAAGAAAAGGACTATCAATCTTCGAGATGGAAGGAGTTCGACAGCGGTAGACGGCATCGTAGACGGTGTACCGGAGGACATCATCCTTCTAGACGACTCCAGGTGACCGACGCCAGTCCTGCTGGAGTACCAGCAGCACGAGAGGAGGTGCATCGAGACGGAGACCCAACCAGCGACATCGGAGGAGAGTGAGATCTAACCAGCAACATCGGAGGAGAGACAGGGGTTCGGAGAGGTTTTCCACAGCCTCTTGGTATTGTAACGACGCGACGAGGTTTGTTTGCCCCATCCCCGAATTAACAAGAACAGCGAGAAGTTACCTGTCCTATTTTAATGGCAAGATATCTTAAACTATGATGTTTACGATCAAGACCTAATTTGAAACTCGCAAAAACAACTTAATACTACTTAACTACGTAAAGACTTGTAGCTTGTACATACTGGACCTGGTTAACTGACATTGATCAGTAATATGTACGATATCAAAGTTAAAATCTGTTAAAGTCATTAATTGTCTTGAATGTTTAAAGAATAGCCCCAGGTCCAGAAGTCTTGAGACAGTTTGATCTACCGAAAGAGACTGAGCTAGTAAAAACAAAGAAAAGACTAATTTGCCAGTTAAAATGTGTTTCAATAATATTTAAAATATTGACTGATAACCAAACTATTATTCAGTGATACAATTACGTAAAACGTAATTAGTTCTGAAAGACATTTAAGTATAACGGATATTGAAATTTTGTTTAATGAAAAACCTATTTAAACAGGAATAATTGTCTCAAAGGTATTTGTATGTTGCTTGCTAATCATTGACTCTGTCACTTTTCATGTTACAGTTGGATATGTTGCAAAAGAGTATTGTCACCCATACAACCATGATTTTGACCCTAGTAAAAAGTTAAATTTTCATTATATTTTATTTTTCCGATTGATAACCATACTTACATATCATGTGTATGTTAAACCAGATAGACAGAAATATTTAGCTTGGATTGTCTTGAAAGAATAATTAGTTTTTATTACACTGAGATCAGCAGTCATAGAGAAGTTAATGCTTTTAAACACACTACTTATATTTGTTGATTTTAAGGTCAGAATACTTACACCAAAGAGAAGGAGACATACTGCTAAGGAATTATACGACATTTTATTGTTTGGTATTCACACTGAGTCAAACTACACCAGTACATACAACTTGAGAATAATTTATTTTCACTATCAACATAACAAGACATATTTTAGTTAATATTCTGTAGAGGTTAGTAGTTGTGCTACCTACACAATCACAGCACTAGTACTTTATAGAGTTTTCACGGCGCCCAACTAAACCACATTTTACATTATAGATATTGGCATTTTAGGAAATATACTCCATAGAGTAATTCTGAAAATACTTATAGAATTTTTGATCACCCAACGGTGGCACACCCTTTTGAAATTTTGGTCGCTCATCCTTGGAGCTGTCTGAAAAATAACAGAAGAAAAGGGAAAATTCTGAAAACACTTCATTGCCAACCTGTTTAAGTTAAATGAGAAATGGCCTCGAACGAAACATGTTCAGACTGTGTGTAACCGCACTCAACAGCTGAACATGTTCACCTGAAGTAGTTCAGACTCCCGTGTAACCGCGCCCTAAATAAAGACAAAAGTACGACTTTGTACAAAACAGTGACACACAGACGAACCCAACGATGATGCTAACCAGACAATGTGGACGAAACAGCGACAGTGCAGAGACGCGCGGGCGAACCCAGCGACGTGACGAAACAGATATTCCGGACACCATGATGGTGACAGCACAGACGACCACAGAAGGTTTCTTAAGACATGCAGTGAGACCATAAATGGCGTAAGTCAAAAATAACATTTTGAATCAATCTTCCCTTTACAAGAACCATTCAAAGAAACTAACCGACCAATTATTTTACATAGTGCAGATTTACACTGATGTAAGTGTATTTTAAAACTATCTTTAAGCACATATTACTAAAAAAAAGTGTAAAAGCACCATTACTATAGTTTGACGCATTTATACTCCGTACTGATGAAATTTAACACAAATAACAGTTAACTTTATTTGTGACTAGCTGACCCGACAGACGTTGTCGTATCATCCAATTCAAACTGGAATACTATACTAATAATAATTATTTATATTGTTGTATATTTTGTATTGTATATGTTTGTAATTATTATCTCTATAACATATTGTTTATTGTAATGCTTGTTGATACACAACATTGATATTTTTATTTCCTGGCGCATAAATAAATATTGCTGATGGTTTTCCGACACGGGAACAGGTGACATACAGTTGGCCATGTGAAAAACATGGATTTTCAAGATTAATGCCACAAACACTTAACGACTGCCCTTGCGATTTATTTATTGACATTGCAAATGCAAGCCGCACTGTAAATTGTAACCGTTTAAAGTCAAATGGCATGACGTTCGGAACCATAGGGATGCGTGGAATCTGAAGTCTTCGCCTTTATACTTCCCTTTTTAAAATTGTGGCTTCGATGAATGTGTTCATTAATTTCTTCACCGCAAACCGGGTGCCATTACAAAGATGTGGCTGGTTTATATTTCGTAACTTTATGACTACCAATCCGATTTTTAGTTGCAGATTATGAGGTGGTATTCCGGGCAATAAGTCTTTGGATAACGTCGCGATGGTCGAAGCCCTGAATCACCGGAGGCTGACGTTTGCAGCGGGAGTCTGCAGTGGTTCAACGTTCCCTTCCGCAGTGCGGAGGGACATCACCCGGTCCTGACCCCAGGAAGGAAAATGGTTCACAAGGGAAAAATCCCCGAACCCAGCCTGGACTCGAACCCGTGACCCGTGGCTCGTAGGCCAGAAGCTGTAACCACTGACTTTCACTTACTATGGCTCCTGGTAGAGCTTCCGAGAAAAAGAACCTACGTTATTTGAAAACTGCTCAAGATATCCGAATAGAGTCGTTTGAAAAAAAATTGGTTGTCTGTAAAGTCGGTTTACGGACGATAGTTTAACGTGACAACGTCATAACAAAACATTGATGAAATGATTACATACTTTATGAATAAAATTGAATCATTTTTATTTTAATAATAAAAGAATAATAACTTTTCACTTCAATATAAACAGTCGAGTGGAAGAGAGATAGATGCGGCGCAAGGTACAATGAGCGTAACGGGACACAGCGTAACGGAACAATGTGCGTAACGGGACACTTTTTCGTGCGTGCAGCCCGCGTTCATCGATTTATTAGACGTTGTCACGTCAAAAAAATAAGGATTCTTTGAGAGTGGATGAGTAGTTTTGTTTCCGTTTTTCAAAACTGTATTTTTGGAAGACTGAAAATGGCTAAAAAAAAAAAAAAAAAAAAAAAAGTGTGGTTTCAGAATATTTCTAGGCATGAAACCCGGTATAAATTCTTGAAAGCACTGAAGTGACTTGCATTACACCTTTATTTTAATTTCTCCTCCTTACAACATTATGGTCACCACTCCAATCTCATACTTGCTCAGTGCACGACGAGAAGACTGCGCTTAGAGGCGACACCACACTAGAGACACCAGCGAGCGTCGCACTTACTATACCGCCTCGCCGACACAGGCACACCTGTGACTAGAGGGACCACTTGCGATGGTTAATTTTCAGTTTTCGGGAGAAGATTGTAATGGACATTAATTACAAAAAAAAAATGTTCGATCAAACGCGAAACAAATTATTGTGAAGGTGTTTTGTGGTGTCAAATTTCTACTTGAAAAAAAAAATTGTGTTCGTGCGAAATACGTAGTTATAATAATAATTGAATTTAGAGGTGGTTGCAGTTTTGTGAAATTTTATCTCCCACATACGCACGCACGCCGTAACTCATAACAACGCACCCAACAGGCTGTGCCAGAGAGAAAAAAAAGTTTTTTTAATGAATATTTTATTCGTTTCGCCGCTTCCGTGTAAACAAATAGGAAAATAAAACCGAGACGGTTATAGTAGGCTGTGGGATGGTATATACAAATTGAACAGGAGGTGTTTTTTTTTTTTTTTTTTAAAGGGGCGAGTTAGGTCGTAATTTTCCCCTTGCCGTCGACACTACAGAGTTTTTTTTTGTTTTTGTTTGCTATCCTGTATGATGCTTTTGGGAAAAGGAAGGGAGCTAGAGAGAGAGGGGGGAGTTGTGGTTAGAGGGATACAAAATAATTTCACAGAAGCGGAGTCGTGGAGGTTGGAATAATCCCGAGCCTATGGTCCGCGAGTGATGGAATATTGTTTTTCCTACCCCCTTGGCTCCATCACCGTGCTGGGGGGAGGGGGGGGGGGAGGAACATCAGTATTGGCGGATGGCAAACCCATTATTTAGCTTCGATCGCGTCAAATTCAGGACCACAGCGAGTCAGGCAAAGTCGTACGCCAGCCGCCACCAACGAAATTTTCGTAAAGCCCGCGCTGTCAACGATCGTCAAAAGAGTAGCGGTTACGAAAAAAAAAAAAACCCCGGCGAACTCAATGGAAGTGGCCGATTTTTTTTTTGGTCGCCCAATTGCGAGTAGCGAGTGTGGCCAGTGGCGAGTGTCCAGTGGTCAGTAGCGAGTGTACAGTGGTCAGTAGCGAGTGTCCAGTGGCCAGTAGCGAGTGGCCAGTGGCCAGTGGCCAGTGGCATGTGGCCAGTGGCCAGTGAAATGTGGCCAGTGGCCAGTGGCGAGTGTCCAGTGGCCAGTGGCATGTGGCCAGTGACCAGTGACGAGTGTCCAGTGGTCAGTAGCGAGTGTCCAGTGGCCAGTAGCGAGTGTCCAGTAGCCAGTGGCATGTGGCCAGTGGCAAGTGGAATGTGGCCAGTGGCCAGTGGCGAGTATCCAGTGGCCAGTGGCATGTGGCCAGTGACCAGTGGCGAGTGTCCAGTGGTCAGTAGCAAGTGTCCAGTGGTCAGTAGCGAGTGTCCAGTGGCCAGTAGCGAGTGTCCAGTGGCCAGTGGCCAGTGGCCAGTGGCCAGTGGCATGTGTCCAGTGACCAGTATCGAGTGTCCAGTGGTCAGTAGCGAGTGTCCAGTGGTCAGTAGCGAGTGTCCAGTGGCCAGTGGCATGTGGCATGTGGCCAGTGGCCAGTGGCCAGTGGCATGTGGCCAGTGACCAGTGGCGAGTGTCCAGTGGCCAGTGGCCAGTGGCGAGTGTCCAGTGGCCAGTGGCATGTGGCCAGTGACCAATGGCGAGTGTCCAGTGGTCAGTAGCGAGTGTCCAGTGGCCAGTGGCCAGTGGCGAGTGTCCAGTGGCCAGTGGCATGTGGCCAGTGACCAGTGGCGAGTGTCCAGTGGTCAGTAGCGAGTGTACAGTGGTCAGTAGCGAGTGTCCAGTGGCCAGTAGCGAGTGTCCAGTGGCCAGTGGCAAGTGGCCAGTGTCAAGTGGCCAGTGGCCAGTGGAATGTGGCCAGTGACAAGTGGCGAGTGTCCAGTGGTCAGTAGCGAGTGTCCAGTGGTCAGTAGCGAGTGTCCAGTGGCCAGTGGCATGTGGCATGTGGCCAGTGGCCAGTGGCCAGTGGCATGTGTCCAGTGACCAGTGGCGAGTGTCCAGTGGTCAGTAGCGAGTGTCCAGTGGTCAGTAGCGAGTGTCCAGTGGCCAGTAGCGAGTGTCCAGTGGCCAGTGGCATGTGGCATGTGGCCAGTGGCCAGCGGCCAGTGGCATGTGGCCAGTGACCAGTGGCGAGTGTCTAGTGGTCAGTAGCGAGTGTCCAGTGGTCAGTAGCGAGTGTCCAGTGGTCAGTAGCGAGTGTCCAGTGGCCAGTAGCGAGTGTCCAGTAGCCAGTGGCATGTGGCCAGTGGCATGTGGAATGTGGCCAGTGGAATGTGGCCAGTGACAAGTGGCGAGTGTCCAGTGGTCAGTAGCGAGTGTCCAGTGGTCAGTAGCGAGTGTCCAGTGGCCAGTGGCATGTGGCATGTGGCCAGTGGCCAGTGGCCAGTGGCATGTGTCCAGTGACCAGTGGCGAGTGTCCAGTGGTCAGTAGCGAGTGTCCAGTGGTCAGTAGCGAGTGTCCAGTGGCCAGTAGCGAGTGTCCAGTGGCCAGTGGCATGTGGCATGTGGCCAGTGGCCAGTGGCCAGTGGCATGTGGCCAGTGACCAGTGGCGAGTGTCCAGTAGTCAGTAGCGAGTGTCCAGTGGTCAGTAGCGAGTGTCCAGTGGCCAGTAGCGAGTGTCCAGTAGCCAGTGGCATGTGGCCAGTGGCAAGTGGAATGTGGCCAGTGGCCAGTGGCGAGTATCCAGTGGCCAGTGGCATGTGGCCAGTGACCAGTGGCGAGTGTCCAGTGGTCAGTAGCAAGTGTCCAGTGGTCAGTAGCGAGTGTCCAGTGGCCAGTAGCGAGTGTCCAGTGGCCAGTGGCCAGTGGCCAGTGGCCAGTGGCATGTGTCCAGTGACCAGTATCGAGTGTCCAGTGGTCAGTAGCGAGTGTCCAGTGGTCAGTAGCGAGTGTCCAGTGGCCAGTGGCATGTGGCATGTGGCCAGTGGCCAGTGGCCAGTGGCATGTGGCCAGTGACCAGTGGCGAGTGTCCAGTGGCCAGTGGCCAGTGGCGAGTGTCCAGTGGCCAGTGGCATGTGGCCAGTGACCAATGGCGAGTGTCCAGTGGTCAGTAGCGAGTGTCCAGTGGCCAGTGGCCAGTGGCGAGTGTCCAGTGGCCAGTGGCATGTGGCCAGTGACCAGTGGCGAGTGTCCAGTGGTCAGTAGCGAGTGTACAGTGGTCAGTAGCGAGTGTCCAGTGGCCAGTAGCGAGTGTCCAGTGGCCAGTGGCAAGTGGCCAGTGTCAAGTGGCCAGTGGCCAGTGGAATGTGGCCAGTGACAAGTGGCGAGTGTCCAGTGGTCAGTAGCGAGTGTCCAGTGGTCAGTAGCGAGTGTCCAGTGGCCAGTGGCATGTGGCATGTGGCCAGTGGCCAGTGGCCAGTGGCATGTGTCCAGTGACCAGTGGCGAGTGTCCAGTGGTCAGTAGCGAGTGTCCAGTGGTCAGTAGCGAGTGTCCAGTGGCCAGTAGCGAGTGTCCAGTGGCCAGTGGCATGTGGCATGTGGCCAGTGGCCAGCGGCCAGTGGCATGTGGCCAGTGACCAGTGGCGAGTGTCTAGTGGTCAGTAGCGAGTGTCCAGTGGTCAGTAGCGAGTGTCCAGTGGTCAGTAGCGAGTGTCCAGTGGCCAGTAGCGAGTGTCCAGTAGCCAGTGGCATGTGGCCAGTGGCATGTGGAATGTGGCCAGTGGAATGTGGCCAGTGACAAGTGGCGAGTGTCCAGTGGTCAGTAGCGAGTGTCCAGTGGTCAGTAGCGAGTGTCCAGTGGCCAGTGGCATGTGGCATGTGGCCAGTGGCCAGTGGCCAGTGGCATGTGTCCAGTGACCAGTGGCGAGTGTCCAGTGGTCAGTAGCGAGTGTCCAGTGGTCAGTAGCGAGTGTCCAGTGGCCAGTAGCGAGTGTCCAGTGGCCAGTGGCATGTGGCATGTGGCCAGTGGCCAGTGGCCAGTGGCATGTGGCCAGTGACCAGTGGCGAGTGTCCAGTAGTCAGTAGCGAGTGTCCAGTGGTCAGTAGCGAGTGTCCAGTGGCCAGTAGCGAGTGTCCAGTAGCCAGTGGCATGTGGCCAGTGGCAAGTGGAATGTGGCCAGTGGCCAGTGGCGAGTGTCCAGTGGCCAGTGGCATGTGGCCCGTTACCAGTGGCGAGTGTGCAGTGGTCAGTAGAAAGTGTCCAGTGGTCAGTAGCGAGTGTCCAGTGGCCAGTAGCGAGTGTCCAGTGGCCAGTGGCCAGTAGCATGTGGCCAGTGACCAGTAGCGAGTGTCCAGTGGTCAGTAGCGAGTGTCCAGTGGTCAGTAGCGAGTGTCCAGTGGCCAGTAGCGAGTGTCCAGTAGCCAGTGGCATGTGGCCAGTGGCAAGTGGAATGTGGCCAGTGGCCAGTGGCGAGTGTCCAGTGACCAGTGGCATGTGGCCAGTGACCAGTGGCGAGTGTCCAGTGGTCAGTAGCGAGTGTCCAGTGGTCAGTAGCGAGTGTCCAGTGGCCAGTAGCGAGTGTCCAGTGGCCAGTGGCATGTGGCCAGTGACCAGTAGCGAGTGTCCAGTGGTCAGTAGCGAGTGTCCAGTGGTAAATAGCGAGTGTCCAGTGGCCAGTAGCGAGTGTCCAGTAGCCAGTGGCATGTGGCCAGTGGCAAGTGGAATGTGGCCAGTGGCCAGTGGCGAGTGTCCAGTGGCCAGTGGCATGTGACCAGTGACCAGTAGCGAGTGTCCAGTGGTCAGTAGCGAGTGTCCAGTGGCCAGTAGCGAGTGTCCAGTAGCCAGTGGTATGTGGCCAGTGGCAAGTGGAATGTGGCCAGTGGCCAGTGGCGAGTGTCCAGTGGCCAGTGGCATGTGGCCAGTGACCAGTGGCGAGTGTCCAGTGGTCAGTAGCGAGTGTCCAGTGGTCAGTAGCGAGTGTCCAGTGGCCAGTAGCGAGTGTCCAGTGGTCAGTAGCGAGTGTCCAGTGGTCAATAGCGAGTGTCCAGTGGCCAGTAGCGAGTGTCCAGTAGCCAGTGGCATGTGGCCAGTGGCAAGTGGAATGTGGCCAGTGGCCAGTGGCGAGTGTCCAGTGGCCAGTGGCATGTGACCAGTGACCAGTAGCGAGTGTCCAGTGGTCAGTAGCGAGTGTCCAGTGGTCAGTAGCGAGTGTCCAGTGGCCAGTAGCGAGTGTCCAGTGGCCAGTAGCGAGTGTCCAGTGGCCAGTGGCATGTGGCATGTGGCCAGTGGCCAGTGGCCAGTGGCATGTGGCCAGTGACCAGTGGCGAGTGTCCAGTGGTCAGTAGCGAGTGTCCTGTGGTCAGTAGCGAGTGTCCAGTGGCCAGTAGCGAGTGTCCAGTAGCCAGTGGCATGTGGCCAGTGGCAAGTGGAATGTGGCCAGTGTCCAGTGGCCAGTGGCATGTGGCCAGTGACCAGTGGCGAGTGTCCAGTGGTCAGTAGCAAGTGTCCAGTGGTCAGTAGCGAGTGTCCAGTGGCCAGTAGCGAGTGTCCAGTGGCCAGTGGCCAGTGGCCAGTGGCCAGTGGCATGTTTCCAGTGACCAGTAGCGAGTGTCCAGTGGTCAGTAGCGAGTGTCCAGTGGTCAGTAGCGAGTGTCCAGTGGCCAGTAGCGAGTGTCCAGTAGCCAGTGGCATGTGGCCAGTGGCAAGTGGAATGTGGCCAGTGGCCAGTGGCGAGTGTCCAGTGGCCAGTGGCATGTGGCCAGTGACCAGTGACGAGTGTCCAGTGGTCAGTAGCGAGTGTCCAGTGGCCAGTAGCGAGTGTCCAGTGGCCAGTGGCAAGTGGCCAGTGTCAAGTGGCCAGTGGCCAGTGGAATGTAGCCAGTGACAAGTGGCGAGTGTCCAGTGGTCAGTAGCGAGTGTCCAGTGGTCAGTAGCGAGTGTCCAGTGGCCAGTGGCATGTGGCATGTGGCCAGTGGCCAGTGGCCAGTGGCATGTGTCCAGTGACCAGTGGCGAGTGTCCAGTGGTCAGTAGCGAGTGTCCAGTGGTCAGTAGCGAGTGTCCAGTGGCCAGTAGCGAGTGTCCAGTGGCCAGTGGCATGTGGCATGTGGCCAGTGGCCAGTGGCCAGTGGCATGTGGCCAGTGACCAGTGGCGAGTGTCCAGTGGTCAGTAGCGAGTGTCCAGTGGTCAGTAGCAAGTGTCCAGTGGCCAGTAGCGAGTGTCCAGTAGCCAGTGGCATGTGGCCAGTGGCAAGTGGAATGTGGCCAGTGGCCAGTGGCGAGTGTCCAGTGGCCAGTGGCATGTGGCCAGTGACCAGTGGCGAGTGTCCAGTGGTCAGTAGCAAGTGTCCAGTGATCAGTAGCGAGTGTCCAGTGGCCAGTAGCGAGTGTCCAGTGGCCAGTAGCGAGTGTCCAGTGGCCAGTGGCCAGTGGCCAGTGGCCAGTGGCATGTGGCCAGTGACCAGTGGCGAGTGTCCAGTGGCCAGTGGCCAGTGGCGAGTGTCCAGTGGCCAGTGGCATGTGGCCAGTGGTCAGTAGCGAGTGTCCAGTGGCCAGTAGCGAGTGTCCAGTAGCCAGTGGCATGTGGCCAGTGGCAAGTGGAATGTGGCCAGTGGCCAGTGGCGAGTGTCCAGTGGCCAGTGGCATGTGGCCAGTGACCAGTGGCGAGTGTCCAGTGGCAAGTAGCGAGTGTCCAGTGGCCAGTAGCGAGTGTCCAGTGGCCAGTGGCCAGTGGCCAGTGGCCAGTGGCATGTGGCCAGTGACCAGTAGCGAGTGTCCAGTGGTCAGTAGCGAGTGTCCAGTGGTCAGTAGCGAGTGTCCAGTGTCCAGTGGCATGTGGCATGTGGCCAGTGGCCAGTGGCCAGTGGCATGTGTCCAGTGACCAGTGGCGAGTGTCCAGTGGTCAGTAGCGAGTGTCCAGTGGTCAGTAGCGAGTGTCCAGTGGTCAGTGGCATGTGGCATGTGGCCAGTGGCCAGTGGCCAGTGGCATGTGGCCAGTGGCCAGTGGCCAGTGGCATGTGTCCAGTGACCAGTGGCGAGTGTCCAGTGGTCAGGAGCGAGTGTCCAGTGGTCAGTAGCGAGTGTCCAGTGTCCAGTGGCATGTGGCATGTGGCCAGTGGCCAGTGGCCAGTGGCATGTGTCCAGTGACCAGTGGCGAGTGTCCAGTGGTCAGTAGCGAGTGTCCAGTGGTCAGTAGCGAGTGTCCAGTGGTCAGTGGCATGTGGCATGTGGCCAGTGGCCAGTGGCCAGTGGCATGTGGCCAGTGACCAGTGGCGAGTGTCCAGTGGCCAGTGGCCAGTGGCGAGTGTCCAGTGGCCAGTGGCATGTGGCCAGTGACCAGTGGCGAGTGTCCAGTGGTCAGTAGCGAGTGTCCAGTGGCCAGTGGCCAGTGGCGAGTGTCCAGTGGCCAGTGGCATGTGGCCAGTGACCAGTGGCGAGTGTCCAGTGGTCAGTAGCGAGTGTCCAGTGGTCAGTAGCGAGTGTCCAGTGTCCAGTGGCATGTGGCATGTGGCCAGTGGCCAGTGGCCAGTGGCATGTGTCCAGTGACCAGTGGCGAGTGTCCAGTGGTCAGTAGCGAGTGTCCAGTGGTCAGTAGCGAGTGTCCAGTGGTCAGTGGCATGTGGCATGTGGCCAGTGGCCAGTGGCCAGTGGCATGTGGCCAGTGGCCAGTGGCCAGTGGCATGTGTCCAGTGACCAGTGGCGAATGTCCAGTGGTCAGGAGCGAGTGTCCAGTGGTCAGTAGCGAGTGTCCAGTGTCCAGTGGCATGTGGCATGTGGCCAGTGGCCAGTGGCCAGTGGCATGTGTCCAGTGACCAGTGGCAATAGGCCAGTGTCAAGTGGCCAGTGGCCAGTGAAATGTGGCCAGTGACAAGTGGCGAGTGTCCAGTGGTCAGTAGCGAGTGTCCAGTGGTCAGTAGCGAGTGTCCAGTGGCCAGTGGCATGTGGCATGTGGCCAGTGGCCAGTGGCCAGTGGCATGTGTCCAGTGACCACTGGCGAGTGTCCAGTGGTCTGTAGCGAGTGTCCAGTGGTCAGTAGCGAGTGTCCAGTGGCCAGTGGCATGTGGCATGTGGCCAGTGGCCAGTGGAATGTAGCCAGTGACAAGTGGCGAGTGTCCAGTGGTCAGTAGCGAGTGTCCAGTGGTCAGTAGCGAGTGTCCAGTGGCCAGTGGCATGTGGCATGTGGCCAGTGGCCAGTGGCCAGTGGCATGTGTCCAGTGACCAGTGGCGAATGTCCAGTGGTCAGTAGCGAGTGTCCAGTGGTCAGTAGCGAGTGTCCAGTGGCCAGTAGCGAGTGTCCAGTGGCCAGTGGCATGTGGCCAGTGACCAGTGGCGAGTGTCCAGTGGTCAGTAGCGAGTGTCCAGTGGTCAGTAGCGAGTGTCCAGTGGCCAGTGGCATGTGGCATGTGGCCAGTGGCCAGTGGCCAGTGGCCAGTGGCATGTGGCCAGTGACCAGTGGCGAGTGTCCAGTGGTCAGTAGCGAGTGTCCAGTGGTCAGTAGCGAGTGTCCAGTGGTCAGTAGCGAGTGTCCAGTGGCCAGTAGCGAGTGTCCAGTGGCATGTGGCCAGTGGCCAGTGGAATGTGGCCAGTGACCAGTGGCGAGTGTCCAGTGTTCAGTAGCGAGTGTCCAGTGGTCAGTAGCGAGTGTCCATTGGCCAGTGGCATGTGGCATGTGGCCAGTGGCCAGTGGCCAGTGGCATGTGTCCAGTGACCAGTGGCGAGTGTCCAGTGGTCAGTAGCGAGTGTCCAGTGGTCAGTAGCGAGTGTCCAGTGGCCAGTAGCGAGTGTCCAGTGGCCAGTGGCCAGTGGCATGTGGCCAGTGACCAGTGGCGAGTGTCCAGTGGTCAGTAGCGAGTGTCCAGTGGTCAGTAGCGAGTGTCCAGTGGCATGTGGCATGTGGCCAGTGGCCAGTGGCCAGTGGCCAGTGGCATGTGGCCAGTGACCAGTGGCGAGTGTCCAGTGGTCAGTAGCGAGTGTCCAGTGGTCAGTAGCGAGTGTCCAGTGGCCAGTAGCGAGTGTCCAGTGGCCAGTGGCCAGTGGAATGTGGCCAGTGGCCAGTGGCATGTGGCCAGTGACCAGTGGCGAGTGTCCAGTGGTCAGTGGCGAGTGTCCAGTGGTCAGTAGCGAGTGTCCAGTGGCCAGTGGCATGTGGCATGTGGCCAGTGTCCAGTGGCCAGTGGCATGTGGCCAGTGACCAGTGGCGAGTGTCCAGTGGTCAGTAGCAAGTGTCCAGTGGTCAGTAGCGAGTGTCCAGTGGCCAGTAGCGAGTGTCCAGTGGCCAGTGGCCAGTAGCCAGTGGCCAGTGGCATGTGTCCAGTGACCAGTAGCGAGTGTCCAGTGGTCAGTAGCGAGTGTCCAGTTGTCAGTAGCGAGTGTCCAGTGGCCAGTAGCGAGTGTCCAGTAGCCAGTGGCATGTGGCCAGTGGCAAGTGGAATGTGGCCAGTGGCCAGTGGCGAGTGTCCAGTGGCCAGTGGCATGTGGACAGTGACCAGTGACGAGTGTCCAGTGGTCAGTAGCGAGTGTCCAGTGGCCAGTAGCGAGTGTCCAGTGGCCAGTGGCAAGTGGCCAGTGTCAAGTGGCCAGTGGCCAGTGGAATGTGGCCAGTGACAAGTGGCGAGTGTCCAGTGGTTAGTAGCGAGTGTCCAGTGGTCAGTAGCGAGTGTCCAGTGGCCAGTGGCATGTGGCATGTGGCCAGTGGCCAGTGGCCAGTGGCATGTGTCCAGTGACCAGTGGCGAGTGTCCAGTGGTCAGTAGCGAGTGTCCAGTGGTCAGTAGCGAGTGTCCAGTGGCCAGTAGCGAGTGTCCAGTGGCCAGTGGCATGTGGCATGTGGCCAGTGGCCAGTGGCCAGTGGCCAGTGGCATGTGGCCAGTGACCAGTCGCGAGTGTCCAGTGGTCAGTAGCGAGTGTCCAGTGGTCAGTAGCGAGTGTCCAGTGGCCAGTAGCGAGTGTCCAGTAGCCAGTGGCATGTGGCCAGTGGCAAGTGGAATGTGGCCAGTGGCCAGTGGCGAGTGTCCAGTGGCCAGTGGCATGTGGCCAGTGACCAGTGGCGAGTGTCCAGTGGTCAGTAGCAAGTGTCCAGTGGTCAGTAGCGAGTGTCCAGTGGCCAGTAGCGAGTGTCCAGTGGCCAGTGGCCAGTGGCCAGTGGCCAGTGGCATGTGGCCAGTGACCAGTGGCGAGTGTCCAGTGGCCAGTGGCCAGTGGCGAGTTTCCAGTGGCCAGTGGCATGTGGCCAGTGGTCAGTAGCGAGTGTCCAGTGGCCAGTAGCGAGTGTCCAGTAGCCAGTGGCATGTGGCCAGTGGCAAGTGGAATGTGGCCAGTGGCCAGTGGCGAGTGTCCAGTGGCCAGTGGCATTTGGCCAGTGACCAGTGGCGAGTGTCCAGTGGTCAGTAGCGAGTGTCCAGTGGCCAGTAGCGAGTGTCCAGTGGCCAGTGGCCAGTGGCCAGTGGCCAGTGGCATGTGGCCAGTGACCAGTAGCGAGTGTCCAGTGGTCAGTAGCGAGTGTCCAGTGGTCAGTAGCGAGTGTCCAGTGTCCAGTGGCATGTGGCATGTGGCCAGTGGCCAGTGGCCAGTGGCATGTGTCCAGTGACCAGTGGCGAGTGTCCAGTGGTCAGTAGCGAGTGTCCAGTGGTCAGTAGCGAGTGTCCAGTGGTCAGTGGCATGTGGCATGTGGCCAGTGGCCAGTGGCCAGTGGCCAGTGGCCAGTGGCATGTGGCCAGTGGCCAGTGGCCAGTGGCATGTGTCCAGTGACCAGTGGCGAGTGTCCAGTGGTCAGGAGCGAGTGTCCAGTGGTCAGTAGCGAGTGTCCAGTTATCAGTGGCATGTGGCATGTGGCCAGTGGCCAGTGGCCAGTGGCATGTGTCCAGTGACCAGTGGCGAGTGTCCAGTGGTCAGTAGCGAGTGTCCAGTGGTCAGTAGCGAGTGTCCAGTGGTCAGTGGCATGTGGCATGTGGCCAGTGGCCAGTGGCCAGTGGCATGTGGCCAGTGACCAGTGGCGAGTGTCCAGTGGCCAGTGGCCAGTGGCGAGTGTCCAGTGGCCAGTGGCATGTGGCCAGTGACCAGTGGCGAGTGTCCAGTGGTCAGTAGCGAGTGTCCAGTGGCCAGTGGCCAGTGGCGAGTGTCCAGTGGCCAGTGGCATTTGGCCAGTGACCAGTGGCGAGTGTCCAGTGGTCAGTAGCGAGTGTACAGTGGTCAGTAGCGAGTGTCCAGTGGCCAGTTGCGAGTGTCCAGTGGCCAGTGGCATGTGGCCAGTGTCAAGTGGCCAGTGGCCAGTGAAATGTGGCCAGTGACAAGTGGCGAGTGTCCAGTGGTCAGTAGCGAGTGTCCAGTGGTCAGTAGCGAGTGTCCAGTGGCCAGTGGCATGTGGCATGTGGCCAGTGGCCAGTGGCCAGTGGCATGTGTCCAGTGACCACTGGCGAGTGTCCAGTGGTCTGTAGCGAGTGTCCAGTGGTCAGTAGCGAGTGTCCAGTGGCCAGTGGCATGTGGCATGTGGCCAGTGGCCAGTGGAATGTGGCCAGTGACAAGTGGCGAGTGTCCAGTGGTCAGTAGCGAGTGTCCAGTGGTCAGTAGCGAGTGTCCAGTGGCCAGTGGAATGTGGCATGTGGCCAGTGGCCAGTGGCCAGTGGCATGTGTCCAGTGGCCAGTGGCGAGTGTCCAGTGGTCAGTAGCGAGTGTCCAGTGGTCAGTAGCGAGTGTCCAGTGGCCAGTAGCGAGTGTCCAGTGGCCAGTGGCATGTGGCCAGTGACCAGTGGCGAGTGTCCAGTGGTCAGTAGCGAGTGTCCAGTGGTCAGTAGCGAGTGTCCAGTGGCCAGTGGCATGTGGCATGTGGCCAGTGGCCAGTGGCCAGTGGCCAGTGGCATGTGGCCAGTGACCAGTGGCGAGTGTCCAGTGGTCAGTAGCGAGTGTCCAGTGGTCAGTAGCGAGTGTCCAGTGGTCAGTAGCGAGTGTCCAGTGGCATGTGGCCAGTGGCCAGTGGAATGTGGCCAGTGACCAGTGGCGAGTGTCCAGTGTTCAGTAGCAAGTGTCCAGTGGTCAGTAGCGAGTGTCCATTGGCCAGTGGCATGTGGCATGTGGCCAGTGGCCAGTGGCCAGTGGCATGTGTCCAGTGACCAGTGGCGAGTGTCCATTGGTCAGTAGCGAGTGTCCAGTGGTCAGTAGCGAGTGTCCAGTGGCCAGTAGCGAGTGTCCAGTGTCCAGTGGCCAGTGGCATGTGGCCAGTGACCAGTGGCGAGTGTCCAGTGGTCAGTAGCGAGTGTCCAGTGGTCAGTAGCGAGTGTCCAGTGGCATGTGGCATGTGGCCAGTGGCCAGTGGCCAGTGGCCAGTGGCATGTGGCCAGAGACCTGTGGCGAGTGTCCAGTGGTCAGTAGCGAGTGTCCAGTGGTCAGTAGCGAGTGTCCAGTGGCCAGTAGCGAGTGTCCAGTGGCCAGTGGCCAGTGGCATGTGGCCAGTGGCCAGTGGCATGTGGCCAGTGACCAGTGGCGAGTGTCCAGTGGTCAGTGGCGAGTGTCCAGTGGTCAGTAGCGAGTGTCCAGTGGCCAGTGGCATGTGGCATGTGGCCAATGGCCAGTGGCCAGTGGCATGTGGCCAGTGACCAGTGGCGAGTGTCCAGTGGTCAGTAGCGAGTGTCCAGTGGTCAGTAGCGAGTGTCCAGTGGTCAGTAGCGAGTGTCCAGTGGCCAGTGGCATGTGGCATGTGGCCAGTGGCCAGTGGCCAGTGGCATGTGGCCAGTGGCCAGTGGCATGTGGCCAGTGGCATGTGGCCAGTGACCAGTGGCGAGTGTCCAGTGGTCAGTAGCGAGTGTCCAGTGGCATGTGGCATGTGGCCAGTGACCAGTGGCGAGTGTCCAGTGGTCAGTAGCGAGTGTCCAGTGGTCAGTAGCGAGTGTCCAGTGGCCAGTAGTGAGTGTCCAGTGGCCAGTGGCCAGTGGCATGTGGCCAGTGGCCAGTGGCATGTGGCCAGTGACCAGTGGCGAGTGTCCAGTGGTCAGTAGCGAGTGTCCAGTGGTCAGTAGCGTGTGTCCAGTGGCCAGTGGCATGTGGCATGTGGCCAATGGCCAGTGGCCAGTGGCATGTGGCCAGTGACCAGTGGCGAGTGTCCAGTGGTCAGTAGCGAGTGTCCAGTGGTCAGTAGCGAGTGTCCAGTGGCCAGTGGCCAGTGGCATGTGGCCAGTGGCCAGTGGCATGTGGCCAGTGACCAGTGGCGAGTGTCCAGTGGTCAGTAGCGAGTGTCCAGTGGTCAGTAGCGAGTGTCCAGTGGCCAGTGGCATGTGGCATGTGGCCAGTGGCCAGTGGCCAGTGGCATGTGTCCAGTGGCCAGTGGCGAGTGTCCAGTGGTCAGTAGCGAGTGTCCAGTGGTCAGTAGCGAGTGTCCAGTGGCCAGTAGCGAGTGTCCAGTGGCCAGTGGCATGTGGCCAGTGACCAGTGGCGAGTGTCCAGTGGTCAGTAGCGAGTGTCCAGTGGTCAGTAGCGAGTGTCCAGTGGCCAGTGGCATGTGGCATGTGGCCAGTGGCCAGTGGCCAGTGGCCAGTGGCCAGTGGCATGTGGCCAGTGACCAGTGGCGAGTGTCCAGTGGTCAGTAGCGAGTGTCCAGTGGTCAGTAGCGAGTGTCCAGTGGTCAGTAGCGAGTGTCCAGTGGCATGTGGCCAGTGGCCAGTGGAATGTGGCCAGTGACCAGTGGCGAGTGTCCAGTGTTCAGTAGCGAGTGTCCAGTGGTCAGTAGCGAGTGTCCATTGGCCAGTGGCATGTGGCATGTGGCCAGTGGCCAGTGGCCAGTGGCATGTGTCCAGTGACCAGTGGCGAGTGTCCATTGGTCAGTAGCGAGTGTCCAGTGGTCAGTAGCGAGTGTCCAGTGGCCAGTAGCGAGTGTCCAGTGGCCAGTGGCCAGTGGCATGTGGCCAGTGACCAGTGGCGAGTGTCCAGTGGTCAGTAGCGAGTGTCCAGTGGTCAGTAGCGAGTGTCCAGTGGCATGTGGCATGTGGCCAGTGGCCAGTGGCCAGTGGCCAGTGGCATGTGGCCAGAGACCTGTGGCGAGTGTCCAGTGGTCAGTAGCGAGTGTCCAGTGGTCAGTAGCGAGTGTCCAGTGGCCAGTAGCGAGTGTCCAGTGGCCAGTGGCCAGTGGCATGTGGCCAGTGGCCAGTGGCATGTGGCCAGTGACCAGTGGCGAGTGTCCAGTGGTCAGTGGCGAGTGTCCAGTGGTCAGTAGCGAGTGTCCAGTGGCCAGTGGCATGTGGCATGTGGCCAATGGCCAGTGGCCAGTGGCATGTGGCCAGTGACCAGTGGCGAGTGTCCAGTGGTCAGTAGCGAGTGTCCAGTGGTCAGTAGCGAGTGTCCAGTGGTCAGTAGCGAGTGTCCAGTGGCCAGTGGCATGTGGCATGTGGCCAGTGGCCAGTGGCCAGTGGCATGTGGCCAGTGGCCAGTGGCATGTGGCCAGTGGCATGTGGCCAGTGACCAGTGGCGAGTGTCCAGTGGTCAGTAGCGAGTGTCCAGTGGCATGTGGCATGTGGCCAGTGGCCAGTGGCCAGTGGCCAGTGGCATGTGGCCAGTGACCAGTGGCATGTGGCCAGTGACCAGTGGCGAGTGTCCAGTGGTCAGTAGCGAGTGTCCAGTGGTCAGTAGCGTGTGTCCAGTGGCCAGTGGCATGTGGCATGTGGCCAATGGCCAGTGGCCAGTGGCATGTGGCCAGTGACCAGTGGCGAGTGTCCAGTGGTCAGTAGCGAGTGTCCAGTGGTCAGTAGCGAGTGTCCAGTGGCCAGTGGCCAGTGGCATGTGGCCAGTGGCCAGTGGCATGTGGCCAGTGACCAGTGGCGAGTGTCCAGTGGTCAGTAGCGAGTGTCCAGTGGTCAGTAGCGAGTGTCCAGTGGCCAGTGGCATGTGGCATGTGGCCAGTGGCATGTGGCCAGTGACGAGTGGCCAGTGGTCAGTAGCGAGTGTCCAGTGGTCAGTAGCGAGTGTCCAGTGTCCAGTGGCCAGTGGCCAGTGGCATGTGGCCAGTGGCCAGTGGCATGTGGCCAGTGACCATTGGCGAGTGTCCAGTGGTCAGTAGCGAGTGTCCAGTGGTCAGTAGCGAGTGTCCAGTGGCATGTGGCATGTGGCCAGTGGCCAGTGGCATGTGGCCAGTGACCAGTGGCGAGTGTCCAGTGGTCAGTAGCGAGTGTCCAGTGGTCAGTAGCGAGTGTCCAGTGGTCATTAGCGAGTGTCCAGTGGTCAGTGGCATGTGGCATGTGGCATGTGGCGAGTGGCAAATGGCCAGTGGCGAGTGGCGAGTGGCGAGTGGACGAAGAAACTGCAAGTATAGGCCTAGGCGAGTGAGGGTTCACAAGCGGCAAGAAGCGAATCTATCAGATGCTCGAGTGTAGAGCTCTGAATAGTTACATCGCCCCGTGATACTCTCAGGGGTGGGGTTTCCTCTGAGTCACACACAGGCAAGCGCGGCTCCAGAGGAAGGGCGCAGGGGGCCGATAGCCCCTTCCGAGTCCAAATTTTACTTCTTATTTCTCTGTAGGGAATATTAATGTAAACTTAAATACTTTCGTTAATGTGCTAAACTCTTCTTCCAATCAAAATGTGTACGAAAATACTAAATTTTTAGTATTTGAGATCATGTATTTTGTGAATATCCCAAGGGCAATGTCATGGTTATTAACTGCATCCTCCTGTGTGTGCGAGCCCTGCCCGAGATTTCTTCCTGGAGCCGCCATTGCCCACAGGTTATCCGAATGGTCAGAGCGGTGTGGGTGGCGATGATGCTTTGATGGTTTGCCTCGGCCTCCCGTTGCAGATCCACCCTGAACACCTCCAAGTAGCGTTGAAACGGCTCTAGGGAGCTCGCGTGGATGGTGATTCATTCCATTACGAGGGAGCAGATGCCATCGAATCCGGCGCAGTCGCAGCTAACTTAGATTAGGCTCTGAATATGGGGAGACCTAAGATGCACATACAGTTCTGCCATTCCCGATTACACCCCAACAATTCAACTTCGGCCAACCTTGGGATTTGTTTTATTTTTGCTCAGGAAAAATGAATTCAAATATTAAAAGTGGTCGGTTAGGTTTGCTACATTAAAACACTTTAAAACACTATGGACGGTTAGTTAGGTTAGTATAGCTACATTGAAATAAACAGAGAAATATAAATATTAATAAATAAACCCGAGGTTGGCCGAAGGTGAATTGTTCGTGTGTAATCGGGAATGGCAGAACTTTATGTGCATCTTAGGCTTCCCCTGAATATGCCATCCACTTAGAGAACCTTATTAAAACGTTCGTCTTTTATGCCGTTCCAGTAAAGGGCGAGTTGGCGAGTGAGGTTAAATATGGGGAAGCTACTCGACCGGTCAAACTGTTTATTTTACTCACTCACGGATTTACTTTACTGTTAGTCTAAATAGATCTCTCTTCACGCACGGGGAGTTTGTTTACTGAATTACTTGCAACTCGACTAGATTGCTGGCCTGTTGTAAACCGGCCGTTAGGGATACCTTTCTTTCTCGAGAAAAATTACTTTACTTTAAAAAAACTGAACCACTGAGAACTCATTGCAACAGTGAAGAAGTGTTGCGTCGTTTCAGATAACATAGTCGATGCTTATTATTTCCCTGCACAGCGGTAACAAAAAAAACCGTACGGAAACACATTTTTAAGGATTATTTTAAAATTAGTTTGAAAATATTAATTAAATCATGCCCTATACAAATTTCGTGGCATGTCTTTCTTGCAGTGAGAGTTGTGGATTGACAGTCGTATCCCCCCCCCCCTCTTTCCAACATCAACCTTATTAGTGTTTGGATGGTTCTATTATTTACAAACAGCGAGAAGGTATTTAGGTGGCAAAAGATCTACCTCATTCTTGAAGGTAGCATCTGATCTATTTATAAGTAATGATAATACATGTAAAGAAACGAAATAGGTGATGGCCAGCAATTTTAGCAGTTTGAATATGACATTAAGTCTTTATTGATTTGTTAACAACTTTACGGTGCAAACCTGGCTGTTTGCGTTAATTACGTGTGGGGTGAAATAGGGTAAAATTGTGATCTGGTAATTTGAAGGTAAAATTTTTTAACCATACTACAAACTTTTATATTACTTAAATAAATTTTAAAAATGCCAAAATGTTTCTTATACCGAAATATCGAAATATTCTAAATTTTAATTTAAATCGGTAATAAAATAATGCCATAACAAGTCATTTTTGCTAAGAAACATCAGTGCGAGTGGAAATAAATAGCGCCTGTATAGTTCAAAGTATGGAAAGGTGCGCGCAAAAATTTATTTCTATCGCATTTAGCCACTGGCTGAGAAGAACCATGATTGCAGCGTGTCGTTCAAATGTTCCGCAGGAATAACATTAACACTAGAGTTAGTCAAATGCACTAGCAACCATCAGTTGGGTGCACAACACTGTTGATTGATGTCTATTGTATGTTGAAACGTTTGGCTTTGGACGATTACACTGTTAATGTTTTTTTTTTTTTGTGAATAGTCTCTGTAATAGTCTCGTAAGAAAATATATTTGTAAATTTGTTCATTTAAAAAGAAAACAACTCTATCACTACCAAATAGTGTTCGCAGTGATACTGTATTCGGATTTTACCCGGGCGTTTATGCTTTGTGTTATGTCAGTGCCTCCAATAGTTAGAGATTTTTTTTTGTAAACCGTTCCTTAAATAGCTTTCCAGTATTAACTGCGAATATCAATAGGAATGGCAAAAAAAATAAAGTACAATGGTGGAATATCTGATAAGGTTTTTTATTATTAAAAAAAATATACTTACATGAAACATCAATTAAATATAAAATTATGCCACAATTTTCAGCATTATCTCGAGAAACGTATTTCATACGTGAAAACATAACCACAGCCATGTGTAATACAAAGTTACAATAATTTTTTTTGTAGTTTTACAAACAATTGCTTGGCAACTGGTTTCCAAAGGAAATTTTTTTCTGTGTAGCGCAGTGTTGGTATAGAAGGTACGGTGTCGCGATGACGGGAATCCTTTTTTTCACAGACGAGAGAGCCAAACGCCCGATCGTGCATCTTCGGCTTTTTTGGTTCATTGTAAATAAAAATGGCGGTGTTGATAAAAGGATACTAATGGTCAATAAGGTTAAGTTAGCTACATTATAAATACATTAAAACATTGTGGACGGTTGATTTGGTTAGGAAAGCTTCATTGAAGATACAGAAAAAAAGCACGAACTTCGGGGAACTTCAGGTTTTGGTTATCTCGTCTGTGAAAAATAGACTTCCCCGCGATGACAGATTTGACGAACAGCCCCAGAATGGCAGAACTGACATTTGCAAAGACAGCCGGAATATTGAGGTGGTCTCCTGGCCGGGCTGGCAATTCGAGTGCATATCTCCGTGTGTGGACGAGAAAAATACAAACCACTCAACATTTCTCTAAAGTGTCTAATTACAAACATAGTTTACATTAAAAAAAATTTTTTTTTGTACTTTTACAAGGGTAGTCCTTGGAAATCATGTTGAACCAACTATATCACTAGTAAAATTGCAAGGCAGTGCTTTGTACTACTATATGCAATTTTACAAAGCTCTGCCTTGTAGTTTTACAAGTCAACAGGGTTTCTAAGGATTTTCCTTGAAAACAATGTAAAAAAAACATTTTTTTTACAATGTAAGAGCCATTTCACTTGTTTTTTCAAGTTTTTTTCCATGTTTTCTTCTTAAATAACGTGTATTTTTCGGACAGTGAAAAAGATTAAAGACGGGTGTTTTCACGTACGTATTTTTAGGTTTTGAAAAATTCTAAAAAAAGGTATTGTACTTGGTGTAGAGTAGTGCTGGAAGCCTTTCATCTTTAATGTTTTCAGCATGAAATTATAAGAGTCGCCGCTATGAGTCCCATACAGGTGTGTTGCAACCGCGAGATCTACGCGTGAGTTCTGTGCCCGGCGCGTAGGGTTGAAGAGGTGTGTAATGAGCCAGAGAGAGTGGCCCTTAGCTCCCTCGCGCTTTTCAATAGGGTCGTTACCACAACGCCGAAATACCACAACGCCGAACGTACAATAACGCCGAATACCATAATGCCGAATGCCAAATTGACCGCAACGCCGACAGCTAGAAAACTGCTGTGTACCACAACGCCGAAATACAGTAACGGCGAAAAAAGTTGCTGCGGGGAGGGGGGGGGGGGCTGCAGGAGCAAATTGAAAAACAACTGAATGAATTTGTGTAAGTTTCTTAAATGTATCTTAACGCCGAAATATCACAACCTAACCTAACCTAGGCGAGCCTAACCTAGCCTAACCTAACCTAACCTAACCTTACCTAACCTAACCTTTGTGGCAGTCCTGCAATGACATTTTTCGGCGTTAATGTATTTCGGTGTTGTGGTACACAGCCGTTTTCTAGCTGTCGGCGTTGCGGTCAATTTGGCATTCGGCGTTATGGTTTTCGGCGTTATTGTAAGTTCGGCGTTGTGGTATTTCGGCGTTGTGGTGCGTCCCCTTTTCAATCTCGTGCGGGGAGCCCAGTAGAATCAGTGCGTATTTACCAGGGACGCTTTCACAAAAGAATCTTACCGAATAATAATAATAATAATAATAGTAATAATAAAACGTGAGCTAGTCTTTCAATACTCGCCACATATGTGGAACATCTAACCTCGGTAACGAGCCAATTAATGTGTTATCAAGTTGCAGATACACTTACAATAAGAGAATCAGACACGAATATTTAACGTACAATTCTTTGAAATATTTGTCGAGTGTGAGAAAATATACGCAGTATGGGTTTTAAGTGACTTTTCTCGACGCAAATCACACGTAGTTTCCGCACCAGCCACTAGGATTTTCTGTCGGAACAACTACTTCGACTATCGAATAATTTCATTTGAAAACAGAAATTTTACATTATATAAATTAAACGTATCCGATAAAAGGCCTCTTGAAAAATAAAAACTAAACCCCGGCCTTGAACCTTATTTCCCACAAGTAATTATTTTAAAATACTATACCCATCTTGTTAAAATTCATAAAACAAAGGGGGGTTGTCTGCAAAGTCGGTTTACGGACGATAATTTTACGTGATAACGTCATAAGAAAAAAATACTTTTTAATTTTCAAATATTATTTACAGTTTTTGCAAATTTAATTTAAATAATTTGTTTAAATATAATCACGAACGATTAGTTAAAAATCCCGCCTTAACCTATTTGATATTATAGAAGATTTTCTCGCACGGTGGTTGGCCGCTTCTTGCACGATCGGCTCAGGCGGAACGTGACACTTTTTCGTGCGTGCAGCCGGCGTTTACCGATTTATAAGACGTTATCACGTCAAAAATATTTATAAAAAAAATTTCAATTTTTTTTTCTGTCTTTGTGAAACTTTGGTTCGCGCTATCCGCAACAGATGGCAGCACCGTGGTTGTTACACATTTCCGTTCTATGACTTCCGCTGCATTCACGAAATTACTTCTACCAAATACTGAATACCGAGAGCAAAGACGTTACACACATTAAAAAAAAAGTATCTCCGCTTGGCTTAACCAGTGAAAGGCTATGTGCACCAGACTGCTTGTATGCTGGTGCGCGTGGCTCACTCAAAGCGTCTGCGCTTCCCACAGAGTGTTAAAAACACCCTCTCAGCCAAATGAGCGGAGTAAAACGTGCGCGAAATTCAAGTTTTCGTACTACAGTTCGCGCCTGTCACTTCGCAGGTTTGCGCTTCCAGCCATGTGTTCCGTGACAAAAAATTGCTTGTTTCGGCAAGGCTTTCCACTAATTAATTTTTCGCCCAGAAATTTCCGAACATCTAGCATATTTGGTAAACGTTAAAAATTTATATATATTTTAAATATCTACTGTAAAAATTACAAAAAAAAAGGTTCATTATATTATAAAATGATTACCCACATGGCATAATAAAAACAACACATGACAACCAACAAATCCCTAATCGTTCAACAAAAAAAAGCCAAAAAAACCAAATAGTTCATTGTTTATTCCTTACTTCTGTGGATCGCAATATTGATATATATATGTATATATATGTATATATATGTATATATATATGTGTGTGTGCTCTTATGTCAGTACTTTAGTGATTGATACTGAATACTTGTCCATATCATTAAAAAAAATTATATATTTATTGTGAATATTTGTGATGTAATATGTGTATATAAACGTTTTCAAGTGTATTTTTATAATTCAATTTATGTTCCCATATTTATAATTAATTTGCACTATGTATTATAAATTTTTATTTTATGATTTAATAAATAATTAAAATGAATAAAGTAGAATAAAAAATCAGAATATTTATTGATTTTGATTGCTTATTAAAATTTATGCAGATTATTTTACAAAGTAAATTATTTAATTTTACACAAGTTTTATACTGATATTGAATACTGAGTATATATTTAAATGTTTTAACTTTATTGAGTTTAAACTTTACCAATCGTATATATAATATCACTCCAGTGCTTTCTTGATTTCATTTATATTTATCATTTGCATGAAAAATTAAAGTAAGTTTCATACTACGCCAAGTAAGTATAATTTATAACGCAGGAACACAAGAGTTTGATACATTTGTGTTATCTCCAAATACAATATCTTTTTTTAAATAGGAAAAATATGAACAATATGAGCATGGTTAATAAAATATTAACTGACCATTGATTAATCCCACGTAACTCTACGTAGTTAGGGGCTGTGATTTGTTTTAGAGGTTGAATTTCCGAAACGATCAATTTTAAGTCCAAATGGACTGTAGCATATCACGCATGGAAGAACTAAAAAAAAAAAAAAAAAAAAAAAAAACGCACAGACTCAGACTGTGGGAGATAAGCTACCCATCTTTCCTTCTTTATTTTCCCCCCCTCTGCTCCTTCTGCAAGTTATATCAGGCGAGCCACCGTTACATTCGAGACACGAGGTTAGCCGCAGAGCAGGAAACTTATTATTAAATTTCCGCCGCGAGAGAACAGCAGGGTTCACGGAGGAGTCCTAGGAGGATGGGGGTGGGGGGGTTGAGAGGGGAGTGCAACACTCGGGGAATGTGGCTCGGAGCAAAACCTCGAAAAACATTCGTCCCGGGGAGAAAAAACAAATCCCGCCGCAGATGTTGCGGGGGGGCTCTTATGCCCCGCCCCCCTTCGACCCCTCCCCACCCCCCCCCCGTTCCCCTCGCCAAAGAACACAACACGAGTTCTTTCCCATCCCTTTGGGACGTAACGTGGTCGAAATTACAAAAAAAAAAAAAAAAAAAAAATCTCGATCTTCTGTTCGTGCGCGTGAGCTCTCGAAGTTTCGACAAAGAACGAAGAGAGATGCTGCAAGGTCGAAGTTTAGAGCACGTGGCGCCAATCTGAATTAGAGCGATTCGAGAAACATCGTATATATTATTTGAACGATCAGTTTTAAAAATCGATTCACAGCAGAGCAATCGCATGAATCATTCAAAATATGAGAACTCATATATATATATATATTTTTTTTTTACGTATCATCACTGATGTCTATATGTGTGCCTGGAATATACATGTATAACTTTTATTGCTGCAAGATTGTCCATTCGAGCCAATTTTATTTTATTTTTTACATTTTATTTTATGTTGAGTACAATAAATTGACAAGGCATGTTTTTGGGGAAATAAAAGTTGTTTAAACAGGAGTTTCGGCTCTAGCTAACAGTTAAAAAATAACATACTATGAGAAACCACTATTGTGTGAAAGGGAAGACGGATATGAGATTCCCCCCCCCCCCAATTAGTTAATGAATTCATCATTTACAATGAAATAATTAATTAATCGAATTTCGAAATAGTGTTTGCCCATCGCTACCAAACTCTTCTTATAAAAAAACCGTTGGGAAAATGTCATGGTCGTTACCACACCAGTACATTTAGGCACTGGAGATCTTTATTTTTTTCTTTATATTTCAAGTGTTTTTGTTTCTTAGTAAAAATGGTAGGTCTAACGTGCTGAGTTATAGCGGAGAGTCAATGTCAAGAATTAACAACCCGTTAAAACACAGGAAAACAAGCCAAAATCAGACCAACGTTCAACGAATCGACAGCACACAGAACTAACTCCGTCGAAGGAGTTGGTCAGATAAAACAGCACGGCACAGATGAACACGGTGGTATGATGACGAGACAGTCGTAACAGGAACGAAAAAAAAAAACAACAAACAAACAAGCGAACGAACAAATCGACAAACAGACGAACCCAAGGATGATACTAAACAGATATTCTAGACAACACAACGACGACAGACTAAAACAGGAGGCTTCTTAAGACACAATAGTTGCTACTGTTGTTTCTTAAGAAGCCTAATGTGTTGTCTTTTGTCACTGTGTTGTTCAGAATATTTTTTTTTGTAAGTGCTCGACTTATATAACTTAATTTTTGCTTAAATATTAGTTTTCAGGCTCCTTTGATGTTCCTGTTTATCCAAGTTATTTGCTTCGCTAATTGCATTGTGCTCCATATATCTGATAGCAAAATCGACGCTAAAGACCTCATTTCGTCAATTTGCATACACATAATTTTTAAAAGGAATTATTTAAAAAAAAAAAAAAATTTCGAAACGGTACAGAATTCATTCCATCAAAGACTACTTGCGAACGAAACTGTAGACGGAACGGCTTCAAGTAGGCGAAAAACTAGGCTACTTAAGCTAGACTTAAAATAATTTAAAATATGTTCTATGACGTCTCGGCTACAAATGACGAGTGTATCCATTTTCCTGGCAAAACACATAACCCTCATTTTGGATATGTTATTCACAGGTACGGTTTACAAGTAAACTAAGAGGATTGTGCCAGATTCATCCAAATAAACAGAAAACGTAATTGAAAAAAAGGAGAACTTGCCCCAATTGCTAACATATTTAGGTATTTGAAAGACTGAAACATTATTTCATTTGAAATTTTTGAAAACAGAAAATATTTAAAGCAACTACACTATGCTGATGTGGAAGAATCACACATTGTAAAACACCTTCAATAATAATAATATTAATAATTATTAATATGTGCTTAACCACCAATAACTATATAGTGAAATTTATAATTCAATAATATTTTCAATTATATAAAAAACTAAATATTCAATAAGTGACTTGAACGACAGCAAAAATAAATATTCATTCGAGGTTCACAATAATTTTAACAAACATGGTGACAAAATACCTTGAAAGATGGTGGCCGTAATGGCTTATAGGACGATAGTTGATTTGGTAACTATGCTTATTTTAGGACTTTAATCATTATTTATTAAAATGATATTTTGACGTGACGTCTAATAAATCGATGAAACCGGCTGCACGCACGAAAAATTGTCCCGTAACGCACATTGTCCCGTTGCGCACATTGTCCCGTTACACTCATTGTACGCTTGCGTCGCATCTATCTCTCTTCCACTCGATTGGAACAACCATCGATTTGACTTTTTCGAGGCACATTAAACTTGAAACACTCCCATTCGTTTCCTACTTTTCCTATAATCGTCCTATCCTTAACAGAATAACACAGATTGGAAGAAGTTTAATAGCAAACATGTATAAAAGTTATAGTTAAAATAATCTCTTCGTTAAAGTAATAAACATATTTGAATTAATGAGTGCAAATAAAAGTAAATTTATCAATTAAATTGTAGATTTCATTTCACTCCTTTTTTGTATCCATACAAAATAGTTATAATTCAATAAAATGATTCAATTTTATTCATAAAAGTATGCAATCATTTCATCAATGTTTTTTATGACGTTGTCACGTTAAACTATCGTCCGTAAAACCGACTTTACAGACAAACAATTTTTTTACATAAAATTAAGATGTTTTGCATCGCCCAGGTATCGAACCAAGGACGGGAATCGTTCGAATCAATCAGTATATTTATTGCCAATTTATTTGATCAATTTTGGATTTTTTCTCGAATCTCTAGCTAAATAATTACACAATTTCCAGATGGTGTCCAAATTTAAAGGTGGCGGACGCCTCAGTAATAATAATTGATTACTGTACTCTAGCGGGTGAAAATTACACTAACATGATGGTGGCACACTCTTAGTTGCTGAAAACAAGAATGAGGTGGCCTCCAGCAGACGAAAACAATATGGCTGACGTGACGACATACCAGCTGATGATATCGGGAGGCACGGCAGTGCCCCCGCCAAGTCGAGCGCGAAGCAAACACTGCCGCACCATCCTTTACTGGAACCATTTCGCCGCATTTTCAGGCCCCTATTTGAGAACCTCTGGATAAGACCAGAACGCAGACATTTTCGTCATCCAGTAAACTATAAAATCACATACTTAAAATAAAATTTCAAGTCTGTAGGTCATTTAGTTCCGAAGTTAAGCGAAAGCATTTATGACACCCACTCACTCATGATCATCAGAATAGAACTAGTACTTACCATAAACTCAAAGAGCTGAAATTTGGTACAGAGTTAGGGTTTAATGGCCACATAAAGGGAAAACTATAAAAACTAGGATAATCGAAGTACCTGGAGTACCTGGTGACCCTTATTTGAAAACACAAGAGTCCAACCAAACTATTAAAGATCGACATACCGCCTATACAAAAATATTCAACTTTGTTCGCCTCTTCATTTGAAGTCAAAAATCGAAGGTCTTAAGTAACTGATGAAGAACCTTCAGCTTGTCTCAGCTGTATTAGAGATATGGTAATGCCCCCTTCTACTATTGGTACATAAATAAATCGACTGTCATTGCAAAAATCCAGCGTAGTGGGACACATCTTCTAATTTAATCTAGCCTATTGCTTCCCACTGCTGGGCAAATGTCTCCCCTTCTGCTTTTAATACGCGTATAAATAAAATTAAAGGAAAACTCTGGATAAGACTAGACTGGCTTTTATTGTTATACTTACAAGTTTACAAGACGAAATAGTCGAACGATTAACTTTATTCTACTCGAACATTACACAAATTAAATAAACAAATTACACTAAAATATTAATTAATTTCACTCAAAATTTGTCCAAAATATAATTTATTGGACTAAGAGTGGCGGTGATACCCGCACACGTCGCTAGATGGCGCTGACTGTATTTTAAAACGCGCTTACGTTTGTTTTTCTGATAACCTTATATGGCGAAGTGGCAACCGGCCGCGTTACAGTCGTTTACGACATTCTTCTACTGGGCTTGAAAACGTTTGCTAGGGATTAGGAGGAATTATTTGCATTTCGTTGATTTCGCTTATTATTTCGTGAGGTTTGCTAAGGTTAATTAGCAGGTTGTTATTATAACAATTCGAAGATTTCAATAGATTAGGAAATTTATAATTAGTGACGGATTACTAATTATTACTTAATTATTAGATTTAAAAGTACTTTCAATTGAATACTTTATTTTATTGTTAGTTATTTAGTACTCTTATTGAAAAGACTCTGTATATACTCTGTATATACTCTGTATAGTTATCTGCCACTCTGTTTGAGCACTCTGTATAATTATCAGAACTGTCAGAAATAATAATAAATAAATATAAATAATATATTTCTCTCTGGATAGTTATTACTCTGACTATTAATACTCTGTCGAGTATAGACTCTTTGGTTATTTTAAATTTGTATCTGGGCGCCACTCTTATGCACAACCTAACTTCGTTACTAGGATAGGACTAGTGTAGTGTGGTGCATAAGAGAAAAAGGAAATAATTTCACACTTAAAATCTAGAATTGGCATGAGATTGTCAGCATGTAATTTAAGGTCATTAAGAAAACAAACATATGCACTGTAAAATAATAACAGTGTAACATAGAATTAAACAAATAATCTTTAATCAGACAAAATATAAATAATTATTGGTTGGACCAGTGGTATACTATTATGTTTTCTTTATGTTTTCTTAAATAACAGGAGATATGTTGTACACATGATAAAACACAACAAAAGTTCATAAGTTCAAATTAATTGTGTCCGTTGCTCTCAATCTAGATCGAATTTAGTGTGTAAAAATACTGTTTATAATCTTCGTAATTTAATTTAATTTAGTGTACCTCGGCTGAATTCAGTGTCTAATTGTGGTAGAGCATCATGAGAGCTCCGTCTCATTTCACCTCTGGGTTAGAACTAATTAAAGTGTAGATCAGAATTGTAATTGGCTTAAAAACTGTTTATCTCAGTAGGGCTTTACTGTGTTCAGCACAAAATTCATTGTTTGTATGTCCGTTGGCAAGGTTAAAATTACGTTAAAGTAGAAATACGGTTAATTCAAAATAGCATCACGAGTCAGTCTTACTCACGGTAATTCACTCCTAATTACACGTCATATAGGACGTGCCCTATTTAAAAAACACGTAATTATGTTTCAAACGACGATTGAAAACATCCTAGCAGTCGGATGATCTCATTAGCTCGTAGATATTACAGATTTTTAAGGGGATTGAAACCCAGGCTATCTAGCCAATGCCGTCGTTATTTCAAGACTTTCTTCTTAACTTCAGTAATGACGCTTATCTTAAGTAACATGGCCTCTCATTGGCCGAGACACAAAGATCGTTGACTAAATTATCACATCAACACAAAATACAGACACTCAACAATACAACTTAATATGCTAAAATGTCTTAAATTTAAAACTTGATTTTTCAACAATGAAAGTTCTTTTATGCAAATTACGTATAAAAAGTTCAATTTGCCGTTTAAGTCAATTGCTCCCTAGAGGGGTCTTGCTAATTGAGCTTCAAAGTCACTTGGGCTACGCCATAGAGTATTGTACTCGTATATATGTCCAAATAATCAACAATAGAACCAAACATAAAAATGTAAACAAATAATAATAATTAAAAAATGTTATTTATAATAAAAACAATACACTTTCTGTGCACGGGACAGTCATGTAACAGCACATTAGTTTTCTAGTTTTAATTTACAGTTAGGCAGTACTTCGAATCGCGTTCGTGTTTATAAGTAAGTACTTTTCTAGTATTCTAGGTTTAGTTTATTTAGGTAGATATTACTTCGTTTCGTTTAAAAATATCATATATATAGCTGTATTTCAGTACTAGGTAGGTAATACCTTTGGTACAAAGTTCATTGATAATTAATTATATTGAGACTTGTCTATTAATTAAAAGTTAACGTTTTGTTTAAAGTTTGTATAGATTGAGTAGACTGAGTATAATATTATCTATGAGTTTTTTTATTAAGACAAAAGAAGTCTTAAAGATATAGGTTATTATTGCTTTAGTCTAAATATTATCGGTATTTCTGATTTGTTGTCCATATACTAAAGGTCGTTGAGTTTATTTGTGTTTGATTTCGCAAGATAATATCGTAAAAATGTCGATAATATTAAAAGACGACGATGAACTTAGTGGCTACCAAGTAGTTGGTATGCCCAAAGACGGGTCTTGTCTCTTCCATTCAATATCTTTCTTGGTGTATGGTAGAACTGACTCAAATTGCAGTATCATATCTGCTATAGTTGCATACGTTGCTGAACATTGGGACGAAATGCAAGTGTACATGTGTGATGCTGATGGTGACGTATACACGAGAGCGCAATCCTACACGAGCGATATGATGAAACCCACTCAATACATACGGCTCAGCTTCTGAGCTTATGGCTGCTGAAAAATTTTTTCCCTTCACTTTTGAAGTGTTTGAGAACGGTATACTAAGAGGTTCCTTTGGCGATGCTGGCCAAAAAAAGTGTTTACGTTTTACCGGTAGTTACTTAAGCGGCCACTAGGCGTAAATACCCCGCCGATCTTTTAGAAATTAAACCGTCTAAACCGTCTAAAAGAATAAATAATGAACGCGAATGGGCAATACGAAAAACTGTTGCTTCTGTACAAGAATCAGAACCGGGAAAAAATAAAAGAAAGATTTGTAATAATAAAAAAAAATCTCTTAAAAAGAAAAAAAAAATTGTCAAATAAGAAAATCTAATAAAATAAATCAATAAGCCCACGTTTCTACAAAAAGAAGTGAAATCCCACCAAAAACATTCTGTAAAAAATTTAGCCAAGTCTCGATGGAGCTGCTTGATTATCTCTAAAAAGTAATGAAATCTAGACAAAGTCGTGCCAAGTCTAAGGTTCCTTACTGCGATTTCTTTATTATTATAGTTATTGTTGTGTGACTTGGCCGTTGAAGGGTACACAAGGGTACAAAACCAGGTGCTCCATGACACAATTGCACCAATCTGTCGCCAGAACCGCTACCCATTGACGATGGAAAATTGCCACTTGGAAAACGTTGATTCAATAACCAGTCAATTGTAGTCTTGATAAAGCTGCGTATTTCAATAATACTTATGTGTAGGCGAGCCTGAAACAAACAGTATAAAAAATTATTTCCAGTACAGACAGACTTCTAATCATTGATAGAAGTCCATCTGTACGTCTATTTTATGTTAGATCGGTGGTCGATTTGACGCTCCAGAAAGAAGAGAGTAGAAGACAGCATTGTCAATGCTGAATGCATGTGTTGCACAATCAACAACAGCATAAAATGAGACACTAGCGTCCAATTACCAATACCAGTATGGGCTATTATCTCGCTTAGCAAACATATATTTTTTTACAGAATGTTTTTGGTGGGATATACTTTGACTTAAGGGGCCTCCCTAGTAAAAATGTTTAGCGCGGTGGGCCACTGGCCACGTGCTACTGCCAGTGGTTGGGCGGGGCGATATACCTGAGACTGTCGCCTGCGCCGAGGTGGAGGGGGGAGAGGGCGTTTCAGCGAGGGGGGCGGAATAATGGGAGGGTTGTCATTGTGTGGAGTCCATTTACTACTTATACCTGCGTTATCTGCGAACAAGATCGTGGCAAGAAAGATGACTGTTTTTCCCTTTCGCTACATTCAACCAAAAGATAATGTTCTCATATTGCCTTGCTTGCTTCCTGACAGTGTTTATTAACTTGAAACATTAAATTAGTGTTGCGATCCAGTCCATATCCATGAAATGCAAACAATCGTCAATTCTGTTTAAAACATGTATTTTTATTTTAATTAACGTTCTACATAATTAAGAGATTTACATACATTACAAAAAATGCTGTCACCAACAATCGATGCGTTAGCTTGTGTTTTCAGGGGGGGAAAAATGCAAAAATTATATCATTAAAAAAATTTCCAACATTATACTTTCGAACTGACATTTGTGTGATGAATGGTTTTGCACGAACAGTTATGCTTTCATTCATAAAAGTATTCCGCACCGCGACGAGAAATCACGTCCTACTAATAATTGAGTAATAAAACTGGGAATAAAATGATGAAAATAATATTAATTATTTTTAATCTTAGACACAAATCAACTTTTTAAATCGCAATAACGACAAATAAATTTTTAACTTACTTCCTGAATAAAAAGTGCATGTCAAACTTACTTTTAAATTCTGTAAAGAAAAAAAATGTCAGGAACAAACAAGTGTTCCCACCAACGACACATCGTCAACTTTGTATTCTAGGGTTCACGTCGTATTTAGTTACACTAAATATTACTGCATATTATTATTTTCTGGCTCTTATTACACGTTTAGCATTTTATTTTATTTTTGCATATTTTTTTAATGACTTTAACGTTGCATAATATGATGAATAAGTATACACGAATGAACTGGAATCACGTTTCGAGTTACATACAGACTGTTCACTACGAGCAGTGTAAATTTCTTAGCTGTTGCAACAGCGGCCTACAGGTGGATTCAGACTGCAGGCTTAGTCAGTCATGCTGAATCCACCTGAGTTCAGATTTTATCGAAGACAAGTGCGGGTGGTATGGAAGAACTCAGTGTGCACTGACTGTTGTGCTCAAGGTGTCAGTGAATGTATAGCTGGAATCACGGGCGAAAATTTGTAGGATTCCCATGAGGCCCACGGGATAACGTGAAGATTTTGCAAATGCAAGCGGGGCCCCTTCAGACGGACTTTTTTATTTCAGGGAGGTTCGGGCCACCCTGAGATTCTCCCCTCCTCCCGGAATCTACGCATGCAGCTGGAATTAATTTTTAGCCAAGTACGTCATTTGGTGCTGTATTTAGGCTGTCAAAGAAGATACGAAATATGGCTGCTTTGATAATTGACGATAACTCCTTTTTATTGTGGAATAGTACTTACCCATCTACAAATAAATCCCTAAATATACCACCACTACTGTTGGGGATTTTCTATACAAACTAACAAAATAATTTTGGTTTCGTCACTGTCACTAGCTATTATTGTATCATACGAAAACATGTATGTTTTGTGTATTAATTTACGGTATTCATCTCTGTCAAAAAAATATATTTTTCGATAATAGAGTGTAAGCAAGGTAGAATACAATGGCTAATTTTAAAATAAAAAAAGAATAAAGTATTTTTGCTTGCAGTAGTTCAAATTTTTGAATTAATTTAGTTGTTTGTTAAAAAAAAACCTTCTAAAATCAAAGAAACTACCTACTTCCTTAATAGATAAATAGTGCTTTAAGATCACACGCTTTCATAAATATTTAAACGCCAACATTTAAAATGTAGATTTCACATAATGATAAAATCTTATCTATTTTCATGGTCACGCCTAATGGAAATAATACACAACAATTCGTCATATATGTTTTTTATGCTTTTAATAACTACTCTACACATGAGCAAATTTCAATGTACATAAAACTGAGGAACTCTGTATTACATTTTTAATCTGTGTACGACACTAACAGAAATTGAAGCATAAAACAACATTTTAATTTTTTAATTAATAAGTATTTCATCAACGTGAGCTTTGCTTTCATCTCAATGAAGCCACTCTACATAGAGGAAGTGCACATGTATTCAGTCTTAACATTAGACCCTCCGGATCACAGAGTAAACGAATGAATGGAATTCATAACATTACGCAGGGTTTTATGACATATTTTCCCTTCTACTCAATCGCAACATCTCACTTAGCGCGTAAAATGGTTTCAGTAAACATAACATAAAAAATATTCCCCCCATGTACAGTAGAGGAAACTAAAATGTTTGGAACACTGTAAACTAATTGTATTGTCATTTCTGTAGTCGCTCGAAGTGGCAAACTATGTATCTTTGTTCAATAAAACGAAATATTAAAACAAACAAACAATAACATTACGTTCAGACAATTCGTTACGTGAAGTGAATGTAATAAAATACACAAGACAGTTACACACACCATTACCAAAACACAATCCCATAAAAATCAAAATATGACATGTCGACTTAAAATTATTATTATTCACCATGATAATTTCTTGCGGGTAGCCAGTAACAAAGGGACACAATTTTTATTCATTTAATTAACTTTGACAAAACTTGTAAAACCTGGCATGAGCAAAGTAAGCTGATTCACAATTTTATTTTGCGTCAAAATATTAAACATCAACTAGAAATGACTTAAGAGTATGCTTCGCTTGGTAGAACACCGAATATAGTCATCTCCAGGTATTAAACTGAATTTTGAAAGAGGGACTCAAGTTTCTGAAGAAGTTGTTAGCTTTCCTGATGATCCATCGACAGTTCGTAAACGGTCTCATCGTCGGGATGTCGAGCTTGGGACCTTTTACCTCACCATAGTCCCGTGGTCTGTTCTACCATTCGCACAGCTATCCCAACCTATACAAATAGCCGAGTGATACTACTCCCGTTGCTTCTATCATGGAGCTCGCCCGCAGTCGTACTTCCCTATCCAGCCTGCGTAATACACGCGTCCTACCTGCTAGCCGCCAAGAACGCGTCCATTTGTGAAAAAGCCTCACCCGCCAACAATACTAACTCATTAATTATAATATGCAAAACATAAAAACATTACATATGCGATAAAACAAAATTTGCTGCTGTCATAAGCCGAAGAAAAAGAATCAATTTGAAATATAACATAGACAGATAAATCTAAAATGGAGTTATCGATAGTAATGTTTTAATAAACAGAATAATATATGTCGTATTACACTAAATACGTGTTCTTACTGACAACCGAATTTAAAAATAAATTAAATTACTTTTTTTTCTTTTTAAACCATAGAAGAAACAATACTTTTGATACAATTTTTTGCATAACTATACGACAGGACTAAAAGTACATTGTACGTAATAAGTATTTGCTTATAGGAATTAATGCTGCAGAATATACGAATAGATTCAAATGCATAGAATTTAATATATTGTCAAATTTATTTGGAAATATGCATGTAACAAAAGATTGAATTTGAAATGAATTATCTGTTTTTAACTACAAATATAATTTTATCATATCTCACTTTCATTCAAACTTAAGAGTGTCATTTTCAACAACAAAATAGCCACAACTACACTTAAAAATATTTTAACTTGATACTTATATTGTATAACTTTTGATGAAATTAAATGTTAAGAGGTTCATTTAAGTTTGTAAGGAAACATAAATACAACGTTCAAAATAAATAACAAAAATTTTGTGTAGTTAGGAGCTCCGCGTCATGCAAATAAAGGAAAGTTAAACTTTTCAGTATACGGCTGCAATAATTATAGAGGAAAATGTTATTTATTCTTTACTTTTAATTCCCGTTTGGAGAAAATAAATCGAAAAGTACTATACCGAAAGTATAAAGTTGAAGTTCAATATCGCTTGTCAAGTAAGTTCAAGAACAAAATTAAAAAAAAGAAAATTTGTTTTCTTGAATCTACTTTTTTCAGAAAAGTATACATACATACAATATTATTATATTATAAAAATAAAATTTTTTAGTCCTTAAGTATAAATTACTGAAATATTTTTTAGTTAATTAATTTTTTCATGCGAAGAAATATTTAATTGTTAAAATCACGAGAACATAATTTATTATATTTATGTATTCCAAAAGCTTATGTTAAAGATCGACTATATGCTATTCAATTTGCCCAAAAATTTTACTGAAATAGGAGAGCATTACAAAAACACAATTTAACTAATGTAGGTATTATAACAATAAGTTATGTTCATAAACTATATTAATGGGAAACAAATATTTATCATTTAATTATATGCAACTATTTTCCTTTGAGGTAAAAATTGAGGTATATGTAATGTAATAAGTAAATCCTCTCATAAAATTTACTGAAACTAATATTCTTCATTGTCCGTCATATTATGATTCCAAACAGTTTAAATCAACTGAAACATGAAATAAAATAGTAAGGTTAACCATGAGGTGTGGAAGAAATTTGAGATTACTTTGTAAAATGTTTTAAAAATTTCTCATGAAATATTGTGATTATTATGTTCGTACATAATGTAAAAAAAAATTCAATACATGAAATTCAACACATACTTTGTATTGCAAGTTATTAAACATATATTTTAAAAACACATGTGCGTATCTAAGTCGAATTGTTATGTAATACATGACGAACATTACCGATACAACTTCCCTTACAAATAACTTTCACCCAAAGATAAGGCCGCGGACAAATTAGGTATACACACTGGTCGCACGAGGAGCTGAAATAAGTAATATAAGAAAGCCGGCCGGAGTAATTCTTTTCAAGCCAAAGCTAAAAGTAATGGATGTTGTTTGTCTAAAGCAGGCAGTGAAATGACATACAAGTTTACAGAATAGCCATATAAGATCTTTGACGCTTCTTATCCCGTCAGTGGACTGTACGCGAAGAACCAACTGCATCATGGCCCGCCGCCAGTTTTATACTTACGTATGAATACACTTGTAAACGTTGGTTTGTATACTTATGTATGTTGCCGACATCGATAGGTATTCTTTGGCAGCTCGATGTGGATTCATTCGAACACGTTTGCGCTAAACACGGCATATTTTTACATGAGAGTGACATCGCGCACTGAAAAAAGTTGCAGGTCTGTAACGCAACAGTGATACAAATATTACATAGTTCGAACATTTTCTGGAGCACGACATTCACTTTGGGTAATGCTAAGCTACTTGATAGGTACCCTTTACCCGCTTTAAAAGTGATAACTTAAAAAAAAGTGTACATGAAAGCAGACTCAGCCATATGTTTATTGCTGTTGTATTTGTCATAAACCTACCCTACGTTCAATACGGCCTGTAAGTAGAACCATGTTTTTTTTTACTTGTGTACAAGCTGTGGTTGTAAAGCGAATTTATATTCTTAGTTAACTAACGTCTATCATAACATATTTGGAATAAGGCTACCTTAATTTTTTTTCTAGATTGCTATATTGTTATATATATAAGTATTACTTAAACGGAAATATCTGGTAATAAAAATAAATGAAAAAAGCATGAAAGGTTAAGGATTATTTTTTTTCAACAAGAAATAATTTATGGTTTAACTGGTTTGTGTACTATATAAAAACAGAAAAAGCTTTCAAAATTTCAAAATTTCTTTGATTATCCGTTATAGTTATGTTTGGTTTTAACTCATAAATATTTAAGTTGATTGCCAACGTCACGAATGTACAATAATTTATTTCACACCGCTCCGGGTTGCAGGTAAAGTAACAGGCTTGCAATTTGATCAGAAACGCGTTCTACTTATTCAGGCCCTTTAATTGGGCGTGACGGACCATGTGCCAAATATGTAACAATTATAAGTAGGTGAAGTATAAAAAAATAAAGAACTTGAATGCAAAATAATGCATATAACAAAAATAATTTGCAAGGTTCTTTCGTGGATGTTGTAATGTGTGGGCAATATTTACTTAATTTTGGTTTTTGGATAAATTAATTGTGGTTTAAATTTTTTTAATAATTTTGTATAATTGCTGTAAAAAATTTATTTCCTGCCCTTATTAATTAATTGAGCTGTAGAAATAAGTTTATCTGAAAATTTACGTCATCTTTATTAAACATTGCCACTAATTATACTTTTTAACTTCAAAATGGTTTTTGAATTTTGTAATTAATAACGTACCATCCATAACTACATATGTGAGCGATCGGTCACTGACCTCATCTTCAATCCTCCTCGTGATTCCTGCGCCAGGAGGAACATTTACATAATTCTGACTAGCTTATTTAATATAGAACTTCCCTAGTTTTTATTTTTTTATATATCATCCCATGAACATTTTTAAAACAGTGCAGGCAATCAGATATCTATCTAACCATAAAGCATAGCAAAATGACATTTAGTTTTCAAAATACGATTTTTCTTTTAATTTAAAATACATTTTATATAAAACCTACATTTTTAAGTATCAAAACTTTTGTAAATAATTAATTTGGTTAATACCAGTATAAAAATTTTCCCCGGCATTGTAAGATGTGTAAAATTATTTTGGAAAACTAAAATAATTTTAAAAAATATTGGGTGGTATAATAATTGTTTCTTGAATTTTTATTAAAAATAAAAGGAAAAACAATGAAGTGTATTTTCATGTTAAAAATTAAATATAAATTTTGTCGAATTAGCTAGCGAGACTGTAAAGCCACCAATAAATAGTTTGTAGGACAACTTTCAATGTGTTGATTGATTAGTTTCAATACTTTATTTCGTAATACATGATCTAGTATGGTAAGCTTTAGGATATTTGTAGTTTAAACAAAAGCAATGTTTTAGAGATACACGAATATAGTCAAAGAGTAAGTCGAGCACATGGTACTGTGGCGAGGCACACTAAAAGCAATTCTGAGAATTTCTTTCGGTCACGGGATTATCTTTTACCGGTGCCGGTTGTGGGTTGTCTCCCTCTCACGCACGCACGCACACACAGGTAGCCTGCCTCCCCTCCGGCCACGTGTTCCTCCACCACGCTACCTGAGTGGTGGACTGCGAGCTGGCTTCGCCGAGCGGCAGCACAAGACGGCGGAAAACTTTCAGGATTTGCGGAAATTGTGGAAAAGATATCTCGGAATTCAAAGCGATGACTATATGTTTTAAATACATGAATTTCTTCAGAAAAAAATTATCTTTTTTTCTAGACTTGTACTTTTTTTCTGTCATTCTCCTAATCAGTATAAAATGGCCCCAAAGTTGGACAAGTTGGTGATTTTTTATTTCATATTTTGATAGAAAAAAACAAAAATGTAAAATTATACAGACAATTCGTGTATTATCTTCTCGTGGGTGAAAAATTTTCAGATTCGTAGTGTCGATTAATAAAGTCCCATCATTATTTTAAAAACATAGTGTTCCGCTAACTTCTGATGCTACTAGGGAGGCCCCTTAAGTGGTGGGAGGTCAGTCTGCAGGTGGCTTCCGTGGAAGAAGGATCTATCGACATTTATTTTTATTTTTGCTCTTACCGGGTTCGAACCGAGGACTTCAAGGCGTAAGTGCGTTTTTAAATAGTATCTTAATACTTTTTAATTAATATTTATTATAATTTTTGAAACTTTTTCCTAGTTTCTAGCATAAAAATTACGGGTTTTCAAGATGGCAGCCGTAACGGTATTGAAACAGTGTTTTTAAGTAATATTTTATTAAAATTTATTTAATTAATTTTTTATAAATTTTTAATTTTTTCCCGAATTTATAGCATTAAAATTACGGATTTTCAAGATGGCGGACATGACATCATGCTAACTGACGCTATATGCTATGAACAAAGTGGTGGCGATCAGTCTGCCAGCAGCCACCATGAGAGAAGGATCGGTCGCTTTTTTTTTGCCTTCACCGGGTTCGAGGACTCTAAGCATCATGTCATAAATGTATGTTTTTAAAATATTTTTTATTAAAATTTTATTAATTGATTTTTTTATAAATTTTAAATTTTATTCATTAAAATTGGATAATAAATAAAGATTTTCAAGATGGCGGTCATAACGGAAATTGCAACGGTGACGTCATATTCCATGATGACATTCCATGATGACGTCAGAGGCTTATCGGAGGCTGTAGACATGGATGCTTAAGCCTCAATATGGACATTTCTAGCCGCTGGGATTTTAAAGGACTAAAAACGGTAAATTTTCCCTCGAAACGAGAATTTTTCCCTCGAAAAGAGAAATAATGCCGTATACCGAGAGTTAAGCTGTTACACGTCAGGAACCCTGCATGTTCACAAAAATGCGATATTTGTTGCTGTCGCATCGCGTCGCACCTGTCGCGTTATCGTTGCGATCAGAGCTTAACGCTATTACCACAATAGTGTGACGGTGCGATGCGAAGATGGCGGTTGCAACTGGAAAAAAATTATCGCTTTATTTTGAACAGGTAGGTTTTAACCACGCGAAAAACAAATAAAAATATAAAAATAATTGTATTTAAAAATGTTTATTGTTGTAACATGATACACAACAAACATACGACAGCTTGCAGTATGTTTCATTCAAATTAAAAATTCAATTGTAAAAAAAAATGAACGCATTTCAGAGATTTCAAAGATAACTTTAGTATACACAATAATAAAAAAAAAATTGAATTACCGACGCATCAGTTTAACCATATTTCGAAAATAAAAAAAAATCTCCCTTGACGTTCATTTTCAAACCTTAGCGCCCACGACGCAATGGAAATATATTTTTTTTTCTAATCGAAAAAATCTGTCGCATCCGTCTATTTCGCGTGGTGACACTCTGCAGGGCGTTGTGCGAGAGAGAGAGAGAGAGAGAGAGAGAGAGAGAGAGAGAGAGAGACAGGTGTACAAGAGATGGAAACGACGCTACATGAAACATCGGTGGGATAAATTTGTGAAGTCTGCATGTATGGTGGTGTGGCAGAGGGGTGGAAGAAGAATGTGAAAAAAAAAAAAAAAAAAAAGAGCATTCCGCGAGTCACAAAAACAAGAGTACGAAGCTGACGTGGTTCCCTGACGAGGTTAACGTTGTGAAGAGGGGAGGTGGGAGAAGGGTTGAGTAGGGCGGGTAGAATGAGGAGGGGTAGGTTTTGGCGATGGAGGGGGGAAAGCCGGAATTGAATATACCGTCTGAGAAACGAGCTTGCGTGCAGAAGAGGGGTCGCTCGGAAAATTTAATACTAAATCTACTCGGGGCAGGACGCCCGGATATGGTAGAGTTTTTTTTTGTTTGCGGGGGATTGGGGTAGAGGGACGGGAAAGGAATTTGTCTTCACCCGCTACGAGGCGGGGGAACGACAACGACGCAGGAAAATGAGAAATTGGTACCAAACCTCCCACCCCCCTTTGCCCTTTCGCAGAAACACGAAGAGGAGGAGCTACCATGTCGGAAAATGAGGAAGTTCCCCAGGAACGTTGCTTCTATGTTTCCCAGCGATCGCACGGTGGTCGTGAAGACTGCAAATCACACGCGTCGACCGGACAGAAACGACTAATATCCAATATGTAATTCGTTGCGAGATAAGACTATGTAGAGCGTTCGGGAAGCCTATGATTGACTCGTCCTTCTGGACATACCCGAATACTCACGTTGGCAAGCCTTCTTTTCGCAGACGAGAGAGCCAAAACCGAAGTTCCCCCGAAGTTCATGCTCGCTACTACCACAACAGGTGTATTTATTTGGGGGAAACCGTTTACAGTATCGTTTCACAGTATCTTTAATGTAGATATCCTAACCAAATCAACCGTTCACAATGTTTTAAAGTATTTATAATGTAGTTAACCTAACCTAATTGACCATTAGTTACCATGAGATGAATATTTGTTTACAATGAACAAATAAAAAAAAAAACCGAAGATGCACGATCGGAAGTTTAGCTCTGTCTTCTGTTGAAAGAAGGCTTGCCAACGTGAGAATTCGGGTATGACCAGAAGGACGAGTGAATCGTAGGCTTCCCAGCGTGTTCTTTGAATGACGCCAAATCCGGTTCGCACCGCATGACGTAGAGAAAACCTGAAGAATGGACTAAGGAAAAAAAAAATGAACACACACAACACTCTGGAAAACAAGCCAAAAATCAGTCAATTTCAGCTGTGCTGTTCCAAGGTTGTTGTTTGTCTGTCTGTGTTTACTGTTCTTGTCGCAACCGTCTCTTCGTGGTTATCCCAGTGTGTTCATCTGTACTGTGATATTATTCTCAATTATTCCTTCCAAGAAATTCTCTCTATGTACATTCAAAATTTGATACCGGCTTGTTTTCTGTGCGTTTGTGTGTTATTTTTTTTTTTCCTTTCTCAATTCCTCTGGTTCTATCTATGACTTACAGTGCAACCCAACAGTGGCATATGTCCGAAATAATGTTCCAAATAAAAACTCGCAGAGTGATTTAAGTACTGATTAAAATGTGAGTGGGGAGGGGGTGAAGGACAAGCTTATTGTAATTATAACACATATGTCCCCGCTGAAGAGAGTCAAGACGAAATAGGGTAAAAGTAGGAGTTCTGTCCCAGTTCTCCGGTACGCCCGATAGTTATGGTACGCTATACTAAAAATAGTGTGCACTGAGGAGGCAATTGTGGTACGTGAGCGGGGTTTTCAGGGAGAAATAATCGTACCACAACCTTTTCTAAGCGCATTTTACGAACATGGCCTGTCACCAATAGTGATAATTCAATAAAAATTATTCAATTTTATTCATATAAGTATGCAATAATTTCATCAATGTTTTGTTATGACGTTGTCACGTTAAACTATCGTCCGTAAACCGACTTTACAGACAACCAATTTTTTTTATACACTTATTTCCGTTACCCTTACATACTATTATTCTAGCCCTTTGGATGTACGATAATTGTACGCAGTATGAAGGTACGACATTTTAGTCAACATACACTCCCCACTCCTGTCCACCCAGGTACATCAAACGCCGCCAGAGGTGACAGGCCTCTTCAGAGACGAGCGCGTGTCAAGGTCGTGTGAGGTAACGTGGTCTTAGTGTGAGCTGGTTTGGCGAGAGGGGAGAGTATCTATTATGTACCTAAATTTCACATACATAATTCGTACGATAATTTCTCCCCTGGAACCCCCGTACAATTTCTATAATTACCACCTCAAAACACCATAATTCAAGTACCATAACTATCGCGGGTGTACCAGAGAACTGGGGTATAACTCCTACGTTTATCCCACTACCCGGGTTCGAATACCCGGTACGGTCACCCTGGTTTCGGTTTCTTCCATGTAAACCATGTACCCCCTCCCCCCACCCATATTTTCCATGGAAGCACCACAGGAACATTTTGGGATGTTTCCTGGGGTCGCGGCAATAGGCCGAATATCACTAGACCGAACAGGAACTATACCGAAAAGCACTAGACAGAAGGGTACTAGACCGAAAGGTACTAGACCGAAAGGCGATTCTCCGAAATTTCGGTCAAATGACTTTCGGTCTAGTGCCTGCTACCCCCTTTGAAGCGTGAGAACGGCTGAAAAGCCTGTTTTCGGAATACATTTTTGACATTAAACGCTAGGTAAAGATTCTTTAAAGCACCCAAGAGCCTTGTTTACGTATTTATCTTTATTTCCCCGCAAAATTTGGGTAATCACTCAAACTTCATAGTTTCTTTATGCACGACAAGAAGACAGCGCGCCAGTTCAGAGCCTTATTCTTCTTAAAGGCGATACTGCGCTAGAAGCACCAGCTAGCGCCACACTTATCATCCCGCCTCACTAACACAGATACACCCCTGATTAGATGGGCCCCTTAAAGAATATTTCGAAAATATAATTAGTTAAATTTTGCCAGTATGTGCGATAAGTCGTCAAATGATATACATAGTTTCATGTTACATATTTTCACATTAATACGTTTATCTGTAATATTTTTTGTAAATACTAAGTTAAAAATAACAAGTATATTGTTTGGTTTCTTCGTGACATGCCTCGTATTTATTTATCAGTTGCTCTACAGAATAAAACTATTTTTTTTTCAAATAATAGGTTTTTAATTGTTTATTTATATATTAACTTGTGTCTGGCCCTCAGATTAGTTTGAAAAATTTTGTCTGGCACTTTAAAAGATTGAGGTGTGCCATAACTGCTATAAGCCATGACCGAACCCTTGCCTATTGGCATGGTTGTGTGAAGTTGTATGTTACCGTCTGCACTGACATCACTTTTGACGAAAATACCAAAAAAATATATATTTTTTTCCAAAAAATATTGTTTTATCAATATTTTCAACAGAGTGTTTTGCACAAGAATATTATTCACAATTTCTCACTGACTTCGAAGGTATGGTGTCTTATAAGCCATCAAAGGAATATTAACATTGTTTAATATATTTATTGGCCGACAAAAAAAAACATTTGTTTTGAATTTTCCACCTTTTACTATAGTACTTGAATAACACGCACATAGGAAGTTCGCATACACTCACATCTTAGTATCTCTTAACTAAGTTAAGTGGACAAACAATGTTCGTGGGCTAAAGCCTCTGATACTTACGGTCAACGTTGTGGTCAAACATTTGTTTGAAATTATAGAATTAAAATAACCCTCAAAACTGTTTATATCAGGTCTTTGTCATTACTATTACTTGTAGGCATTTAACGTACGTAAATCACGAAAGCGCTGATTCATTTTTAGTTTCGTCTGAAATTTTGTGGAAGGATGTTTACTAAATATTGTCTTGTTAGTGGCAAAATTCCAAGCATGTGGTTTTATTAAAATCATTTTTTACATCTTGCATGACATAAACGGCCCTTAAAAAAAATTGGTTGTCTGTAAAGTCGGTTTACGGGAGATAGTTTAACGTGAAAACGTCATAACAAAACATTTATGAAATTATTGCATTCTTTTATGAATAAAATTGAATAATTTATTGAATTAGCATTATTTTTTTATGGATACAAAGGAGTAATGAGTGAAATGAAATCTAAAATTTAATTGATATATTTACTTTTATTTGCACTCATTAATTCAAATATGTTTATTACTTTAACGAACAGATTAACTATTCCTTTTATACATGTTTGCTATTTAACTTCTTCCAATCTGTGTTATTATGTTAAGGATAGGACGATGATAGGAAAAGTAGGAAACGAATGGGAGTGTTTCAAGTTTAATGTGCCTCGAAAAAGTCAAATCGATGGTTGTTCCAATCGAGTGGAAGAGAGATAGATGCGGCACAAGCGTACAATGAGCGTAATGGGACAAAGAGTCATCCTTTTTTCGTGCGTGTAGCCGGCGTTCATCGATTTATTAGACGTTGTCACGTCAGAACGGGATAGCAATGATAACAACTAAAAAAAAAAAAAAAAATCAAAATGGCACGTGAGAACGAGTCTTTAAGAAAGAGAGCTTTAATTAGTTTTATGTTCACTTCTTCCTTCCATTGGCACCTTTTTTACGCTCACCGCTCCATTTGTTTCGGAAGGGGATGCTTGTTTATTCCGTGAAAGTGCACGGGGGAAACAAAAAAAAGCGAGGGGGCTATGAAACTTCGTTCAGCACGGGGAGCTGTTAAAAAAAAAAGCAGAAAGGACCTACCCCCTGCGCACATAAACATCGAGGCGAGGCGAACGCGCCATAGAGCATCGTGGCTTGTGTACTTGAGCCTGACAAAACGTCCCTCGACGCCCTTCGCGATAATTCAAAGTTTACACCCTTTCTCCCTTTCTTCAACCCCTTATCCTAACCATCCCCCTTCCCTACATTCCGCCGCTGCAGCGGTATTTTCTCGCCCGCACAAATTTATCGCTTCCTGTTGTTTCTCTCGAGCCAATTTTTTTTGAAAACACAAATATTCGTCCACATACTCCGTGTACAACTCCTTTTAACAACCACAAAAAAAAATCATAATTTATATTTTTATTTCTTTTTTCAATTCAAGTGACTGCAAACGGTCGAAGCATTAAAAAAAGGGGCAAGCAAGCACTTAACTAATAAAGTAATAAATATACAGGAAAAAAAAATTCACTCGTGAAAACAGGCCAACAATTTTTTTTTTAACACGGGCATAAAGCACAAGAGAAAATGCGCAAAAAAAAGAAACAATAAGAAAGCCGGGGGGGGGGGGGGCTTACCAGTATGTTGATCATTAAAATATTTAATAATATAACCGAAATAAAATTTTTTTGTTGTTTTTCATCATACATAAAAATGTATACTTATGTCTTTAATTGAACATAATGTGTGTTTGAAAAAAAAAAAATGTTAAAGTCATCTGCACGATGTTATGCCAGCTGATGACGCCTGTAAGTTGTTGTTTGGAAGCGAATCCCAGCATGGCTGACGTTCGTTCGCGGATCACAAGAGGACGTAAGTCCCATCGGAGGGACAACCCAACGTTAATTCTCTCGTCAGTTGAAAAAAAAAAATGTTTCACGTGGCGAGGGTGCCACAAATAACACTCCACGCTGCTGAACAAATCTAAGACCATATTTCTGACATGCATTTACTACCGTGCCATGTCCGCCAAGGTTCTGACTGCGCTGCATCCTGTCCATCCTGTTCTAATCCCGGCTTGTCCTCTGGCGGAGGCCCATGCGTGTTCAGCTGTGGCAGGCTGTTGTACTCCCCATCCTGTTGTATAGGGCTGCGCTCTGGGCCTATGCCCCCTGCCTCCTGTCGCCTGCCCTGCGTGTTCAACTGTGGCAGGCTCTTGTACTCCCTGTCCTGTTGTATGGGGCTGCGCTCTGGGCGTATGCCCCCTGCCTCCTGTCGACGGCCCTGCGTGTTCAACTGTGGCAGGCTCTTGTACTCCCCGTCCTGTTGTATGGGGCTGCGCTCTGGGCCTATGCCCCCTGCCTCCTGTCGCCGGCCCTGCGTGTTCAACTGTGGCAGGCTCTTGTACTCCCCATCCTGTTGTATGGGGCTGCGCTCTGGGCCTATGCCCCCTGCCTCCTGTCGCCGGCCCTGCGTGTTCAACTGTGGCAGGCTCTTGTACTCCCCATCTTGTTGTATGGGGCTGCGCTCTGGGCCTATGCCCCCTGCCTCCTGTCGCCGGCCCTGCGTGTTCAACTGTGGCAGGCTCTTGTACTCCCCGTCCTTTTGTATGGGGCTGCGCTCTGGGCCTATGCCCCCTGCCTCCTGTCGCCGGCCCTGCGTGTTCAACTGTGGCAGGCTCTTGTACTCCCCATCTTGTTGTATGGGGCTGCGCTCTGGGCCTATGCCCCCTGCCTCCTGTCGCCGGCCCTGCGTGTTCAACTGTGGCAGGCTCTTGTACTCCCCGTCCTTTTGTATGGGGCTGCGCTCTGGGCCTATGCCCCCTGCCTCCTGTCACCGGCCCTGCGTGTTCAACTGTGGCAGGCTCTTGTACTCCCCATCCTGTTGTATGGGGCTGCGCTCTGGGCCTATGCCCCCTGCCTCCTGTCGCCGGCCCTGCGTGTTCAACTGTGGCAGGCTCTTGTACTCCCCGTCCTGTTGTATGGGGCTGCGCTCTGGGCCTATGCCCCCTGCCTCCTGTCGCCGGCCCTGCGTGTTCAACTGTGGCAGGCTCTTGTACTCCCCATCTTGTTGTATGGGGCTGCGCTCTGGGCCTATGCCCCCTGCCTCCTGTCGCCGGCCCTGCGTGTTCAACTGTGGCAGGCTCTTGTACTCCCCATCTTGTTGTATAGGGCTGCGCTCTGGGCCTATGCCCCCTGCCTCCTGTCGCCTGCCCTGCGTGTTCAACTGTGGCAGGCTCTTGTACTCCCCATCCTGTTGTATGGGTCTGCGCTCTGGGCCTATGCCCCCTGCCTCCTGTCGACGGCCCTGCGTGTTCAACTGTGGCAGGCTCTTGTACTCCCCGTCCGGTTGTATGGGGCTGCGCTCTGGGCCTATGCCCCCTGCCTCCTGTCGCCGGCCCTGCGTGTTCAACTGTGGCAGGCTCTTGTACTCCCCATCTTGTTGTATGGGGCTGCGCTCTGGGCCTATGCCCCCTGCCTCCTGTCGCCGGCCCTGCGTGTTCAACTGTGGCAGGCTCTTGTACTCCCCATCTTGTTGTATGGGGCTGCGCTCTGGGCCTATGCCCCCTGCCTCCTGTCGACGGCCCTGCGTGTTCAACTGTGGCAGGCTCTTGTACTCCCCGTCCTGTTGTATGGGGCTGCGCTCTGGGCCTATGCCCCCTGCCTCCTGTCGCCGGCCCTGCGTGTTCAACTGTGGCAGGCTCTTGTACTCCCCATCTTGTTGTATGGGGCTGCGCTCTGGGCCTATGCCCCCTGCCTCCTGTCGCCGGCCCTGCGTGTTCAACTGTGGCAGGCTCTTGTACTCCCCATCTTGTTGTATGGGGCTGCGCTCTGGGCCTATGCCCCCTGCCTCCTGTCGCCGGCCCTGCGAGTTCAACTGTGGCAGGCTCTTGTACTCCCCGTCCTGTTGTATGGGGGTGCGCTCTGGGCCTATGCCCCCTGCCTCCTGTCGCCGGCCCTGCGTGTTCAACTGTGGCAGGCTCTTGTACTCCCCATCTTGTTGTATGGGGCTGCGCTCTGGGCCTATGCCCTCTGCCTCCTGTCGCCGGCCCTGCGTGTTCAACTGTGGCAGGCTCTTGTACTCCCCATCTTGTTGTATGGGGCTGCGCTCTGGGCCTATGCCCCCTGCCTCCTGTCGCCGGCCCTGCGAGTTCAACTGTGGCAGGCTCTTGTACTCCCCGTCCTGTTGTATGGGGGTGCGCTCTGGGACCATGCCCCCTGACTCCTGTCGCCGGCCCTGCGAGTTCAACTGTGGCAGGCACTTGTACTCCCCGTCCTGTTGTATGGGGGTGCGGTCTGGGACCATGCCCCCTGACTCCTGTCGCCGGCCCTGCGAGTTCAACTGTGGCAGGCTCTTGTACTCCCCATCTTGTTGTATGGGGGTGCGCTCTGGGACCATGCCCCCTGACTCCTGTCGCCGGCCCTGCGTGTTGAACTGTGGCAGGCTCTTGTACTCCCCATCTTGTTGTATGGGGGTGCGCTCTGGGCCTATGCCCCCTGCCTCCTGTCGCCGGCCCTGCGTGTTCAACTGTGGCAGGCTCTTGTACTCCCCGTCCTGTTGTATGGGGCTGCGCTCTGGGCCTATGCCCCCTGCCTCCTGTCGCCGGCCCTGCGTGTTCAACTGTGGCAGGCTCTTGTACTCCCCGTCCTGTTGTATGGGGCTGCGCTCTGGGCCTATGCCCCCTGCCTCCTGTCGCCGGCCCTGCGTGTTCAACTGTGGCAGGCTCTTGTACTCCCCGTCCTGTTGTATGGGGCTGCGCTCTGGGCCAATGCCCTCTGCCTCCTGTCGCCGGCCCTGCGTTTTCAACTGTGGCAGGCTCTTGTACTCCCCATCTTGTTGTATGGGGCTGCGCTCTGGGCCTATGCCCCCTGCCTCCTGTCGCCGGCCCTGCGAGTTCAACTGTGGCAGGCTCTTGTACTCCCCGTCCTGTTGTATGGGGGTGCGCTCTGGGCCTATGCCCCCTGCCTCCTGTCGCCGGCCCTGCGTGTTCAACTGTGGCAGGCTCTTGTACTCCCCATCTTGTTGTATGGGGCTGTGCTCTGGGCCTATGCCCTCTGCCTCCTGTCGCCGGCCCTGCGTGTTCAACTGTGGCAGGCTCTTGTACTCCCCATCTTGTTGTATGGGGCTGCGCTCTGGGCCTATGCCCCCTGCCTCCTGTCGCCGGCCCTGCGAGTTCAACTGTGGCAGGCTCTTGTACTCCCCGCCCTGTTGTATGGGGGTGCGCTCTGGGCCTATGCCCCCTGCCTCCTGTCGCCGGCCCTGCGAGTTCAACTGTGGCAGGCTCTTGTACTCCCCGTCCTGTTGTATGGGGCTGCGCTCTCGGCCTATGCCCCCTGCCTCCTGTCGCCGGCCCTGCGTGTTCAACTGTGGCAGGCTCTTGTACTCCCCATCTTGTTGTATGGGGCTGCGCTCTGGGCCTATGCGCTCTGGGCCTATGCCCCCTGCCTCCTGTCGCCGGCCCTGCGTGTTCAACTGTGGCAGGCTCTTGTACTCCCTGTCCTGTTTTATGGGGCTGCGCTCTGGGCCTATGCCCCCTGCCTCCTGTCGCCGGCCCTGCGTGTTCAACTGTGGCAGGCTCTTGTACTCCCTGTCCTGTTGTATGGGGCTGCGCTCTGGGCCTATGCCCCCTGCCTCCTGTCGCCGGCCCTGCGTGTTCAACTGTGGCAGGCTCTTGTACTCCCTGTCCTGTTGTATGGGGCTGCGCTCTGGGCCTATGCCCCCTGCCTACTGTCGCCGGCCCTGCGTGTTCAACTGTGGCAGGCTCTTGTACTCCCCGTCCTGTTGTATGGGGCTGCGCTCTGGGCCTATGCCCCCTGCCTCCTGTCGCCGGCCCTGCGTGTTCAACTGTGGCAGGCTCTTGTATTCCCCGTCCTGTTGTATGGGGCTGCGCTCTGGGCCTATGCCCCCTGCCTCCTGTCGCCGGCCCTGCGTGTTCAACTGTGGCAGGCTCTTGTACTCCCTGTCCTGTTGTATGGGGCTGCGCTCTGGGCCTATGCCCCCTGCCTCCTGTCGCCGGCCCTGCGTGTTCAACTGTGGCAGGCTCTTGTACTCCCTGTCCTGTTGTATGGGGCTGCGCTCTGGGCCTATGCCCCCTGCCTCCTGTCGCCGGCTCTGCGTGTTCAACTGTGGCAGGCTCTTGTACTCCCCGTCCTGTTGTATGGGGCTGCGCTCTGGGCCTATGCCCCCTGCCTCCTGTCGCCGGCCCTGCGTGTTCAACTGTGGCAGGCTCTTGTACTCCCCATCCTGTTGTATGGGGCTGCGCTCTGGGCCTATGCCCCCTGCCTCCTGTCGCCGGCCCTGCGTGTTCAACTGTGGCAGGCTCTTGTACTCCCCGTCCTGTTGTATGGGGCTGCGCTCTGGGCCTATGCGCTCTGGGCCTATGCCCCCTGCCTCCTGTCGCCGGCCCTGCGTGTTCAACTGTGGCAGGCTCTTGTACTCCCCGTCCTGTTGTATGGGGCTGCGCTCTGGGCCTATGCCCCCTGCCTCCTGTCGCCGGCCCTGCGTGTTTAACTGTGGCAGGCTCTTGTACTCCCCATCCTGTTGTATGGGGCTGCGCTCTGGGCCTATGCCCCCTGCCTCCTGTCGCCGGCCCTGCGTGTTCAACTGTGGCAGGCTCTTGTACTCCCTGTCCTGTTGTATGGGGCTGCGCTCTGGGCCTATGCCCCCTGCCTCCTGTCGCCGGCCCTGCGTGTTCAACTGTGGCAGGCTCTTGTACTCCCCGTCCTGTTGTATGGGGCTGCGCTCTGGGCCAATGCCCCCTGCCTCCTGTCGCCGGCCCTGCGTGTTCAACTGTGGCAGGCTCTTGTACTCCCCGTCCTGTTGTATGGGGCTGCGCTCTGGGACCATGCCCCCTGACTCCTGTCGCCGGCTCTGCATGTTCAACTCTGGCAGGCTCTTGTACTCCCCGTCCTGTTGTATGGGGCTGCGCTCTGGGACCATGCCCCCTGCCTCCTGTCGCCGGCCTATTCTGTCGGGCTATCACCGTGGGCTTCGCACTGTCCTGGGCATGTCTCTGAACACAGACGTCACGCTGCTGTATCGTCTTGCTGGTGGTGATCACCGGCATCTTGTGCTGTGTTTCATGCCCGTGCACGGTTGTGTGGTGTGCCATGCCCGTGCATGGTTGTGTCGGGTGTCATGCCCGTGCATGGTTCTGTAGCGTTTCATGCGCGTGCATGGTTCTTACGTACTGTTTCAGCGGGCCTAATGGTCCTTCGTTTCCACTATTCTTGATGTTTTTCTTGTCATATTTAGTTTCTTCCCTTTGTGAGTTGCTATTTTGGCCACCAGAGTCACTTCTTTCATCCTCCTATCTGAAAGCAAGGTGGTGAACTGCCTTTTAATTTTGTTTTTTCCGACCCTCCATCTTTCTTTTCTTACTTCGGGTCATTTTTAATTCATTACTGTTCACTATTTACTTGCTGTGCTCTGGGGTTTTTTTTTTTTACTTGTTCCTAGAATTTGTAATGATGACATTTGTTGTACTTTTGTGTTGTTTCTATTGTATCATGTAGACCTATTTATTTTTGAGCACGAAAGAGCCGAGTCAGCTGGAGCGTGCTGTTTTCTTGGCTGTTGTGTTCTTTTGTAACTATGTATTTTACTGCTGAAATAAATTATTTTAAAACCAAAAAAAAACTACCTGTTTATTTTTTATTTTCTTACGTGAATACAATAAATCATATAAATACAATTTCATGTCTTTCAGATGGATCAACTAAAGAAAACAGAAAATGAGTGAATTTTTCAATACCCGCCAGTGATTTGTTAAACATCTATCCTCGGTAGCGAAGATTCATTTGTTCTTATATCGCACATGCACTTATAGTGAGAAATTCGGACACGAAATTAAACGTAGAATTGTTTAAAATAATGCCGAGGGTGATTAAAATATGAATATTGTGTCACGTGAATCACACATAATTTTTACTCTCACCGCTATAATTTGTTGTCGAAGCAGCTACATCGACTACTAAATAGAAGAAAATGAACTACTATAAAGCACAGAATAAAGCTATTCTGAAACTGCAGTTTTGAAGGGCGGATGCTACACACAAAAATTTAGCAAAAAAAAAAAAATTGTTTTCTGTAAAGTCGGTTTACGGCCGATAGTTGAACGTGACAACATCGTCACAAAACATTGATGAAATGATTGCATAATTTTATAAATAAAATTAAATCATTTTTATTGAATTATCACTATTTTGCATGAATACAAAGAAGGAGCGAAATGAAATCTACAATTTAATTGATAAATTTACTTTTATTTGCACTCATTAATTCAAATATGTTTATTACTTTAACGAAGAGATTATTTCAACTATAACTTTTATACATGTTTGCTATTTAACTTCTTCCAATCTGTGTTATTCTGTTGAGGATAGGACGATGATAGGAAAAGTAGGAAAGGAATGGAAGTGTTTCAAGTTTAATGTGCCTCGAAAAAGTCAAATCGATGGTTGTTCCAATCGAGTGGAAGAGACATAGATGCGGCGCAAGCGTACAATGAGCGTAACGGGACAATGTGCGTAACGGGACAATGTGCGTGACGGGACAATGTGCGTAACGGGACAATGTGCGTAACGGGACAATGTGCGTAACGGGATAATGTGCGTAACGGGACAATTAGCGTAACGGGAAAATTAGCGTAACGGGACAATTAGTCATCCTTTTTCGTGCGTGCAGCCGGCGTTCATCGATTTTTTAGACGTTGTCACATCAAAAAAAAGTGATGAATAAATTACACAGAAATAACAGTTACATTATGCACACCGTCCCAATAGGTGCATCAAAGTGACACCACTCTTGCAGTCAAGGGTGCAAATCTGCAGGCTTCGCAGGGTAGGGGCGGGAACTTCGGCCCAAGTGTTTTGTGTAGGCCTAATTGGTAACCGACAAAAGTCATATCATATGGCAGTATAGGCCTGCATGCACGCAAGGAAACCTTTATAGATTAAAAAATGGTTTTCTTTAAACTAGTGATGGGCCAATAAAATCACTGAATACTCAAAAATTATCGAATTCTTAGTATTCTAAGTATTCTATGTTCGAGGGAAAAAAAATTAAAATAAAGATTTAAGAGGAACTATGTGTACAGTTAATTAGAATTTCAACACTTATTACCACTTAATTTTACTAGGTAATATTTTGCTTACATTTCATGTTACCAGTCATCAAGATTTTGTACTTTTAAAATGTAATTACATGAATAAAATTTTAATAGGGGTAGAATTTTTCGCCCCATTGTTAAAATTTTTAATTTATTGTGCATTATTTTATTTTTGACCCTTCAAGGGGAGTATTCGAGGTACATACTTCGAATTCGAGATTCTGATTCGAGAAAATTGGAATTCGACCCATTACAACGTAATTCATAGGTTTGGCATTATGACACTTGCCGTCAAAAATTCCACAGTTACAATTGCCTTCACAGTTTTTTTTGAACCCCCCCCCCCACAACCAACTGAAATCTACTTCCATAGCTGCGGGTCATCTGAAATTACCAGGAGACTCTTCCATGAAATGGTACTTGTTGGAGCTCTGCCAAACGAAGAACGAGCCGGCGCCCAATAGACGTAGTGGAGCACATCTTCCCACGCACTCTGCGCATGCGCTAAGTGGAAGTTTGGTCGCTAGGCGACGACAAACAAGAGGAGGTAAACATAAAGGTTTTATAAAGAAGAGGCTTGTGTGAAGGGCAAGAAAGGGGGGGGGGGAAGTGAACGTGACACCTCAGCCCCACGATCCTTGAAGACGAAGCTCCATCTTCCCTCCCCATCCCCCCCCCCCCTTCGGGCACAAAATAACTGAGATGTCATGTGTTCAAAAACAATTCTGTACAGAAGTGGTAAACACTCGGAAAACAATTTACCATAAACGACGCATCATTCACTTTTCTTATAAACAGCAATGCATGCATGTTGAGCGCTTTGGCCATTAAAATATTTTTGTAGGCTATAATAATAATTAAGTATTAGGATGGGATATTGCCTACCGATTACAATCAACAAAATTTATAGTTCATTCCAGATATCTCTGCAGAGATTTTTTTTTAAATGTCTGTTAAGAAAGCGTGTGAAATTATTTGTCATATCATGTTGCCAGTTGTAAAAAGTTATATGGCAACTTTCGTTTAAGTAAAAATTGTTTGGGTTGTCTACAGAAATTACGGCCATAGGTTGATCCTAAAATGTAGAGAAAGCTGGGTTGGAATAAAAAAAAAACCAGTGAGACAAAAATATGTAAAATTATGGCGTTATTGTAAACCATTTCAATGAAATCTTGTAGAACATTTCGCCTCAAAACGAATATGCAATGCTTATGTATTGAAAAATTCGACGGGTTATTGCTTAAACGAAACTAATTACACAAAGAATGCAGTTACCGAGTGTTATGAGTGAAGCCGTTAGTTATTAGCCTTTTCCTTAAAAAAATGAAGTTTATTTAAATAATACGAAACAAAATATGCCTCACATGTTTATCCACGTTTTAAAACATGAAACCAAGTATTTAGCTTAAAATGAAGGAGGAAATGTTTTAGAGTCCTGCTTCATACGGGTAAACGCATTTTCATTTCGAGCATTTCGTGCCTATCCTAGGGTTAAACAAGTGCCCTTAATTTATTTTTATCGCGGCCTCTACTTTCTTTATGGACGTCGTAAAATGGAGCAATAAACTTCGTAGCTGCCAAGTTACGGCAAAAGAGAGATATAAAAAAATATGCCGTCTGAACTGCTCCCTTGAAAATACTAGGCTTTTTTTTTAAAAAAAAAAAAAAAGAAGTATTTTCAGCAATTACCATAGCCCATCAACGAAACTACTTAATAAAACTTTATGTTTTTCTTGTAATATTTAGTTTCTTCCCTTTGTGAGCCTCTATTTTGGCCCCCAGAGTCACTTCTTTCATTCTCCCATCTGGAAGCAAGGTGGCAAACTGCCTTTTAATTTTGTTTTTCCGACCCTCCATCTTTCTTTCATTACTTCGGGTCGTTTTTAATTCCTAACTGTTCACTATTTACTTGCTGTGCTCTGTTTTTTTTCTTTTTCCTGGAATTTGTATTGATGATATTTCTTGTACTTTTGTGTTGTTTCTATTGTATCATGTATTTATTTTTGAGCACGAAAGAGCTGAGTCAGCTGGAGCGTGTTATTGTCTTGGCTGTTGTGTTCTTTTGTAACTATGTATTTTACTGCTGAAATAAATGAATTTAAAACTAAAACTAAACTTAATAAAAGAAATGGTACCGACCTCTGAGAAAGGTGTCCCGAGATCGTACCTCTGCTGCAGCGAATGAATTTTTTTTTATATAAAATGCTATACCAAGTAATAATTTGAAAGGTAAATATTAAATTAAGTAGCTAGTTGTTCGTCCCACTGTCAACATGCATTCAGAGCTCAAATACGAAATTTTCCCGGAGCTCATTGTAAAACTAAACATAGTTTTCTGATTTGAAAATATTCCAGTTTATTGATTTTCATTGTATTTAAAAACTTTCACTTTCATTCCTGAATCACTTCTAACTCATAATTTATCTATACTTACCTATCATAAACATAAAAAGATTTTTTTATGATATACTAAAATTTCAGGTCAATTAGGCTTTAAATTAATAAGTGTTTTAGAATAACAAGCGTGGCTTCGAACTTAATGAATGATTTTTGTTTCATTAACGAGAAAATTATATCGTTTCTGACAAAAAATTTTTTTTTTTTGGAAACGGGCACGGTGAAAATTTATCATAATAAAAGACCATATTTACTATAGCGAAAGTCGTTCAATTTTGATATTACTAGTAATGTTAAGCTATTTTATTATATATTTTATATTTTGTTTTACCGGCCACTTCTGTGGATTTTTCAATTTAGCATTGTTTGCAGTTAATTTCTTGAAAATTTTTTGAATAAGTAACATTTCTGTAGATGAATGTATTTTCCACTTTTAGCCGTAATAGATTGCGTTTCTTAATATTATTTGCGCAACTTTTCAGGATATAACATTTTACCTAAGACAGAAACAGTCACATTATTTCCATTTGGCAAAAACATAAGAAGTGGTATAAACTTAATTAATGTACGTATTAGTACTACGAACAATACAAAACCAAATAAAAATAGAAAAATTAGTGGGATCGTCTTGTTGAAATAAACGTAGATACTCCTAAAAAATTACCGGCCTCATTTAGGTATTCGATGGAATGAGAGGAAAACTTTTAAAGTTCAAATATGTTACCACCGTTGAAACTGAATTTTAAATAGTTCCTTGCCAGGGAATAGGAAAACCTGTAATTATTTGAATTTTTCTGTAGGATTATCCACATTTTTTTATTTTTATTACTTATCTCAATAGTTAAATTTGTAATCGTATGCTAACAAAAAATTTCAATTAATATCAGTGTAAAATATACTATTAGAGTATTACATAACTCTGTGCAATTAATAATGTTTCTTATCACTTATTCTAACTTAAAATTTAGAAAAGCCCTAATTTTTATTTATCAACATAAGATAAATCAATATCCTAAAAATTTTCCACAATTTCGGTAAAATTAAATATTTATTGGTTTACATTGATATCCTAAAAAGTAGAGAGATTTAAAACAAAGCCTATGTAAAAAGTTCAAAACCGTAAATACGCGATTGCATTCTCTCAGTTCATTCTAGGATTGAACACACTTGAAAAAAAATTGTTAATTTTATAAAACCATTAACGAAATTTTAACCAGAAGTATTTTATGAACTTATTGAAAAATCTCGTGGAAAAGCACACATTAAAACAAAACCCAGATGATTTAGGAAACCACTTGCTTGACCAAAAAAAAAAATCATGCGATAAACTTGCGGGTTTACTAAATGAGCTGAGTTGAAACAAATGCCTCAGACAACTTGTATGGGGAAAAAAATAAATATAATTATGAGGCAGAAAAGCCTTTGATTTGATTACCGCAACGTGAAGTCTCTCTACAATGTACACTTTCTTCACCTCGCCGGAGAAAGCTTCAAAAGGTTTAATGTAAGAGGGGGGGGAGATTGTGATTTACTTAAAAGGTCACCCCCCCCCCCTCGACACCACACGCTTCACCACCATCTAGGAATTTGTATTCGTGATGAAGTGGGCGGTGGTTGTTGAAAAGAAGAAATACTGCGGAGGAGGGGACGAGACAACGATGAGGGGGGGGGGGGGAGGGGGAAATTGCTTTACTGCTTTCTTCTTTTATCCGCGCAAGTCCATCAAACCTGACATGAATATTTCATCAACCATCGACAGAGAGTTGGGCGCTCTTTCTGTAGCCAGCTCGCACCACACAGTAGGTTTTTTTCTTGTAAGTGGAACTGAAATCATCATGTAAAATTAACAGATATTTGTAAGTTTTTTTTTACGTTTGCATGAAAGCAACTGTATCGCTACAAAAAAAATGGTTGCATTACTACTCGACCGGAAATTTAAGCTTTTGTGTTTGTCCCAGTACCACCAATAGTTTAAAGTTATTTACAAACCCTTCCCTGAATATCTTTCCAGTATTAACAGCTCAGAAATAAAAAAGCACAATAAAACGAAATAAAATCCAGTTTTATAAAAATATTCCAGTATATTTTTCCGTGTTTTTTTTTTAATTTACTTGTACAAATCATTATCAAAATTAAAAATAATGCGCCAATTTTCGTAGGCGCGACAAGAAATATTCAGTATTGTTTCCAAAAACATATTTTATTTATGTAAATATATTAATAGCAATTTGTGTAAAAATTTACAGCAGTTTTATAGTAGTATTATGCATTATTTATTGACAACTGGGATGAAAAAAAATATTTTGTAAAAGTTAAAAAAAATGTTTTTGTGTAAATTTGGAGTGACTATTCGGGGCGCCGAATTCAGATTTTATTAGGAGCGATAGATTTCTTTGTTGACTGTTTATTGGTATGTATGTAGATTATTTCCAAAATACACTTCTCTACAAATTTACACATTTAGGCCTATTTTCATCCCCAATTACTTGCCAAGTATTTTTCCATTAGAAGGTAGGTATATTTATGTAATTTAGTGATTATAGATACCAAATTAAAAAAAATTAAAACAGCCTTTTTGAATCAAAAACACTATGCAGATTTTATTTTTACCTATAGAACACAAACACAAAATACGAGTTTGATCTTAACAAATATAAACTGTAGGTTGAAAAGGGTGTTTTTAAAAGAACCCAAGTGTTTATAAATAACGAAATATGTGAATCTGTAATTTTGAAAATATTTATATTGATCCTGTGGTACATGATGCTAGCTGTTTTAATATAGCACGTCGAAAAGACCCTGAACATAACAAAAACCTTGTGATATAACATTGAATTATTATCGTTAGATGCATACAAAATAAAATTTTCCACTAGACCTGACAAATGTGTTTGCATTGTGATATTTGAGTTTTTGTAATGTCGAGGATCTTACGACGTATTTAATGAAACAGCAGGCGTCATGTATCCAAAGGATAAATATAGGTATACATACATGATAATACCATAAAGATCAAGTTATTAAAATGGAACTGCCCTGGGAAGTAAGCAAAGCTCTTTCAGCTGTTACCACATAATCGGGTCAAAAAGGGCTACTAGTACATGTTGACAGTCATCGATGTTTATAACAAGTTCGCCTGGGCTAGACCTGTGAAATCGAAGAAGGCCACTGATGTGACCAAGGCTATGGCGGACATATTGCATGATGGATGCATACCATCACTCATACAAAACTGATCTCGGAAAGGAATTCCACGATGCAGCTTTTCAAGGCTTTGATGACGAATTATGGTATCAATCACTACTCTACATTTAGTAATTTTATAGTTTCTTAATTGGGAAAGTTTAAACAGAACTTCACGCACCAGTATGTGGTGACGGTTAACAGTAAATAAAAGTGATTAGATATCTTGCCGAACCTCACATGCAGGCACGATTCTGTGGTCCACTCTCCAAGAAAACGAAGCCTAACAGATGTAAAGGACGATTTCCTGCTTCGGAATGTATTCGCAAAAAAAATTGGTTATCTGTAAAGTCGGTTTACGGACGATAGTTTAACGTGACAACGTCATAAAAAACATTTATGAAATGATTGCATACTTTTATGAATTAAATTGAATCATTTTTGTTGAATTATCACTATTTTGTATGGATAAAAAGGAGTGAAATGAAATCTACAATTTAATTGATAAATTTACTTTTATTTGCACTCATTAATTCAAATATGTTTATTACTTTACCGAAGTTTTTTTTTTTACACTATAACTTTTATACATGTTTGCTTTTTTTACTTCTTCCAATCTGTGTTATTCTGTTAAGGAAAGGACGATGATAGGAAAAGTAGGAAACGAATGGGAGTGTTTCAAGTTTAATGTGCCTCGAAAAAGTCAAATCGATGGTTGTTCCAATCGAGTGGAAGAAAGATAGATGCAGCGCAAGCGTACAATGGGCGTAACGGGACACAGCGTAACGGGACAATGTGCGTAACGGGACACTTTTTCGTGCGTGCAGCCGCCGTTCATCGATTTATTAGACGTTGTCATGTCAAAAAAAAATTACGAATGCGGAAAGCAGAAAGGAATAATAGAGAAAGTTTTTACAGCGAATTGGAGTCTTGAACTTTCCGCGTGACCCACGTTCGCGAATGAGAAACTAGGAGCCTACTATCTCAGAGATATGTGGATCTATTGGTGGCAGCTTCTTTGCCGAAGAGGTCTGGCCCATGATAGTAGTATAGGAATGGGGCCCCGAGCGCACGGCGCTGGCGCGTGGAGCCAGAGCCGGTGTCCGCCATCTTGGATTGTGACGTCACGGCGGTCATCTTGGAGGAGTGTAACGGGACATAGCGTAACGGGACAAGTTTGACCTTGACCTTTGACCCTCAAAATCCGCCAAAATTGGGCAAAATTTGCCCAAAATTCCTCAAAATTCGCCAAAATTTCCATTTCTGTGAAAAAAAATTCCGCCAAAAAATCTCAAAAAATTCCACAATTCAAAAATTCCCGTTTTCGAGAGAAAAATTCCCGTTTCGAGGGAAAATTTCCCGTTTTTAGTCCTTAAAAATCCCAGCGGCTAGAAATGTCCATATGTAGGCTTAAGCATCCATGTCTACAGCCTACGATAAGCCTCTGACGTCATCATGGATTATGACGTCACCGTTGCAATTTTCGTTACGACCGCCATCTTTAACTTTTTTATTTATTATCCGATTTTAATGAAAAAAAAAATTAAAATTTATAAAAAAATTCACTTAATAAAATTTAATGAAAAATATTTAAAAAACATACATTTACGACACGGAGTTCGTAGTCCTCGGTTCGAACCCGGTGAGGGCAAAAAAATAAAAAATGACGACCGATCCTTCCTCAATGGTGACTGCAGACAGACTGACTCCCACCACTTTTTTAAAGCATGTATATCGTCACCTAGTATGACGTCATGTCCGCCATCTTGTCTTTGATGCTGGAGACCACCATCTTGTTTTCGTCGGCGAGAGTGCGCTGATACCATGTTAGTTTAGTTCTTATCCGCTAGAGTGCAGTAGTCATTTATTATTACTGTGACACCCGCCATCTTGAAATTTGACCGCCATCTTGAAAATCCGTAATTATTTAGCTAGAAAAGCGGGAAAAATTCCAAAATTCATCAAAAAAATCACTCATTAATTTACATATTGATTCGATCGATTCCTGTCCTCGGTTCGATACCCGATCGATGCAAATAATCTTAATTTTTATGTAAAAATACCTAAAAAATGACAGGTTCGAAAATAAAAACACTGCAAGTTCTTTTACAAACATAATATTTATTACATAATTTCTATTTTACTACAGGATCACCTGCGAAGGTTAGCAATCTTACAAACATTTAGGTCCGCATAGGCGTGAAATGACTAATTCTTAGCTCCAATCGGTTTATACAAGACAGAGTCCAACCAGATCCTTTACAGACATAGTCCTCCTCTTCTTGACAGAGTTTCTGGATACCTTGTTTAACAGTTTGCTTGACATCGTTAGAACTGTAAATTACTGCAGCCGATGTCTTGAATGCACACTTATTCACTTTGTCATCGAACGGATAAGGCTTTCCATATATACAGTCCAACCACAAGTTATATTTCAAAGGTCCGTTTGTTGCTACCTCATCAGTAAGCTGATTGATTATGTCCTGTCTGATATCATCAAGAAAATTACAAATGTCCTTTGACTCACTTAACGTACTTGGATAATAGTAGTCTTTCAATGTTCCACGAAATGCAGACTGCGCCAAGTAGAAGCCATTATCGTTCACTTGTAATGCTCCGATCACAGTCTTATGTTCAGATGCCACAGCAATCGGTTGCTGCACATCAGTTTTTTTTACTTGTACGCTCACGAGTCACCAATCTAAACTCAGGAGTCGTAATTGCTGCAGGTAGTTCAGCAGTAGGCGCACGGACTTCACCTTTACAGTTTATCGAATGTCGGCGCAAATTATCAATTCGAGTAAACCATTTATGACACTCGTCACAGCGAAACTTCATGCGAGAAGGATTCTTCGTACATTTACTCCTCTCATGTCTCCGTACATCATGTGCAAATGCAAACGTCATGTCGCAGTAGCCACAAGGATGCCTAGTTGAAGACAAACCCGAACCAGATGTCGCTGTTACTGCAACTGAATCATTTCCAGGCATACTCTTATGCACATCAATGCATCGTTGTTGTATAGAAACCTTTACTTTCTGCCGCACTGCAGGTCCTTTACATGTCTCCAAGTGATGCTTCAAATTAGCATTTCTTGTAAATTGCTTGCGACACTTAATACAACCAAACATTTTACGATAAGGGTTCTTGGCACATTCTCTCTTCTCGTGTCGACGAGCATTGCTGATGTTTGAGAAAATCTTGTCACAGTAACGACATCGATGTTCGTTAGTTGTTGACGATTCGCCATCCATTGAAGTCTCCATCGAGGGCGAAACAGCGTTCGTCAAGGTTTCCTGTACAGTCAGCACTACCGGCATTAAAGTCTCTTCTGCTGGTGGTATCACATCTGTTGAAATCTCCTCCAATGTTGACGTCATCGTTGCCAACGGGATCTACTCCTTCTCCGTCGTAGCTGTCGTCATGGTTCCCGTATACGATGGTACAACCTCCGAGTTCAACGTTAAAGTCGGTAAAGATGCCATCGAGTTCGCAAGAACAGGTAATTACGCGATTTATGCTCCAGATTAAACAAACTAGGTGATCCTTACACCGCCGACGTCAGTAACAAAACTGAGCGTCCTGCTGTCTAGGACTCGCTTATATACATGCACCGTATGGAATAATACGCTAGTCAAATCAAGAACAATTTATTATAATACTAGAGTCAAAACAACATTTAAAAAATATAAGCTCCATCAACAAAAAGGAAGCACATTTGGAAGCACCGACAACGAAAAGGCAGATCATTGGGAAGCACCGACAACGAAAAGGCAGCACATTTGGAAGCACCAACAACGAAAAGGCAGATCATTTGGAAGCACCGACAACGAAAAGGCAGCACATTTGGAAGCACCGACAACGAAAAGGCAGCACATTTGGCAGCACCGACAACGAAAAGGCAGCACATATGGAAGCACCGAAAAAGGAAAAGGCAGCACATTTGAAAGCACCGACAACGAAAAGGCAGCACATTTGGAAGCACCGACAACGAAAAGGCAGCACATTTGGAAGCACCGACAACGAAAAGGCAGCACATTTGGAAGCACCGACAACGAAAAGGCAGCACATTTGGAAGCACCGACAACGAAAAGGCAGCACATTTGGCAGCACCGACAACGAAAAGGCAGCACATTTGGCAGCACCGACAACGAAAAGGCAGCACATATGGAAGCACCGACTACGAAAAGGCAGCACATTTGGAAGCACCGACAACGAAAAGGCAGCACATTTGGAAGCACCGACAACGAAAAGGCAGCACATTTTGGATGCACCATCATAAAGGCAGCACATTTTGGAAGCACCATCGAATAAGGAAGCACATTTGGAAGCTCCATCAACAAAAAAAAAAAAAAGCAAAAAGGAAGCAAAAGTTACGAGATCTAAGTCTTAGTTAGAAATCAGAATACAAGAAATAAAAACATTAAATTCTTATAATTTAAATTATTTATTTTATTGCTTTACATTATACAAATGCAAGTAAAACAAGCCATTATTGTATGTAGCCAGCATTCCTCAGTTCCTTGAGTATGAAGGATATTTCTTTGATGCACGAATAGTTTCCTGCACAAAGCGAACCATGTAGAAGTCTTAGCCGGTCAACCAATATGTTTGGATCCTTCCATGATGTGTAATCATTCTCTTCTACCACCATCTTCCTTGCACCTTTATAATAAATATTATGATCTCTGGTGTCCTCCGTTTTACCATCAACCTCAGGGTAACTTCCATGTTTGAGACGGTGATCATCACAAGCTTTATCAGATTTATTTAATATATCACGTCGTTTCCACCGTTTCGGTCTCAGGACACCACCACATTCTTCGATCTTGACAGCTTTAGGTGCTTCATCATAGTCTATGTCTTTGTCAACAGCCTCAGAGTCACTGTAACAATCACCGTAGAAGGAATCGTCTTCACCCAATTTACCGTAATAATTCGATGTTGATGATGTTGAAGTGTCTTCATCGTCCTCATGCTTCCTTATTAGGAGTCCATCATTTTTACAAAGTAGGAAAGATCTACTTGAATTCGGCTGGAATATATTCTCACTTTTCACGTTAAGGATTCTTCCATTGTCTTCATTCTTCCGTAAATCATCAACCTCCTTCAATTTAAGTTCTTTGTCGAGATCGGAAGAGCCAAGAAAATTATTGTCGTAATGCAGATCACTCTTCCTTAGGCTAGTAGATTCATCGTTGTCCTCTAGCTTGTACGCAGGCTTGGCGCTACAAGTTCTGCCATGTCTTTTTAGGCTCTCTCTCCGCGTAAACGACTTGCTACATCGAACACAACTTATCATATTGCGCAGTGGATTTTTAACACAGTCATTCTTCTCGTGTTGTCTTTTATTCTTTCTCAAGATAAACTCTTTACTGCAAAACTTACACCTATGTTCTTTCGATACAGCGTCAGATCCCAAATCGGAATTCATATTAGTTACTGAGACTAATGTCAGATACCAATTGAGTGTTTTTAAAATAGATCTAATACTTAAATAGAAATTTTTTCATATTTCATCAGCGAGAATTAATATATCACATGCAAAAGTACTTTATGCATGTAGTTCTGCTTTTCAACAACAGATGACGCCACATGTTGCTTGCAGGTAAATAATATTTAGTTCTTTTATGCGGGATGCGTGATGCTCACTAACGATCGCAAAAGGATGGCTTCGCTAGACTCCAAGGAAAAGGAAGTTCGTCTTGCATGTTGGTGCTCCACAGATGTCTCATGGCATAATATTAATTTGACTGAGTAATGATATTTGTCAATTCCACCTGATAAAAATATTGCAAGTTTTGATTTAGTAGCAGAAATTATCGAATTAAATGTAACTCCAAATAAAATGACATGACTCATTAGACAAAAAAAATCCATGCAGAGAGCGGTTCCTCAGAATAGTCAGAAACACTTGAAGAAACCACAGGAATGATTGCAAGAACACGGGAAAAACCATCAAAAGATTGACAAGAATAATCAGGAGCACACGGAGAAAACCATCATAATATTTGCAATAATAATCAGGAGCACACGGAGAAAACCATCATAAAATTGACCAGATTAATCAGAAGTACTCGGAGAAAACCACCACATGTTTTCCTTGATATCATAAAATTACAGGAAAAAATATTTAAAAATAAAAATAAATTAATTTAAAAATAAAAAAAAATTTAAAAAAAAATGCATAAATTTCTGGCTTGTACAAGAACTCTGTCTTTGCTCAACAATGATAAGTTTACAAGCTAGCATAAACTGTTTATGCATTTTTTTTTAAATTTTTTTTATTTTTAAATTAATTTATTTTTATTTTTAAATATTTTTTCCTGTAATTTTATGATATCAAGGAAAACATGTGGTGGTTTTCTCCGAGTACTTCTGATTAATCTGGTCAATGTTATGATGGTTTTCTCCGTGTGCTCCTGATTATTCTTGCAAATATTATGATGGTTTTCTCCGTGTGCTCCTGATTATTCTTGTCAATATTTTGATGGTTTTTCCCGTGTTCTTGCAATCATTCCTGTGGTTTCTTCAAGTGTTTCTGACTATTCTGAGGAACCGCTCTCTGCATGGATTTTTTTTGTCTAATGAGTCATGTCATTTTATTTGGAGTTACATTTAATTCGATAATTTCTGCTACTAAATCAAAACTTGCAATATTTTTATCAGGTGGAATTGACAAATATCATTACTCAGTCAAATTAATATTATGCCATGAGACATCTGTGGAGCACCAACATGCAAGACGAACTTCCTTTTCCTTGGAGTCTAGCGAAGCCATCCTTTTGCGATCGTTAGTGAGCATCACGCATCCCGCATAAAAGAACTAAATATTATTTACCTGCAAGCAACATGTGGCGTCATCTGTTGTTGAAAAGCAGAACTACATGCATAAAGTACTTTTGCATGTGATATATTAATTCTCGCTGATGAAATATGAAAAAATTTCTATTTAAGTATTAGATCTATTTTAAAAACACTCAATTGGTATCTGACATTAGTCTCAGTAACTAATATGAATTCCGATTTGGGATCTGACGCTGTATCGAAAGAACATAGGTGTAAGTTTTGCAGTAAAGAGTTTATCTTGAGAAAGAATAAAAGACAACACGAGAAGAATGACTGTGTTAAAAATCCACTGCGCAATATGATAAGTTGTGTTCGATGTAGCAAGTCGTTTACGCGGAGAGAGAGCCTAAAAAGACATGGCAGAACTTGTAGCGCCAAGCCTGCGTACAAGCTAGAGGACAACGATGAATCTACTAGCCTAAGGAAGAGTGATCTGCATTACGACAATAATTTTCTTGGCTCTTCCGATCTCGACAAAGAACTTAAATTGAAGGAGGTTGATGATTTACGGAAGAATGAAGACAATGGAAGAATCCTTAACGTGAAAAGTGAGAATATATTCCAGCCGAATTCAAGTAGATCTTTCCTACTTTGTAAAAATGATGGACTCCTAATAAGGAAGCATGAGGACGATGAAGACACTTCAACATCATCAACATCGAATTATTACGGTAAATTGGGTGAAGACGATTCCTTCTACGGTGATTGTTACAGTGACTCTGAAGCTGTTGACAAAGACATAGACTATGATGAAGCACCTAAAGCTGTCAAGATCGAAGAATGTGGTGGTGTCCTGAGACCGAAACGGTGGAAACGACGTGATATATTAAATAAATCTGATAAAGCTTGTGATGATCACCGTCTCAAACATGGAAGTTACCCTGAGGTTGATGGTAAAACGGAGGACACCAGAGATCATAATATTTATTATAAAGGTGCAAGGAAGATGGTGGTAGAAGAGAATGATTACACATCACGGAAGGATCCAAACATATTGGTTGACCGGCTAAGACTTCTACATGGTTCGTTTTGTGCAGGAAACTATTCGTGCATCAAAGAAATATCCTTCATACTCAAACAACTGAGGAATGCTGGCTACATACAATAATGGCTTGTTTTACTTGCATTTGTATAATGTAAAGCAATAAAATAAATAATTTAAATTATAAGAATTTAATGTTTTTATTTCTTGTATTCTGATTTCTAACTAAGACTTAGATCTCGTAACTTTTGCTTCCTTTTTGCTTTTTTTTTTTTTTTTTGTTGATGGAGCTTCCAAATGTGCTTCCTTATTCGATGGTGCTTCCAAAATGTGCTGCCTTTATGATGGTGCATCCAAAATGTGCTGCCTTTTCGTTGTCGGTGCTTCCAAATGTGCTGCCTTTTCGTTGTCGGTGCTTCCAAATGTGCTGCCTTTTCGTAGTCGGTGCTTCCATATGTGCTGCCTTTTCGTTGTCGGTGCTGCCAAATGTGCTGCCTTTTCGTTGTCGGTGCTGCCAAATGTGCTGCCTTTTCGTTGTCGGTGCTTCCAAATGTGCTGCCTTTTCGTTGTCGGTGCTTCCAAATGTGCTGCCTTTTCGTTGTCGGTGCTTCCAAATGTGCTGCCTTTTCGTTGTCGGTGCTTCCAAATGTGCTGCCTTTTCGTTGTCGGTGCTTTCAAATGTGCTGCCTTTTCGTTGTCGGTGCTTCCATATGTGCTGCCTTTTCGTTGTCGGTGCTGCCAAATGTGCTGCCTTTTCGTTGTCGGTGCTTCCAAATGTGCTGCCTTTTCGTTGTCGGTGCTTCCAAATGATCTGCCTTTTCGTTGTTGGTGCTTCCAAATGTGCTGCCTTTTCGTTGTCGGTGCTTCCAAATGATCTGCCTTTTCGTTGTCGGTGCTTCCAAATGTGCTTCCTTTTTGTTGATGGAGCTTATATTTTTTAAATGTTGTTTTGACTCTAGTATTATAATAAATTGTTCTTGATTTGACTAGCGTATTATTCCATACGGTGCATGTATATAAGCGAGTCCTAGACAGCAGGACGCTCAGTTTTGTTACTGACGTCGGCGGTGTAAGGATCACCTAGTTTGTTTAATCTGGAGCATAAATCGCGTAATTACCTGTTCTTGCGAACTCGATGGCATCTTTACCGACTTTAACGTTGAACTCGGAGGTTGTACCATCGTATACGGGAACCATGACGACAGCTACGACGGAGAAGGAGTAGATCCCGTTGGCAACGATGACGTCAACATTGGAGGAGATTTCAACAGATGTGATACCACCAGCAGAAGAGACTTTAATGCCGGTAGTGCTGACTGTACAGGAAACCTTGACGAACGCTGTTTCGCCCTCGATGGAGACTTCAATGGATGGCGAATCGTCAACAACTAACGAACATCGATGTCGTTACTGTGACAAGATTTTCTCAAACATCAGCAATGCTCGTCGACACGAGAAGAGAGAATGTGCCAAGAACCCTTATCGTAAAATGTTTGGTTGTATTAAGTGTCGCAAGCAATTTACAAGAAATGCTAATTTGAAGCATCACTTGGAGACATGTAAAGGACCTGCAGTGCGGCAGAAAGTAAAGGTTTCTATACAACAACGATGCATTGATGTGCATAAGAGTATGCCTGGAAATGATTCAGTTGCAGTAACAGCGACATCTGGTTCGGGTTTGTCTTCAACTAGGCATCCTTGTGGCTACTGCGACATGACGTTTGCATTTGCACATGATGTACGGAGACATGAGAGGAGTAAATGTACGAAGAATCCTTCTCGCATGAAGTTTCGCTGTGACGAGTGTCATAAATGGTTTACTCGAATTGATAATTTGCGCCGACATTCGATAAACTGTAAAGGTGAAGTCCGTGCGCCTACTGCTGAACTACCTGCAGCAATTACGACTCCTGAGTTTAGATTGGTGACTCGTGAGCGTACAAGTAAAAAAAACTGATGTGCAGCAACCGATTGCTGTGGCATCTGAACATAAGACTGTGATCGGAGCATTACAAGTGAACGATAATGGCTTCTACTTGGCGCAGTCTGCATTTCGTGGAACATTGAAAGACTACTATTATCCAAGTACGTTAAGTGAGTCAAAGGACATTTGTAATTTTCTTGATGATATCAGACAGGACATAATCAATCAGCTTACTGATGAGGTAGCAACAAACGGACCTTTGAAATATAACTTGTGGTTGGACTGTATATATGGAAAGCCTTATCCGTTCGATGACAAAGTGAATAAGTGTGCATTCAAGACATCGGCTGCAGTAATTTACAGTTCTAACGATGTCAAGCAAACTGTTAAACAAGGTATCCAGAAACTCTGTCAAGAAGAGGAGGACTATGTCTGTAAAGGATCTGGTTGGACTCTGTCTTGTATAAACCGATTGGAGCTAAGAATTAGTCATTTCACGCCTATGCGGACCTAAATGTTTGTAAGATTGCTAACCTTCGCAGGTGATCCTGTAGTAAAATAGAAATTATGTAATAAATATTATGTTTGTAAAAGAACTTGCAGTGTTTTTATTTTCGAACCTGTCATTTTTTAGGTATTTTTACATAAAAATTAAGATTATTTGCATCGATCGGGTATCGAACCGAGGACAGGAATCGATCGAATCAATATGTAAATTAATGAGTGATTTTTTTGATGAATTTTGGAATTTTTCCCGCTTTTCTAGCTAAATAATTACGGATTTTCAAGATGGCGGTCAAATTTCAAGATGGCGGGTGTCACAGTAATAATAAATGATTACTGCACTCTAGCGGATAAGAACTAAACTAACATGGTGTCAGCGCACTCTCGCCGACGAAAACAAGATGGTGGTCTCCAGCATCAAAGACAAGATGGCGGACATGACGTCATACTAGGTGAAGATATACATGCTTTAAAAAAGTGGTGGGAGTCAGTCTGTCTGCAGTCACCATTGAGGAAGGATCGGTCGTCATTTTTTATTTTTTTGCCCTCACCGGGTTCGAACCGAGGACTACGAACTCCGTGTCGTAAATGTATGTTTTTTAAATATTTTTCATTAAATTTTATTAAGTGAATTTTTTTATAAATTTTAATTTTTTTTTCATTAAAATCGGATAATAAATAAAAAAGTTAAAGATGGCGGTCGTAACGAAAATTGCAACGGTGACGTCATAATCCATGATGACGTCAGAGGCTTATCGTAGGCTGTAGACATGGATGCTTAAGCCTACATATGGACATTTCTAGCCGCTGGGATTTTTAAGGACTAAAAACGGGAAATTTTCCCTCGAAACGGGAATTTTTCTCTCGAAAACGGGAATTTTTGAATTGTGGAATTTTTTGAGATTTTTTGGCGGAATTTTTTTTCACAGAAATGGAAATTTTGGCGAATTTTGAGGAATTTTGGGCAAATTTTGCCCAATTTTGGCGGATTTTGAGGGTCAAAGGTCAAGGTCAAACTTGTCCCGTTACGCTATGTCCCGTTACACTCCTCCAAGATGACCGCCGTGACGTCACAATCCAAGATGGCGGACACCGGCTCTGGCTCCACGCGCCAGCGCCGTGCGCTCGGGGCCCCATTCCTATACTATTCATGATGTATCACGACACATGTTGGGTAGAAAAAAAGTTCTCAAACAAAAAAAAAAAAAATTGAAATGGTGAGGGTTTCCCCATCCGACTTTAATTTTTGGGTAGCAGATGCAGAAATTGAGAAGTGCTAAAGGTAATTAATACCTTGCTTAAATATATATTTTTTTGTAGAACTGTAGTAAGTTAATTATTAATACTATTCATAAATATTTAACGTGTTTAAATTTACTAAAATATGTATTTTCACATGATATGGATCTCAGAACCTTAATATTTTATGGTCTTTTTTTTTTTAGCACACAAGGTGGGGAGAGAGTAAAATATTTGACTGTTCAGTGGTCTGGCTCCTGTCAGCTCCCTCGCCTGAGGTGACTCTAACTAATACTTGTTTGTCCACTTTGAGGGTGGTGACAATGTGGAGCTTGAGAGGTTCCCTCGCTGTGCGAGGCTTTGGAATGCACAACTGGGCCTTTTTTGACGTGACAACGTCTAATAAATCGATGAACGCCAGCTGCACGCACTAAAAAGTGTCCCGTTACACACATTGTCCCGTTACGCTGTGTCCCGTTACGCTCATTGTACGCTTGCGCCACATCTATCTCTCTTCCACTCGATTGGAACAACCATCGATTTGGCTTTTTCGAGGCATATTAAACTTGAAACACTCCCATTCGTTTCCTACTTTTCTTATCATCGTCCTATACTTAACAGAATAACACAGATTGGAAGAAGTTAAATAGCAAACATGTATAAAAGTTATAGTTGAAATAATCTCTTCGTTAAAGTAATAAACATATTTGAATTAATGAGTGCAAATAAAAGTAAATTCATCAATTAAATTGTAGATTTAATTTCATTCCTCCTTTGTATCCATACAAAATAGCGATAATTCAATAAAAATCATTCAATTTTATTCATAAACGTATGCAATCATTTCATCAATGTTTTGTTATGACGTTGTCACGTAAAAATTTCGTCCGTATACCGACTTTACAGAAAACCAAATTTTTTTCCCGGTGCATTGTGCAGTGTATTTCGGACGAGTTCTGCGGAGTTCCGGGGTCACCGGAACCGTTTGACCCTGGCCCCGATGACACCTCCCTGCCAACATGTTGATGAATGTAGCATTCATTATTATTTTTAACACACTCCTGCCACCACGGTGTTTCCACATGCTTGACTTTGTTATACGGAGGTGGTTCGCAGCTACATTGGAACGTATTTCGACGAAATACGACGTCAATAGTTCTCGCTGAGTGTTCTTTGGACGAAGTGTCTGTATTATATCCATACCATGCTATTCTGTCCTGCATCGAGGCTGCGAAGGTAGCTCAAGATGTCAGTGAAGATGAAGTAGTGGACATAACCTTGGGGAGGGTAAGTGGGACGAAGAAAAGTTATATACATATTTTTTAATTATTTGGATTTCAAGACATTAAGACTTGGTGGGAAGGAGGCCCTTCAAGATCGTCAAGAGTTCAAGACTGGCTCGAGGCTCTGATGAGGATTTTATTTTAATGCTGACACCCTGCTAAACATGGACACACAGGTTTCCAGAGGAAACTCACCATGTATTAAAAAAAAGGAGCTAATGCATCCAATGCTGTACCTCATGAGGTTTACCTCTAAGGTGGTATGGATATCAGCATACTGTGGTTAACATGATCCTGAGTTTCCGTCAGGATGGAACGATAGAGTCTTCAACACTTCCGGCAAGATGCCATCCACCAGTTCGAGAAGACAGTTTACACAAAACTTGTAGTAATAGGAGAACATAGTTATTTATGAATATAATGTGTCTCCTTGTAAGCACACAGTTTTAACTACAAAAATATAGTATGCATATAATTCACTATCTTTATATAAGCATACTTATAAAACTATAAAAATATAACAAAAAATAAATTTTATAAAAATAGTAACACAATACTAAGCTTTCAGCAGTCTTAATAATTTAAAATATCATAATGTTTATTAAATTTGATATAAATATAAGTCTCTGCTATGCTTACATATATTGCTACAAAAACTTAATAAACAGTTATACATGTTAAAAAAATTCTGTCTATAATCCACTATTCTTAAATGTATTACTATAAAGAATTAAACGTTATATCTAGTTCATAAATATGGTACACATATTAGTCACTATCCTTATAAGCCCACATATATAAATATTTAAATCAATTAACATAGTATGGTTATGTTTTCTCCTATAGATACATATTTAATACTATGTAGTATATTAAACATAATAAAATATGACTATACCTAACACTACCCCAATAAGCTTACATAAAAGACTTCCAAAAAAGAAATTTCTTATGTGCCTCATGTGTGCTTCTAATGCACAGAAAGTATCCTATCCTTAGGTGAACTATGCATACACCTCCATCCAAGATGGCTGTGGACGTAGTGCATTAAATGTTTGCCTTGTGCACTCCTTGAGAGTAAGCGTCCTTAAATACATCTTGCCTACACCTCTCCATTCAAGAAGACATCTGTTTCAATCCAGGCTGGGAGGGGATGAAGCCCACTGAAATAGTTCTTGTGTTCACTATGCACGATACCGAACAGATCCTTAGATGCATCATGCCTACACTCATACATCCAAGATGGCGGGGTACTGAATCCAACATGGTGTGATATGTAGCACACTGAAAGATTTCTTTGGCACTCTATGCACGATATGGAACAGATCCTTAGGCGCACCGTGCCTACACATCTCCATCCAAGATGGCTGGGTACTGAATCCAATACGGCGGAATTGAATTGACACTCTCGGGCAGGCGACACTGACATTAAAAATCATTGCACTTTCTACCAACAAATTGTTTTAATTTAAATGTGGCACCATCTGGCAGCAACACCTTGAATTAAAGACGGCACCCTCTATCAGCAATGATTAGAACTAAAGATGTCATAACCGGGAAACTATTTTTGAAATTATAATGTGGTGATTCTTACCATACATCACGGCTACTATTGCCTTAAAGACGTACCTTGTAACATATAGCGAACGGATAAGCATACAGTTACTTATGAAATTTTATAATATAATAATATTTAGGTAATATTAATTCGCCATTCACCAATTGTATGTTTCAACCAGAGTCGACGCAAGCCACAAATTTATCAGTTTGTGCCTGTTCAGCTGAACTGTCACATTTTATTACAGCAGTGTTTATATTTACTGCAATTTCATGAAAACAAAATAGGAATTACGTAATATTCGCAGGAATTTATGTTTAGACGGCCACCTACCTACTCTTTCAAATGAAAATTTTATTTTGTTATTTGTCATTTGTTATTATTGACGGTCGGTGGTTTTGTTGGACGAATTAAACCCTCCGATCATTTCGTGGCTTTAATGAACAAACTGTCAGAGCCAATTTACCATTACATATAGCGAAATATATCAATTAAAATGAATTCCCAATAATTTAATTCTTTTATGAAGCAATTACAGCGAAGTGACGCATATTTTTCATTGCAGAAATGTGTTAGAAGATGAATTGGTATATATTTTTTTAATTTTAGTATTTATAAAAGCGTAAAGCTGCAATTATGTTACTTTTTGAGTTAATGGTAAAAATATTATTTGTTTTATTGTTACGTGATTACAAGATTAAGCCTAGAGCATAATTTCGAGTTCTCTACCACTAATTAATTGAATTGACACACTTTAGTTTTGATTAAAACCGAAGGTGAGTGAGTTAACTATTTACTTACCCTTGAATCCACATGTCAAAAATAAAAGTGAGCTAGTCTTTAAGTACTTATTGGCCAGTGATGTGTAAACATCTGATCTCGGTAAAGAGCAAATTCACGTGTTCTCATGTTGTTCGTGTTGAAAATAAACTTAAAACACGAAACTAGCTGCAATAAATTTAAATTAGAATCCTTAAAAAATAACGCCGAGCTTAATAAATGTACGATACATATTCATCTTAAGGAAAAACCTGTCTATAACTCTGTTCAACAAGATGGTACAATTGATTTCTAAGGGTTAGCCAAACAACAGGAGTACCAAATGCGTCGCATGTAAATACCTCAACGCTGAACACGTGACATTTCCCACTAGACCGTATTATCATAGCTAAGTTTTTGAGGCGCGTTGAGGGTAGAATTTTACTATGCACATGAAATTCAATGTAATAAGCGCGCATTATAAAACGAATATTTAACAGGTTGAATGTCCAATGCGCATGCGTGTTAAATCTGCTACAGCTACGAGTCGAAGTCGTCAAGATGGCGGACAAAAGTGTGGCAACACGAACCCGTGCATGTTATGCAGAATTCGGGAAATGTACTAAGAGATTGGCGTGCAAACGTAAACGTTATGGTAGAAACTATCCTGGAATACATTTTGCAAACTTGAACAGTCATAATAAAATATAATAGCAACTTTAAAAACACCTATAATTTATTAGTCTGGAAATTAGTGTTGGGACAAACTATCATACAATTTTTTTTAACGTTTTTTTAGTTCCTTTAACATTACGAACGTGACGCTTACATTAATTTTTTTTAAATTTAAAAGTTGCAGTTCAATATATACAGGCTTCTGATTTGTTTTTCGATAAAGAATTTTATTAAAATACTGATTATCTTGTTAAAATTCATTAAAAAGTTAATACTTCAAAGTTTCCTAATACATTAAAAACTAGACTTCTATGGAATTTCTAAAATATTAACCTGAAACAGTTTAAAACACATATTATAATACTAAGTATAAATTTGTAAATTTTTTTTCTTAAGAAACTGAAATCAGCCTGTAGATAATTTTTTTTAAACAAACCTTAACCTTAGTAAGCTGATTCAACATTATTATATTACAATGTTATTAAAAAAAAGTAAAATCAATTTACAGCCACGTCCCCTTAAGTAAGCAAGCGCAGGTTCTACTTTTAAGCTATCAAGACAATTTGAGTTCGGGAAAGAGACTAAGAATCATCAACATTACAATCCAATTTTTATAATGTGTATAATTTATTTTTAAATTTGGAATTACTTTTTTACCATGACTATTTTAGTTTACCAAATAGATTCCTTGGTGGTTTTATTAACATAAAGTTTCATTTGTCAAACCAATACATTTGGTATGTACCCTAATTTTTACAGAAGTGACAGTACACAGGTTTATGTTGGTACACGTGGGACTGCCATTTACGTCCCAAATTTTCATTCGTCGACGTCATTTACATTTTCACGATATTACTCCAACCAAATGCTAAGATGTTTACATCTAAAAAAAAAAAACGCTCAGTGAATTCACGCTGGTAAAATGGGTTTGCTCCAGTGAGTAATGTCAAAGGCTGATAAACTTTTGTTTTTATTTGCTTGCCATTTCTGTGTTTAAAGTGTTTGCCCCTGAAAGGGGAAACAAGAGGAAGGGTGTATTAGAGCGAACACTAAAACAGTGTTGTGAGAAACACACAAAATTTTTATTGAAATTATTACAAAATACAACAAATAAACACTCATACATGCTTGAAGACATTTACATAAACGCGCGGTTACTGGGAGTACTCCATAAAGCGTTACTAAAAATAAAGAAACGTCCAAATAAATCAAATTCAACTTTATCATCTACATGAACAATTCATCAAAACTATTCTCATTATTATTATTTTCACAATTATTATAGAAAAATATTACATTACAATACTGTTTACAAAAATACAAATGACCGCAAATGGTCTTATTCGAGCAACTGGTTAAATATGGCTAAGAAAAAAACATATATTTTTACAATAAGAATATTTACAAGACAATTACGATTAACTTAACTGTAAAATAATAGACCCTGGATAACATTAAAATACTGCAACTAGGTGAAGCTCGAATCTGGCCTTTATAAAACTACTAGCTGCCCGACCCAGCTTCGCACGGCTATACTAATGGAAAAAAATTAAGCCACATCTCCCATTTACAGTAATGGTAAACAAAAAAAATTCAGTGAAAATTTATTACAATGCTGTGTAATGTACCGGAGAGAAAATGAATAGCACCCATGGTTTACCGAATCGTGCACGCAACGTACAACTGATGTACCCGTACTTCGCTACGGCAGTCTACAGGCAGATCACTCTTGCGCCGCTCATGATACATGCCCCTCCTTGTGAGTACGCCACTGCCACGCGATGCCCGTTGCCATGGAGACGCAGAAGGCATGAACAATCCAAAATCCTGTTCTCATGCAGACAAAGTACCCACTGTTGCCTGGTTTTAACCACCCATGGGATCTAATTTTCGGAAAATGTCATCCTGCGTAACATAAGGTACATTACTGTGAAGTTTCAAGTCTGTAAAATATATATACTTGAAAAAAAAAGGGCAATAAACAACAAATTAAACACAGAGAGAGGGGAAAAAACAATAGTTTAGGTTTGCGATTTAAAGTGATAAAAAGTATTTAAATACTAATTGAACTCATATGAGGGTACTTATTACTTCGTTGTTAATATCACACGGGTGTTTTTTACTTGTATGGGAAAATTAAGAATGATAAGGCATCTAGTGCGTGAAAACAATGTTAATAGGCAATAGCGCCTGCGGCATTGTCAACACACACTTCGTACGTGTACTGCATGTTGTATCTAACCCCTTCCAACGCATTTGATTCTAAATTGGACTGTTAGTAAGGATCCCTAATGTTATTGATAATATAATATAGCCTATAGCCTTCCTCGATAAATGTACTATCCAACACTGAAAGAATTTTTCACATCGGACCAGTGGTTCCTGAGATTAGCACGTTCACACAAACAAACAAACTCTTCAGCTTTATAATATTAAGTATAGGTTCATCAAACTGTTTTATCAAAAAGTCGTATTTGGTGTGTTACGTGTAAACGAAAGTGACACCGAGGTTAAGCCCCTATGTTATCCAGGTGACGACTCTTACGACACCAGGGCCTAAATGCAGGGGGTCGTCTTGTAGTCGTGGTGCCTGCCGTGTAGCTCAACACGTACTTCGCTGGCACGGACCGGGCGTGGAACACCAACCTCCGAAGACGTATTCAACAGCTGGGCGAAAGAGCAGCCACACCTCGCTCTTGACGACTCGACAGCGCTCGTGATCTGTCACACTCGTAAAGGTGCATCACCATCAAGCCAACTCCTCCACGTTGTTCCCGTTGCTATGTTCCGTCGGTGACGTAGACTCGTCACACTTCAGTACTTACACTACTTCGTCGAACACCGAAGTACAGTGTTGGCAAGTCAAAGTCAGGTTGTTCTTGCTCCGCTTTAATATGTCAGTCACGCACACCAAGTCCTCTTTATGGCCTTCTGGCAGTAATATTCTCTTCCACTCGTCCAATCGCACTCGCTCGACGAGTAAACGAACCAAAGTCGTCGGCGAGTATTTTTATACCTTACGGTGGTGACTTGCCCTTACCCAAAGATCGTAAATCAGCTGAGTGTTTTTTTTCAGAATTTACTCGCTCACCGAGTATACACTCGCTCCGAGAGTGGCGTCGGCGAGTAACTGAACGAGTTACCTCTTCTGCGGCTATCTCCTGCTGGCACTTCGGCGCTGAACGGGCTAAGTCCGAACTCACTTAAAAATTTAAAGTCAAACTGACTTCCGAGGCTAAGTCCAATGTGCAGGTCGTTGTGATGTCGGGCAGAGTGACGTTGCTAGATGACGTGGTGACGGGCAGAGTGACGTTGCTAGATGACGTGGTGACGGGCAGAGTGACGACAGGGTGACGTAGTCGGTGGTGATAGCTTCCTCCTCAACTCTCCGAATACTCTGAAGACTAGGCCAAACCTGGCCAAACCTGGCCCTTACATACCCGACTTCGCGGGAGAACCTTCCAGAAACACGGAGTTACATCCCCGCTCACAGTCCTCACTTAGCGTGACGAATTGTTTGATCCTTTAGCTATCCAGTGGTGTAATTAAATTTTTGAATGGAGATGATAGATGTCAGGGGCGCAACAACTAAATTTCCAAAGGGGGGGCAATATACCTTTTCATAAAGAATCATCGATCCCCCCTATAGTAGAGGGTGGTCGGGGGGTCCTCCCCCGGGAAAATTTGTATTTCAAGGTGGAAAATGGTGTTATTTAAGCAGTTTTATTATCTAAAAATTGATTACACAGCATTTTATTTGCCCCCGTTTGCCCCCACTTCAAGGTTTCAGAGGGGGGGCAAAATACCCTTCCCCCTCCTCCTGTTGTTGCGCCCCTGATAGATGTGAAGCTGAAACACCAAACCGTATCCCCCTGATTTTGTTATCGTTAGTTTTTCGAATTGCCTCCTACTATGGAAGCAATTTTACAGACATATTCACGTCAAAAGAGGTATACCCGCCAAGTAACGACTCGTTCCTAAAGACCTCGTTCCGAACCCACCCGCGCCTCTCGTCGTTACCGCGGTCTCTAACGGGCCTGACCGCGGGGGGGGGGGGGGGGTGTCCGTGTCGAAGTCCGTGACCCGGGGTTAACACGAACGATGGTTTTATATTTTATTTTATACGGCCCTCTACAACAACAGTCTAGCGGCAGCACCGCTACTTCCTGCAACTGGCTGCAAATGCCGAGCCTTACCGAAGTTGGCCGATCGGGAGCGCCTACCCCCTGGACTGTTTCGTTGATGGTTGGTTATATTAGGTAAGTATAGCTACATTAAAAAAAACTGTAAAATCATTTTATGGTTGCTTAGCAAACAACTTTTTAATATATAGCTATCCAGGGCTGAAACCGTTTACATGATTTCACAGTATCTTTAATGTAGCTGTCCTAATAAAATCAACCGTCTACAATGTTTTAAAGTATTTATAATGTAGCTAACCTAACCCAATTGAATATTAGTTATCATGTCCTTACCTGAAAATTACAAGTTGCGTAAAATTGCAAGGGAATATGGGGCGTCCCCAGAATATTTGTGGAAGACAAAGACTTCCTAGATTTTATACGGTATGAAAAATATACAAATCCACGAAGTACGTTTCTTCAATTAGGCATTTTCCTCTAAAAACAATTTTTTACAAATAATTACCGTTGCCTTGTTTATGGTCTTTCCTTTTAACAACACCTCCATATTTATTTACAATGAAAAAAAAACAAAAAAAAAAACGAATATGCACGAACGGTAGAGACCGGAAAAATTCGCGAATTCACTTCGCGGTAGGCTAAAATACAAATAGTTATACCTCAGTGCTGCCTCTGCTATTGGCTCAGAACTCACCTGGTTGACTCTGGGCCAATTAGAAACACCAAGCCAAAGCTTTATCGAATCACAGGCTGCTACGTTGGGACGTCTCACAAGACAGCAGCCAATGAGTGGGTGACATTTGACCGAGTGTACGTATAACTATGGAGTTCATCCTGCAGGTCATTGAACCCGCGAATTTTTCCGGTCCCTAACGATCGGACGTTTTGCTCTCTCGTCAGTGGAAAGAAGGCTTCCCGTTGCGAGATCGCACCGCCGCGCCGGCGGCCGCCCCGGAACGAGCGTGAGCGGTGCGGCATTTGCAGCCAGTTGCAGGAAGTAGCGGAGCTGCCGCTAGACTCTTGTCCCTCCACACGCCTGCATCTGGTCGTCATGCCGGCCCTTAAGCGTGTCGGACAGGCCGGTGGCAAGTTCGACACGCTCTGGCACGGTGGCCAGCTGATCTCACTGGCGCACTCGACGGTTTTCCGAGTGAGGCGACGGTTAGACAACCGGGCGCGAGTCCCGGTTCAGACATTTGCATCGCCCTGATTCGGTGCCTTCCTCGGCGCATCGACTGTAATTTATTATAATGCTCCTTATCGGAACACGTATTTTTAAACTGCAGTTTATATATATATATATATATATATATATATATATATATATATATATATATACCATGCATTCAGTAGCACAACCGGAACTTGGGCTGAAGTCTTCCGGACGGGCAGCACCCATCAGGCGTAGGTACTTAGCAAAAACAGGATATTTTTTTTTCCTACCTTAACTAAAAAAAAATAAGCTGTGAGAGCTCGCAACGGCGAAGTTGCACGAGCCGAATTTCAAACGGGCAAGCGGTCAGGTTGCACGAGCAAGCGGCGAATTCACACCGAGCAAGAGACGATTTCACACCGAGCAAGCGGCGATTTCACACCGAGCAAGCCTCGAATTCACACCGAGCAAGCGGCGAATTCACACCGAGCAAGCGGTGATTTCACATGAACAAGCGGTGAACTCACACCGAGCAAGCGGCGAATTCACATGAACAAGCGGCGAATTCACACGAGCAAGCGGCGAATTCACACCGAGCGACCGGCGAATTAAAACGAGCAAGCGGCGAATTCAAACCGAGCAAGCGGCGAATTCATACCGAGCAAGCGGCGATTTCACACCGAGCAAGCGGCGAATTCACACCGAGCAAGCAATGATTTCACATGAACAAGTGGCGAATTCAAACCGAGCAAGCGGAGAATTCAAACCGAGCAAGCGGCGTACTCCCACCTAGCAAGCGGCGAATTCACACCAAGCAAGCGGCGAATCCACACCGAGCAAGCGGCTAATTCACACCGAGCAAGCGGCGAATTAAATCGAGCAAGCGGCGAACTCACACAGAGCAAGCGGCGAATTCACACCGAGCAAGCGGCGAATTCACACGAGCGAACGGCGAATTCACACGAGCCAACAAGCAAAGTTCCAACGTGGGAATATGTTCGGGGACTGACCCGGGGTCCAGTGGAACAAGACCGCGCGAGTCCATGGCGACGGCGAACCACGAATTATTTACTGCGCGCGCGGTTTCGAGTGTCGATGGCCGGCCTCGACCGGGCATCAATTATAAAACCTGCCCCCCCCCCCTCCACCAACTCATCACCCCCAAAACCCCCTACACCGCACGAGGCTCGCAACGAGAAAGTCACCGTAAACACGCGACCGCAAAACATTTTTTTTACTGTTATTTTACGCATCCCTACTTAATTGAACGTCATCGAAATGAAACCGGAATCCACTAGAGACTAATGCCAGGTATGTTTTCAAAAAAGGCCACCGCTGCACGGGTGGTAGTAAAATTTTAATTAAATTTTGAAATTCGCCGGTATCGATCAATAAAAGGGGACTGTATGGGGAAAAAAAGAGAGTTTTAAAATAAATAAAAATATATTGTGTAGAGAGCCACGCAGAGGATTATCGTTTCCCATTTGCGGCGAGTTAATAGTTTCGTTACTTAATATCCTTGACCGACCAGTAGCCAGACAAACATGATATCTCGGTCATTATGTAAAATATAAATGCACGTGGTTGTAACTGTTATAAGTATGAACTGAAACCACAGACAAAAATATTATGTTACATGGAATTATCGAGCACTGGGAACGAAACCCAACATTTTTTTTTACTACCGATTTGAAACCAGTTTTGATGTAAATACTAAGTACAAGGTCTTGTGAATTGGCTTCAACCACAATAATGGAATTTTTATTTTTATCGCTTACTGCAGATATTTATGAATATTGTTTCAAAATAGCATTATTAAAGTTAAATTTTAGTGTTTTCCCGACTGTAAAAAAATTTAATGTATACCTAGTGAGTGATTCAAACGTAATTGTAAAATAAAAATTAAAAAATAAATTACCTGCTTGAAATTTTATAAAGCACAGATAAAATTTAGAACATATTTGGTGCATGGATTCATAATAAAGTAATATATAATTCTTACATTGTGAAACTTCTGTAGGAATCACAATCAAACAAATAAATGTCGTAAAGACACCAAATGACATTTGGAAGTCACACAGAAATGAAATTTTGAAATTAGTTTCAGGCACATTTAAGTTGACCTGTTCATCTGCTTGAATATTTTTTTTTTTGTAAAATTTAGTCGCAAAAACGTTTCCAGGTATAACGATAAAAAATATTTCCGTTTTTTATACGAGGCGTGTTCGGAAAGTAAGTACTGTTTGGTCATTAAAAAAATAAACTCACGAAAAAAACCGTTTTATTGAAATTTAAGTTTACTGTATATCTACATCACATTTCCACATATACTCGCCATTCTCTTTCAAGAACTTTTCGCAACGCTCTACCATTTAACTTAATTACTTAAGGCTGCAGTAAACTTGATTATTTTGCTTATAATATTTCGTGTTCTTACACATGATTTAAAATAAATTCATTATTTTATCATGCTTATAAAATGATTTTTTGTACTGAAAAAATACGTATTTAATGCTTTTTGTGTACTAAATGCCAAATTCGAAATGTCAGTCCCAGCATGTACTGAAAGCATGGATATGTGAAAAAGGGGGAGGGGGCACCCCCCTGGAATTTTGAAGTCCCTCACTGAGAGGGTCCACTTATGCTTGCAAAATCGTGACTGTGAAACAGGGTTGATAAACATTAACGTCAAAACTGTGTTTCAAGGAAATATTTAATTTTTTTGCATATTGCGTGTACATAGGCCAGAATAGGGGCGGTATACAACACACAAGCACCCTATCCAGAAATGACTTGTGTCGGTTCAAATCCACGCGTAAAACACTCGGGCCATTGCCCCCCCCCCATTTCTGGTAATTTACACAATCATCCTTAAGAATCACACATTTTGTTTGCACCCTGTCAGTAATGGAGTAATGTGGGATGCAGTATGGGAATAACCATTCGTAATGAAAATTTTTTTTTCTTAAAAAAAAATAAAAACTATCTGGAAAACTTAAGGTTTAAACGTATTTTTGAAAATAGAATGTTTACTGATTTATGAAAGAAATACTAAAAATTATGTGTTCAAAAACGAAGGCTACTTAACAGCAGTTAACCCACAACTACATACACCAACCAGTATTCCATACATTTCGTATGTGCTTGGACTGACATTAAAAATCGACTTTCAGTTAGTAAAACCTTACTTGTCTAGTATAAAACACATTCAGAAACAATTCAAAATTGTTATGTTATGCATTTATTTTAAAATCACGTGAAAAACACGAAATTTTTTGAAGCAAAAATAATTTAGGATACTTCCCCCTTGTAGCTTACCCACCAATAAAAAAATAGGTTGCCTGTAAAGTCGGTTAACGGACGGTAGTTTAACGTGACAACGTCATAAAAAAACATTGATGAAATGATTGCATACTTTTATGAATAAAATTGAATCATCTTTGTTGAATCATCACTATTTTGTATGGATAAAAAGAAGGAGTGAAATGAAATCTACAATTTAATTGATAAATTTACTTTTATTTGCACTCATTAATTCAAATATGTTTATAACTTTAACGAAGGTTTTTTTTTACACTATAACTTTTATACATGTTTGCTATTTAACTTCTTCCAATCTGTGTTATTCTGTTAAGGATAGGACGATGATAGGAAAAGTAGGAAACGAATGGGAGTGTTTCAAGTTTAATGTGCCTCGAAAAAGTCAAATCGATGGTTGTTCCAATCGAGTGGAAGAGAGATATATGCGGCGCAAGCGTACAATGAGCGTGACGGGACACAGCGTAACGGGACAATGAGCGCAACGGGACATTTTTTCGTGCGTGCAGCCGGCGTTCATCGATTTATTAGACGTTGCCACGTCAAATAGTACTGCAAACGGAAATAAACACCGCCAGTTGCTTCCACGAACAAGGAACGTTTGAATGAGGGGTGAGAATTCCGAGAAGCGAGTGTGTTCTCTGTGACGTAGGTAAACGCCCGGGTTGGGCAGGTTGGCGATCGGACACCAATTACGTCACGTCATCGATTCTTGAACGAGAAATAGAAAATCGATTTTCCCTACCTCTTAGATTATTATTTCAATAAAGTTTCTGTCCCACGCAGTTAGTATCTCTCATACAGCCGAAAGTTTATTTTCTGAAAGAAACGGTAACTAGCAGGCATTTCTGAAGGCCAATGTATTTATTTCAGATGACCCAAAGTTACGGGGCGACTGAAATGCTGCCCCTTGGAAGGGCAGCCCTTCAGGAGTTTTCTGGCAATGGTTTGTTTGTACAGCGACTGGAAGGGCAGCCCATCCAATTTCTGAAAACATGATTCTTTAAGTGTTTAAATAATCCTGAAAACTTTCCCCTTGGAAGGGCAGCGCATCAGGATTTTTCTGACAGTAGTGTTTTTGAAAGGTTGTCTGAATTGTTGCCCCTTGGATAGGCAGCCCTTCAGGAATTTTCTGACAGTGGTTAGTTTGTAAAGGGACTGGAAGGGCAGCCCTTCCAGTATCTTAAAATGTGTCTATTTTCGTAATTTTATAATCCTGAATTGTTGACCCTTGGAAGGGCAGCTTATCAGGCCACTTAACAAACTAACCACTGTCAGAAAAATCCTGAAGGGCTGCCCTTCCAAGGGGCAACAATTCAGCTCCCCCAAAGTTACCGCCATGCTTATTGTATTACAATAATGTAACTATCACTAAGCTTAAAGGTCAAGTATAATATCAGTATATTTTGTATTCCTCTTATTTACTTTATGTGCGATAAAAAAAAAACAAATTCATGCGTTCTCATGTTGCGAACACACTTATTTAATACGAAACTGGGACAGGTATTTAACGTAGAATTACTTAAAATAATGCCGAGCGTGATGAATGTACGATAATTATGTTTTAAACTACATTTATGGACGCGAATCACACGTAGTTTCTGCACTCGCCTCTAAAATTGGCTGCCGGAGCAGCTACGTCGACTATAGAACCATTCGATTTGCATACCGACATTTTAAACTACATAATGAAACGGCTCCGATAAAAGCGGAAAGACTCGAAAAGATACTGAACCCCCGGCCTTGGACTCCGATTTTCGACATCTTGTTAAAAATTCACTAAACAGATAATACTATAAAGTTTCTCCCTTTGGCTTTGTGAACTTTAGTTCGCGTCGTTCCACCACTGACAGCAACCACGAAATTTGCTCATACGAAATGGCGTTTACCGACGGTTAGGATGTTGCACATTAAAACTAAAAACATTACGTGCTTACCCAAGTATGTATTCCGATAAGCGAATTCTTGGAATTTCGAGAGCGTCCATGTGATGAGGTCGAATTAAAAAAAAATTGGTTGTTTGTAAAGTCGGTTTACGGACGATAGTTTAACGTGACAACGTCATAACAAAACATTGATGAAATGATTGCAAACTTTATGAATAAAATTGAATCATTTTTATTTTAATAATAAAAGAATAAATACTTGAAATTATACTAGGAATCAGATTTTTAAAATGCAAGAATAATTAACCTTTATTGCCGAAATAGTTGTTGTAATAAGCAATGAAAACCACATTAACTTTTCACTTCACTTTATAAACAGTCGAGTGGAAGAGAGATAGATGCGGCGCAAGCGTATAATGAGCGTGACGGGACACAGCGTAACGGAACAATGTGCGTAACGGGACACTTTTTCGTGCGTGCAGCCGGCGTTCATCGTTTTATAAGACGTTGTCCCGTCAAAGAAATCGATTATTCTGATGGCACTATTCTGCCCGTCGCGTCGCTACGCGGAAGCAACCCGGACCCCCGCCGCGCGCCTATGCTGCGAGCGATCGATGGGGTGTCGCCTGTCTCGTTAGCACGCGCGGGGTCAGAGGTCACGCTGCCGGCTCTCCCTCACCTCCCCCCTACCCGGGGCAGGGCAGGGCAGGGCATGGCAGGGGGCGCTTGTTAACACGGAGCTCCTGCACTGCAGACGTCACTTGGGCCAAGGATGCTGCGACCCCTTGTGTGACGGCGGGCTCCATGCCCGATCAACCGACCACAGTCAACCGCTTCCACAGTCCAACACCGGACATCTCTGTTTGTACACTAACAACACATGCGTCTAGCGGCAAGAGGCGTAACCAAAAAAAAATTTACTGGAAGTTCATACCTCCCATAAATCTGCACAATGATTAAAAAAAAAAAATTTGTTGTCTGTAAAGTCGGTTTACGGACGATAGTTTAACGTGACAACGTCATAACAATACATTGATGAAATGATTGCATACTTTTATGAATAAAATTGAATCATTTTTATTGAATTATCACTATTTTGTATGGATACAAAGAAGGAGTGAAATCAAATCTACAATTTAATTGATAAATTTACTTTTATTTGCATTCATTAATTCAACTTTAACGAAGAGATTATTTTAACTATAACTTTTATACATGTTTGCTATTTAACTTCTTCCAATCTGTGTTATTCTGTAAGGATAGGACGATTATAGGAAAAGTAGGACACGAATGGGAGTGTTTCAAGTTTAATGTGCCTCAAAAAAGTAAAATCGATGGTTGTTCCAATCGAGTGGAAGAGAGATAGATGCGGCGCAAACGTACAATGAGCGTAACGGGACACAGCGTAACGGGACAATGTGCGTAACGCGACACTTTTTTATGTGTGTTGCCGGCGTTCATCAATTTATTAGACGTCACGTCAAAAAAAAGTTTTTCCAAAAAAAATAAAGTTATTTTTGTTGTCATAATGTTGGTGCCACCTGTTTCAAACAGATACATTTGATATAATGACTTCAAAACAATGCCAGCTAAGAGCTTTCCGGTATTAGTCTATAGTGTATTTGCTACAATATTTTGCTATCTTTGAAATATTTTTTCAAACTAAACGTTACAGTCTAGTAGATCCCGGTTTTGGACTTGATTTTTAAAAAGGAATTTTGTTAAAATACCACCCTTCATGTTAAAAATAATTAAATATTTAATACTTTAAATTGTCCGCTCATGTTAGAAGTTATACATCTATGACATGACTAAAATATTAATCTAAAATATTAAAAATAGTAGCTACATATATTTTCACACAATCACGTACGTATGTTTGTATACTCGATTTTGCTTAAACGACTGAAATACAGTCAGTAAATACTTTCGACAAACAAAGATTATTATTTTTTAGCTGATTCAGCATTATTATAAATATATTTTTTTATCGTTATCAACAAGTAAAAAAAAAACTTTTCACATACGAAATTCGAACCAAGTACTTTAAGATTACGAAGCGCGCTTGTTGACGCCTTGCTACCAACACGACTCGGGAGTCTTAAGGAGAATAAGTGTTATATTTAATGTAGAGCCAGTTTTTTTTAAATGTATTTTAAAACTTGGGTTTACTCTTTACTATGCCTAATTTATTTTACCCAATATATTCTAGGGTAGTTTCACTATCAGGAAAGATTCATTTGGCACACCAGTATGTTTTGGTATGTACCGTAATATTTACAAAAGTGACTATATACGGGTTTATGTTGCTACAAGAGGGACCGCCATCTTGGTTAAACATTTACGTTCATCGACTTCCGCTCGGCTCACAGAATGCTGTATACCAGGAGCTAAAATGTTAGCATATAAAATTTTTTAAACGTTTGTGACAATGGAGAGGGTCCAAGGAAAATAAACAGAGAATAAAGGGCTTGTTTGATACACGCAAACAAGTGTTTGTCTGTGGGGAAATAAATATTTTTGCTGCAAAAATACATTAAGTTTGCCAAACTAAATATTTCGGGAATATCAACATTGATTTTGTAGACGTAAAAAATATACACTTGAGTCGACGATGCTATTTTGTTGGGTTTACAAAATATTCCCTACTGCAAAACATTTGTTTGAATCAACTCTATAGGCCTCTATTTGTTTCACTAAATATAAAATATATTTTCAGGCAAAAAAATTGGTTGTCTGTAAAGTCGGTTTACGGACGATAGTTTAACGTGACAACGTCATAACAAAACATTGATTAAATGATTGCATACTTTTATGAATAAAATGGAATCATTTTTATTTTAATAATAAAAGAATATATACTTGAAATTATACTAGTAATCAGATTAGTGAAATGCAAGAATAATGAACCTTTATTTCCGAAATTGTTGTAATAAGCAATGAAAACCACATTAACTTTTCACTTCACTTTATAAACAGTCGACGAAACAGTTCACATGTAGATGACTTGTAATTTATTTTAAAAACTGGAGTTTAGCTATAAAGTTTATATATAATTATGAACAAGTTTTCATATAAATAAATTGTAATCAAATATCTGTCATCAACTGTATGAATCACCATAATATTTATTCAATTCTAACATAACCTATTATTACTGCACTCGCCGACAGATGCTACATTTTTAATAATAAAAGAATAAATACTTGAAATTATACTAGTTATCGGATTTTTAATATGCAAGAATAATTAACCTTTATTGCCGAAAGTGTTGTTGTAATAAGCAATAAAAAAAAGATTAAAATTCGTCGAGAATATGTTACATTTTTATGTCTTCCAGTGCTCAAAATGATATGCAATTGTGGCCCCGGCCACGAAATTTTATTTATAATTCATTAATAATAACGCCCATCGCGATAAACAAAGGAAAATATGTATTAACGAGTGCCTGGTTCCCGCGGCAGCTTATAGAGAGCAGGATTCGTTCGGTTCGCATCCGTCACCGTAGATAGCAGCACCGTAGGGTAGTAATATTATTTCGATTTTATAATACGATTTTATAACAAATACGCATCCCAAATACACCAAACATATTTATAATGTGTTACAATATTTTTTTAAACATTGTGCAAAAGATCTCGGGTGAAATATGAATTACATATTATGTGTAACTGTAAAACACCATTGTTCGTTAAAAACGTATTTGAAAATTCAACATTACTTTTAAATAACCGTACCGATTGTGCTGAAAATCGGTGGACGATCGTTAAATTTTATAATATTAATAATTCAAACGACGAAAACATGATTGAAAAGTCAAATCGATTGATGTTCCAATCGAATGGAAGATATATACGGCGCATGCGTACAATGAGCGTAACGGAACACATCCGTAGTGGGACAATGTGCATTACGGGACACTTTTTCGTGTGTGCAGCCGGCGTTCATCGATGGCGTTCATCGATTAATTAGATGTTGTCACGTCAAAAAAAAACCTTTCTCTCATTTTGATATTAAATATTAAAACTAGCTGATTCATGATACTGCCATACACAGGGCTAATTCCTTACATAATGTGGAGCAAAATATTTTAATTAAATGCTAAACCTTTTCGCAATATTTACAGAGTATATCGACAAAATTTTAAAAAATGCCTTACAATGAACAGCTTGTTGAGATAGGGATATATGTGGCACAGAGTTTCTAAACGACTGCACAAACATGTATAAAGCATGCCGGGCAGTAGGCCGAGGGAGCGAGGTAGTGACAGCTCAGGCCGGGCAGTCTGCCGAGGGAGCGAGGTAGTGACAGCTCAGGCCGGGCAGTCGGCCGAGGAAGCGAGGTAGTGACAGCTCAGGCCGGGCAGTCGGCCGAGGGAGCGAGGTAGTGACAGCTCAGGCCGGGCAGTCGGCCGAGGGAGCGAGGTAGTGACAGCTCAGGCCGGGCAGTAGGCCGAGGGAGCGAGGTGGTGACAGCTCAGGCCGGGCAGTCGGCCGAGGGAGCGAGGTGGTGACAGCTCAGGCCGGGCAGTCGGCCGAGGGAGTGAGGTGGTGACAGCTCAGGCCGGGCAGTCGGCCGAGGGAGCGAGGTGGTGACAGCTCAGGCCGGGCAGTCGGCCGAGGGAGTGAGGTGGTGACAGCTCAGGCCGGGCAGTCGGCCGAGGGAGCGAGGTGGTGACAGCTCAGGCCGGGCAGTCTGCCGAGGGAGCGAGGTGGTGACAGCTCAGGCCGGGCAGTCGGCCGAGGGAGCGAGGTGGTGACAGCTCAGGCCGGGCAGTCGGCCGAGGGAGCGAGGTGGTGACAGCTCAGGCCGGGCAGTCGGCCGAGGGAGCGAGGTGGTGACAGCTCAGGCCGGGCAGTCGGCCGAGGGAGCGAGGTGGTGACAGCTCAGGCCGGGCAGTCGGCCGAGGGAGCGAGGTGGTGACAGCTCAGGCCGGGCAGTCGGCCGAGGGAGCGAGGTGGTGACAGCTCAGGCCGGGCAGTCGGCCGAGGGAGCGAGGTGGTGACAGATCAGGCCGGGCAGTCGGCCGAGGGAGCGAGGTGGTGACAGCTCAGGCCGGGCAGTCGGCCGAGGGAGCGAGGTGGTGACAGCTCAGGCCGGGCAGTCGGCCGAGGGAGCGAGGTGGTGACAGCTCTGGCCGGGCAGTCGGCCGAGGGAGCGAGGTGGTGACAGCTCAGGCCGGGCAGTCGGCCCAGGAATTAGGAAGTGACAGCTCAGGGCGGGCAGTCGGCCGAGGGAGTGAGGTAGTGACAGCTCAGGCCGGGCAGTCGGCCGAGGGAGCGAGGTGGTGACAGCTCAGGCCGGGCAGTCGGCCGAGGGAGCGAGGGAGTGACAGCTCAGGGCGGCAGGCTGCCGAGGGAGCGAGGTAGTGTAATCTCAGGCCGGGCAGACGGCCGAGGGAGCGAGGTAGTGACAGTTCAGGCCGGGCAGTCGGCCGAGGGAGCGAGGTGGTGACAGCTCAGGCCGGGCAGTCTGCCGAGGGAGCGAGGTAGTGACAGCTCAGGCCGGGCAGTCGGCCGAGGGAGCGAGGTAGTGTAATCTCAGGCCGGGCAGTCTGCCGAGGGAGCGAGGTAGTGACAGCTCAGGCCGGGCAGTCGGCCGAGGGAGCGAGGTAGTGTAATCTCAGGCCGGGCAGACGGCCGAGGGAGCGAGGTAGTGACATCTCAGGCCGGGCAGTCGGCCGAGGGAGCGAGGTAGTGTAATCTCAGGCCGGGCAGTCTGCCGAGGGAGCGAGGTAGTGACAGCTCAGGCCGGGCAGTCGGCCGAGGGAGCGAGGTAGTGACAGTTCAGGCCGGGCAGTCGGCCGAGGGAGCGAGGTGGTGACAGCTCAGGCCGGGCAGTCGGCCGAGGGAGCGAGGTGGTGACAGCTCAGGCCGGGCAGTCTGCCGAGGGAGCGAGGTAGTGTAATCTCAGGCCGGGCAGACGGCCGAGGGAGCGAGGTAGTGACAGCTCAGGCCGGGCAGTCTGCCGAGGGAGCGAGGTAGTGTAATCTCAGGCCGGGCAGACGGCCGAGGGAGCGAGGTAGTGACAGCTCAGGCCGGGCAGTCTGCCGAGGGAGCGAGGTAGTGTAATCTCAGGCCGGGCAGACGGCCGAGGGAGCGAGGGAGTGACAGCTCAGGCCGGGCAGTCTGCCGAGGGAGCGAGGTAGTGTAATCTCAGGCCGGGCAGACGGCCGAGGGAGCGAGTTAGTGACAGTTCAGGCCGGGCAGTCGGCCGAGGGAGCGAGGTGGTGACAGCTCAGGCCGGGCAGTCTGCCGAGGGTGCGAGGTAGTGACAGCTCAGGCCGGGCAGTCGGCCGAGGGAGCGAGGTAGTGTAATCTCAGGCCGGGCAGTCTGCCGAGGGAGCGAGGTAGTGACAGCTCAGGCCGGGCAGTCGGCCGAGGGAGCGAGGTAGTGTAATCTCAGGCCGGGCAGACGGCCGAGGGAGCGAGGTGGTGACAGCTCAGGCCGGGCAGTCGGCCGAGGGAGCGAGGTAGTGACAGCTCAGGCCGGGCAGACGGCCGAGGGAGCGAGGTAGTGACAGTTCAGGCCGGGCAGTCGGCCGAGGGAGCGAGGTGGTGACAGCTCAGGCCGGGCAGTCTGCCGAGGGAGCGAGGTAGTGTAATCTCAGGCCGGGCAGACGGCCGAGGGAGCGAGGTAGTGACAGCTCAGGCCGGGCAGTCTGCCGAGGGAGCGAGGTAGTGTAATCTCAGGCCGGGCAGACGGCCGAGGGAGCGAGGTAGTGACAGCTCAGGCCGGGCAGTCTGCCGAGGGAGCGAGGTGGTGACAGCTCAGGCTGGGCAGACGGCCGAGGGAGCGAGGTAGTGACAGCTCAGGCCGGGCAGTCGGCCGAGGGAGCGAGGTGGTGACAGCTCAGGCCGGGCAGTCTGCCGAGGGAGCGAGGTAGTGTAATCTGAGGCCGGGCAGACGGCCGAGGGAGCGAGGTAGTGACAGCTCAGGCCGGGCAGTCGGCCGAGGGAGCGAGGTAGTGTAATCTCAGGCCGGGCAGACGGCCGAGGGAGTGAGGTAGTGACAGCTCAGGCCAAACAGTCGGCCGAAGGAGCGAGGTAGTGTAATCTCAGGCCGGGCAGACGGCCGAGGGAGCGAGGTAGTGACAGCTCAGGCCGGGCAGTCGGCCGAGGGAGCGAGGTGGTGACAGCTCAGGCCGGGCAGTCTGCCGAGGGAGCGAGGTAGTGTAATCTCAGGCCGGGCAGACGGCCGAGGGAGCGAGGTAGTGACAGCTCAGGCCGGGCAGTCGGCCGAGGGAGCGAGGTAGTGTAATCTCAGGCCGGGCAGACGGCCGAGGGAGCGAGGTAGTGACAGCTCAGGCCGGGCAGTCGGCCGAGGGAGCGAGGTGGTGACAGCTCAGGCCGGGCAGTCTGCCGAGGGAGCGAGGTAGTGTAATCTCAGGCCGGGCAGACGGCCGAGGGAGCGAGGTAGTGACAGCTCAGGCAGGGCAGTCTGCCGAGAGAGCGAGGTAGTGTAATCTCAGGCCGGGCAGACGGCCGAGGGAGCGAGGTAGTGACAGCTCAGGCCGGGCAGTCGGCCGAGGGAGCGAGGTGGTGACAGCTCAGGCCGGGCAGTCTGCCGAGGGAGCGAGGTAGTGTAATCTCAGGCCGGGCAGACGGCCGAGGGAGCGAGGTAGTGACAGCTCAGGCCAGGCAGTCGGCCGAGGGAGCGAGGTGGTGACAGCTCAGGCCGGGCAGTCTGCCGAAGGAGCGAGGTAGTGTAATCTCAGGCCGGGCAGACGGCCGAGGGAGCGAGGTAGTGACAGCTCAGGCCGGGCAGTCTGCCGAGGGAGCGAGGTAGTGTAATCTCAGGCCGGGCAGACGGCCGAGGGAGCGAGGTAGTGACAGCTCAGGCCGGGCAGTCGGCCGAGGGAGCGAGGTGGTGACAGCTCAGGCCGGGCAGTCGGCCCAGGAATTAGGTAGTGACAGCTCAGGGCGGGCAGTCGGCCGAGGGAGTGAGGTAGTGACAGCTCAGGCCGGGCAGTCGGCCGAGGGAGCGAGGTGGTGACAGCTCAGGCCGGGCAGTCGGCCGAGGGAGTGAGGTAGTGACAGCTCAGGCCGGGCAGTCGGCCGAGGGAGCGAGGTAGTGACAGCTCAGGCCGGGCAGTCTGACGAGGGAGCGAGGTAGTGTAATCTCAGGCCGGGCAGACGGCCGAGGGAGCGAGGTGGTGACAGCTCAGGCCGGGCAGTCGGCCGAGGGAGCGAGGTGGTGACAGCTCAGGCCGGGCAGTCGGCCGAGGGAGTGAGGTAGTGACAGCTCAGGCCGGGCAGTCGGCCGAGGGAGCGAGGTGGTGACAGCTCAGGCCGGGCAGTCGGCCGACGGAGTGAGGTAGTGACAGCTCAGGCCGGGCAGTCGGCCGAGGGAGCGAGGTAGTGACAGCTCAGGCCGGGCAGTCGGCCGAGGGAGTGAGGTAGTGACAGCTCAGGCCGGGCAGTCGGCCGAGGGAGCGAGGTAGTGACAGCTCAGGCCAGGCAGTCGGCCGAGGGAGCGAGGTGGTGACAGCTCAGGCCGGGCAGTCTGCCGAAGGAGCGAGGTAGTGTAATCTCAGGCCGGGCAGACGGCCGAGGGAGCGAGGTAGTGACAGCTCAGGCCGGGCAGTCTGCCGAGGGAGCGAGGTAGTGTAATCTCAGGCCGGGCAGACGGCCGAAAGAGCGTGGTAGTGACAGCTCAGGCCGGGCAGTCGGCCGAGGGAGCGAGGTAGTGACAGCTCAGGCCGGGCAGTCTGACGAGGGAGCGAGGTAGTGTAATCTCAGGCCGGGCAGACGGCCGAGGGAGCGAGGTGGTGACAGCTCAGGCCGGGCAGTCGGCCGAGGGAGCGAGGTGGTGACAGCTCAGGCCGGGCAGTCGGCCGAGGGAGTGAGGTAGTGACAGCTCAGGCCGGGCAGTCGGCCGAGGGAGCGAGGTGGTGACAGCTCAGGCCGGGCAGTCGGCCGACGGAGTGAGGTAGTGACAGCTCAGGCCGGGCAGTCGGCCGAGGGAGCGAGGTAGTGACAGCTCAGGCCGGGCAGTCGGCCGAGGGAGTGAGGTAGTGACAGCTCAGGCCGGGCAGTCGGCCGAGGGAGCGAGGTAGTGACAGCTCAGGCCGGGCAGTCGGCCGAGGGAGTGAGGTAGTGACAGCTCAGGCTGGGCAGTAGGCCGAGGGAGCGAGGTAGTGACAGCTCAGGCCGGGCAGACGGCCGAGGGAGTGAGGTAGTGCAGCTCAGGCCGGGCAGTCGGCCGAGGGAGCGAGGTAGTGACAGCTCAGGCCGGGCAGTCGGCCGAGGGAGCGAGGTGGTGACAGCTCAGGCCGGGCAGTCGGCCGAGGGAGTGAGGTAGTGACAGCTCAGGCCGGGCAGTCGGCCGAGGGAGCGAGGTGGTGACAGCTCAGGCCGGGCAGTCGGCCGAGGTAGCGAGGTGGTGACAGCTCAGGCCGGGCAGTCGGCCGAGGGAGCGAGGTAGTGACAGTTCAGGCCGGGCAGTCGGCCGAGGGAGCGAGGTGGTGACAGCTCAGGCCGGGCAGTCGGCCGAGGGAGCGAGGTGGTGACAGCTCAGGCCGGGCAGTCGGCCGAGGGAGTGAGGTAGTGACAGCTCAGGCCGGGCAGTCGGCCGAGGTAGCGAGGTGGTGACAGCTCAGGCCGGGCAGTCGGCCGAGGGTGCGAGGTAGTGTAATCTCAGGCCGGGCAGTCGGCCGAGGGAGCGAGGTAGTGACAGCTCAGGCCGGGCAGTCGGCCGAGGGAGCGAGGTGGTGACAGCTCAGGCCGGGCAGTCGGCCGAAGGAGTGAGGTAGTGACAGCTCAGGCCGGGCAGTAAGCCGAGGTTGCGAGGTGGTGACAGCTCAGGCCGGGCAGTCGGCCGAGGGTGCGAGGTAGTGTAATCTCAGGCCGGGCAGTCGGCCGAGGGAGCGAGGTGGTGACAGCTCAGGCCGGGCAGTCTGCCGAGGGAGCGAGGTGGTGACAGCTCAGGCCGGGCAGTCGGCCGAGGGAGCGAGGTGGTGACAGCTCAGGCCGGGCAGTCGGCCGAGGGAGCGAGGTGGTGACAGCTCAGGCCGGGCAGTCGGCCGAGGGAGCGAGGTGGTGACAGCTCAGGCCGGGCAGTCGGCCGAGGGAGCGAGGTGGTGACAGCTCAGGCCGGGCAGTCGGCCGAGGGAGCGAGGTGGTGACAGCTCAGGCCGGGCAGTCGGCCGAGGGAGCGAGGTGGTGACAGCTCAGGCCGGGCAGTCGGCCGAGGGAGCGAGGTAGTGACAGCTCAGGCCGGGCAGTCGGCCGAGGGAGCGAGGTGGTGACAGCTCAGGCCGGGCAGTCGGCCGAGGGAGCGAGGTGGTGACAGCTCAGGCCGGGCAGTCGGCCGAGGGAGCGAGGTGGTGACAGCTCAGGCCGGGCAGTCGGCCGAGGGAGCGAGGTGGTGACAGCTCAGGCCGGGCAGTCGGCCGAGGGAGCGAGGTGGTGACAGCTCAGGCCGGGCAGTCGGCCGAGGGAGCGAGGTGGTGACAGCTCAGGCCGGGCAGTCGGCCCAGGAATTAGGAAGTGACAGCTCAGGGCGGGCAGTCGGCCGAGGGAGTGAGGTAGTGACAGCTCAGGCCGGGCAGTCGGCCGAGGGAGCGAGGTGGTGACAGCTCAGGCCGGGCAGTCGGCCGAGGGAGCGAGGGAGTGACAGCTCAGGCCGGGCAGTCTGCCGAGGGAGCGAGGTAGTGTAATCTCAGGCCGGGCAGACGGCCGAGGGAGCGAGGTAGTGACAGTTCAGGCCGGGCAGTCGGCCGAGGGAGCGAGGTGGTGACAGCTCAGGCCGGGCAGTCTGCCGAGGGAGCGAGGTAGTGACAGCTCAGGCCGGGCAGTCGGCCGAGGGAGCGAGGTAGTGTAATCTCAGGCCGGCAGTCTGCCGAGGGAGCGAGGTAGTGACAGCTCAGGCCGGGCAGTCGGCCGAGGGAGCGAGGTAGTGTAATCTCAGGCCGGGCAGACGGCCGAGGGAGCGAGGTAGTGACAGCTCAGGCCGGGCAGTCGGCCGAGGGAGCGAGGTAGTGTAATCTCAGGCCGGGCAGTCTGCCGAGGGAGCGAGGTAGTGACAGCTCAGGCCGGGCAGTCGGCCGAGGGAGCGAGGTAGTGTAATCTCAGGCCGGGCAGACGGCCGAGGGAGCGAGGTGGTGACAGCTCAGGCCGGGCAGTCGGCCGAGGGAGCGAGGTAGTGACAGCTCAGGCCGGGCAGACGGCCGAGGGAGCAAGGTGGTGACAGTTCAGGCCGGGCAGTCTGCCGAGGGAGCGAGGTAGTGTAATCTCAGGCCGGGCAGTCGGCCGAGGGAGCGAGGTGGTGACAGCTCAGGCCGGGCAGTCGGCCGAGGGAGTGAGGTAGTGACAGCTCAGGCTGGGCAGTCGGCCGAGGTAGCGAGGTGGTGACAGCTCAGGCCGGGCAGTCGGCCGAGGTAGCGAGGTGGTGACAGCCCAGGCTGGGCAGTCGGCCGAGGTAGCGAGGTGGTGACAGCTCAGGCCGGGCAGTCGGCCGAGGTAGCGAGGTGGTGACAGCTCAGGCCGGGCAGTCGGCCGAGGTAGCGAGGTGGTGACAGCTCAGGCCGGGCAGTCGGCCGAGGTAGCGAGGTGGTGACAGCTCAGGCCGGGCAGTCGGCCGAGGGAGCGAGGTAGTGACAGCTCAGGTCGGGCAGTAGGCCGAGGGAGCGAGGTGGTGACAGCTCAGGCCGGGCAGTCGGCCGAGGGAGCGAGGTGGTGACAGCTCAGGCCGGGCAGTCGGCCGAGGGAGTGAGGTAGTGACACCTCGGGCCGGGCAGTCGGCCGAGGTAGCGAGGTGGTGACAGCTCAGGCCGGGCAGTCGGCCGAGGGTGCGAGGTAGTGTAATCTCAGGCCGGGCAGTCGGCCGAGGGAGCGAGGTAGTGACAGCTCAGGCCGGGCAGTCGGCCGAGGGAGCGAGGTGGTGACAGCTCAGGCCGGGCAGTCGGCCGAAGGAGTGAGGTAGTGACAGCTCAGGCCGGGCAGTAAGCCGAGGTTGCGAGGTGGTGACAGCTCAGGCCGGGCAGTCGGCCGAGGGTGCGAGGTAGTGTAATCTCAGGCCGGGCAGTCGGCCGAGGGAGCGAGGTGGTGACAGCTCAGGCCGGGCAGTCTGCCGAGGGAGCGAGGTGGTGACAGCTCAGGCCGGGCAGTCGGCCGAGGGAGCGAGGTGGTGACAGCTCAGGCCGGGCAGTCGGCCGAGGGAGCGAGGTGGTGACAGCTCAGGCCGGGCAGTCGGCCGAGGGAGCGAGGTGGTGACAGCTCAGGCCGGGCAGTCGGCCGAGGGAGCGAGGTGGTGACAGCTCAGGCCGGGCAGTCGGCCGAGGGAGCGAGGTGGTGACAGCTCAGGCCGGGCAGTCGGCCGAGGGAGCGAGGTGGTGACAGCTCAGGCCGGGCAGTCGGCCGAGGGAGCGAGGTGGTGACAGCTCAGGCCGGGCAGTCGGCCGAGGGAGCGAGGTGGTGACAGCTCAGGCCGGGCAGTCGGCCGAGGGAGCGAGGTGGTGACAGCTCAGGCCGGGCAGTCGGCCCAGGAATTAGGAAGTGACAGCTCAGGGCGGGCAGTCGGCCGAGGGAGTGAGGTAGTGACAGCTCAGGCCGGGCAGTCGGCCGAGGGAGCGAGGTGGTGACAGCTCAGGCCGGGCAGTCGGCCGAGGGAGCGAGGGAGTGACAGCTCAGGCCGGGCAGTCTGCCGAGGGAGCGAGGTAGTGTAATCTCAGGCCGGGCAGACGGCCGAGGGAGCGAGGTAGTGACAGTTCAGGCCGGGCAGTCGGCCGAGGGAGCGAGGTGGTGACAGCTCAGGCCGGGCAGTCTGCCGAGGGAGCGAGGTAGTGACAGCTCAGGCCGGGCAGTCGGCCGAGGGAGCGAGGTAGTGTAATCTCAGGCCGGGCAGTCTGCCGAGGGAGCGAGGTAGTGACAGCTCAGGCCGGGCAGTCGGCCGAGGGAGCGAGGTAGTGTAATCTCAGGCCGGGCAGACGGCCGAGGGAGCGAGGTAGTGACAGCTCAGGCCGGGCAGTCGGCCGAGGGAGCGAGGTAGTGTAATCTCAGGCCGGGCAGTCTGCCGAGGGAGCGAGGTAGTGACAGCTCAGGCCGGGCAGTCGGCCGAGGGAGCGAGGTAGTGTAATCTCAGGCCGGGCAGACGGCCGAGGGAGCGAGGTGGTGACAGCTCAGGCCGGGCAGTCGGCCGAGGGAGCGAGGTAGTGACAGCTCAGGCCGGGCAGACGGCCGAGGGAGCAAGGTGGTGACAGTTCAGGCCGGGCAGTCTGCCGAGGGAGCGAGGTAGTGTAATCTCAGGCCGGGCAGTCGGCCGAGGGAGCGAGGTGGTGACAGCTCAGGCCGGGCAGTCGGCCGAGGGAGTGAGGTAGTGACAGCTCAGGCTGGGCAGTCGGCCGAGGTAGCGAGGTGGTGACAGCTCAGGCCGGGCAGTCGGCCGAGGTAGCGAGGTGGTGACAGCCCAGGCTGGGCAGTCGGCCGAGGTAGCGAGGTGGTGACAGCTCAGGCCGGGCAGTCGGCCGAGGTAGCGAGGTGGTGACAGCTCAGGCCGGGCAGTCGGCCGAGGTAGCGAGGTGGTGACAGCTCAGGCCGGGCAGTCGGCCGAGGTAGCGAGGTGGTGACAGCTCAGGCCGGGCAGTCGGCCGAGGGAGCGAGGTAGTGACAGCTCAGGTCGGGCAGTAGGCCGAGGGAGCGAGGTAGTGACAGCTCAGGCCGGGCAGTCGGCCGAGGGAGCAAGGTAGTGTAATCTCAGGCCGGGAAGTCGGCCGAGGGAGTGAGGTAGTGACAGCTCAGGGCGGGCAGTCGGCCGAGGGAGTGAGGTGGTGACAGCTCAGGCCGGGCAGTCAGCCGAGGGAGCGAGGTGGTGACAGCTCAGGCCGGGCAGTCGGCCGAGGGAGTGAGGTAGTGACAGCTCAGGCCGGGCAGTCGGCCGAGGGAGCGAGGTAGTGACAGCTCAGGCCGGGCAGTCGGCCGAGGGAGTGAAGTAGTGACAGCTCAGGTCGGGCAGTCGGCCGAGGGAGCGAGGTAGTGACAGCTCAGGCCGGGCAGTCGGCCGAGGGAGCGAGGTAGCGACAGCTCAGGCCGGGCAGTCTGCCGAGGGAGCGAGGTAGTGTAATCTCAGGCCGGGCAGACGGCCGAGGGAGTGAGGTAGTGACAGCTCAGGCCGGGCAGTCTGCCGAGGGAGCGAGGTAGTGTAATCTCAGGCCGGGCAGACGGCCGAGGGAGCGAGGTGGTGACAGCTCAGGCCGGGCAGTCTGCCGAGGGAGCGAGGTAGTGTAATCTCAGGCCGGGCAGACGGCCGAGGGAGCGAGGTGGTGACAGCTCAGGCCGGGCAGACGGCCGAGGGAGCGAGGTGGTGACAGCTCAGGCCGGGCAGTCGGCCGAAGGAGCGAGGTAGTGTAATCTCAGGCCGGGCAGACGGCCGAGGGAGTGAGGTGGTGACAGCTCAGGCCGGGCAGTCGGCCGAAGGAGTGAGGTGGCGACAGCTCAGGCCGGGCAGTCTGCCGAGGGAGCGAGGTAGTGTAATCTCAGGCCGGGCAGACGGCCGAGGGAGTGAGGTAGTGACAGCTCAGGCCGGGCAGTCTGCCGAGGGAGCGAGGTAGTGTAATCTCAGGCCGGGCAGACGGCCGAGGGAGCGAGGTGGTGACAGCTCAGGCCGGGCAGACGGCCGAGGGAGCGAGGTGGTGACAGCTCAGGCCGGGCAGTCGGCCGAGGGAGTGAGGTAGTGACAGCTCAGGCCGGGCAGTCTGCCGAGGGAGCGAGGTAGTGTAATCTCAGGCCGGGCAGACGGCCGAGGGAGCGAGGTGGTGACAGATCAGGCCGGGCAGTCGGCCGAGGGAGCGAGGTGGTGACAGCTCAGGCCGGGCAGTCGGCCGAGGGAGCGAGGTGGTGACAGCTCAGGCCGGGCAGACGGCCGAGGGAGCGAGGTGGTGACAGCTCAGGCCGGGCAGACGGCCGAGGGAGCGAGGTGGTGACAGCTCAGGCCGGGCAGTCGGCCGAAGGAGCGAGGTAGTGTAATCTCAGGCCGGGCAGACGGCCGAGGGAGCGAGGTGGTGACAGCTCAGGCCGGGCAGTCGGCCGAGGGAGCGAGGTGGTGACAGCTCAGGCCGGGCAGACGGCCGAGGGAGCGAGGTGGTGACAGCTCAGGCCGGGCAGACGGCCGAGGGAGCGAGGTGGTGACAGCTCAGGCCGGGCAGTCGGCCGAGGGAGCGAGGTAGTGTAATCTCATGCCGGGCAGACGGCCGAGGGAGCGAGGTGGTGACAGCTCAGGCCGGGCAGTCGGCCGAGGGAGCGAGGTGGTGACAGCTCAGGCCGGGCAGACGGCCGAGGGAGCGAGGTGGTGACAGCTCAGGCCGGGCAGACGGCCGAGGGAGCGAGGTAGTGACAGCTCAGGCCGGGCAGTCTGCCGAGGGAGCGAGGTAGTGTAATCTCAGGCCGGGCAGACGGCCGAGGGAGCGAGGTGGTGACAGCTCAGGCCGGGCAGTCGGCCGAGGGAGCGAGGTGGTGACAGCTCAGGCCGGGCAGACGACCGAGGGAGCGAGGTGGTGACAGCTCAGGCCGGGCAGACGGCCGAGGGAGCGAGGTGGTGACAGCTCAGGCCGGGCAGTCGGCCGAAGGAGCGAGGTAGTGTAATCTCAGGCCGGGCAGACGGCCGAGGGAGCGAGGTGGTGACAGCTCAGGCCGGGCAGTCGGCCGAAGGAGTGAGGTGGCGACAGCTCAGGCCGGGCAGTCTGCCGAGGGAGCGAGGTAGTGTAATCTCAGGCCGGGCAGACGGCCGAGGGAGCGAGGTGGTGACAGCTCAGGCCGGGCAGACGGCCGAGGGAGCGAGGTGGTGACAGCTCAGGCCGGGCAGTCGGCCGAAGGAGTGAGGTGGCGACAGCTCAGGCCGGGCAGTCTGCCGAGGAAGCGAGGTAGTGTAATCTCAGGCCGGGCAGACGGCCGAGGGAGTGAGGTAGTGACAGCTCAGGCCGGGCAGTCTGCCGAGGGAGCGAGGTAGTGTAATCTTAGGCCGGGCAGACGGCCGAGGGAGCGAGGTGGTGACAGCTCAGGCCGGGCAGACGGCCGAGGGAGCGAGGTGGTGACAGCTCAGGCCGGGCAGTCGGCCGAGGGAGTGAGGTAGTGACAGCTCAGGCCGGGCAGTCGGCCGAGGGATCGAGGTGGTGACAGCTCAGGCCGGGCAGTCGGCCGAAGGAGTGAGGTGGCGACAGCTCAGGCCGGGCAGTCTGCCGAGGGAGCGAGGTAGTGTAATCTCAGGCCGGGCAGACGGCCGAGGGAGTGAGGTAGTGACAGCTCAGGCCGGGCAGTCTGCCGAGGGAGCGAGGTAGTGTAATCTCAGGCCGGGCAGACGGCCGAGGGAGTGAGGTAGTGACAGCTCAGGCCGGGCAGTCTGCCGAGGGAGCGAGGTAGTGTAATCTCAGGCCGGGCAGACGGCCGAGGGAGTGAGGTAGGGACAGCTCAGGCCGGGCAGTCGGCCGAGGGATTGAGGTAGTGACAGCTCAGGCCGGGCAGACGGCCGAGGGAGCGAGGTGGTGACAGCTCAGGCCGGGCAGTCGGCCGAAGGAGTGAGGTGGCGACAGCTCAGGCCGGGCAGTCGGCCGAGGGAGCGAGGTAGTGTAATCTCAGGCCGGGCAGACGGCCGAGGGAGCGAGGTGGTGACAGCTCAGGCCGGGCAGTCGGCCGAAGGAGTGAGGTGGCGACAGCTCTGGCCGGGCAGTCTGCCGAGGGAGCGAGGTAGTGTAATCAAAGGCCGGGCAGACGGCCGAGGGAGTGAGGTAGTGACCGCTCAGGCCGGGCAGTCTGCCGAGGGAGCGAGGTAGTGTAATCTCAGGCCGGGCAGACGGCCGAGGGAGCGAGGTGGTGACAGCTCAGGCCGGGCAGACGGCCGAGGGAGCGAGGTGGTGACAGCTCAGGCCGGGCAGTCGGCCGAGGGAGTGAGGTAGTGACAGCTCAGGCCGGGCAGTCTGCCGAGGGAGCGAGGTAGTGTAATCTCAGGCCGGGCAGACGGCCGAGGGAGCGAGGTGGTGACAGCTCAGGCCGGGCAGACGGCCGAGGGAGCGAGGTGGTGACAGCTCAGGCCGGGCAGTCGGCCGAGGGAGTGAAGTAGTGACAGCTCAGGCCGGGCAGTCTGCCGAGGGAGCGAGGTAGTGTAATCTCAGGCCGGGAAGACGGCCGAGGGAGCGAGGTGGTGACAGATCAGGCCGGGCAGTCGGCCGAGGGAGTGAGGTAGTGACAGCTCAGGGCGGGCAGTCGGCCGAGGGAGCGAGGTGGTGACAGATCAGGCCGGGCAGTCGGCCGAGGGAGTGAGGTAGTGACAGCTCAGGCCGGGCAGACGGCCGAGGGAGCGAGGTGGTGACAGATCAGGCCGGGCAGTCGGCCGAGGGAGTGAGGTAGTGACAGCTCAGGCCGGGCAGTCGGCCGAGGGAGCGAGGTAGTGACAGCTCAGGCCGGGCAGTCTGCCGAGGGAGCGAGGTAGTGTAATCTCAGGCCGGGCAGACGGCCGAGGGAGCGAGGTGGTGACAGCTCTGGCCGGGCAGTCGGCCGAGGGAGTGAGGTAGTGACAGCTCAGCCCGGGCAGTCGGCCGAGGGTGCGAGGTAGTGACAGCTCAGGCCGGGCAGTCGGCCGAGGGAGCGAGGTGGTGACAGCTCAGGCCGGGCAGTCGGCCGAGGGAGCGAGGTGGTGACAGCTCAGGCCGGGCAGTCGGCCGAGGGAGCGAGGTGGTGACAGCTCAGGCCGGGCAGTCGGCCGAGGGAGCGAGGTAGTGACAGCTCAGGCCGGGCAGTCGGCCGAGGGAGTGAGGTGGTGACAGCTCAGGCCGGGCAGTCGGCCGAGGGAGCGAGGTGGTGACAGCTCAGGCCGGGCAGTCGGCCGAGGGAGCGAGGTGGTGACAGCTCAGGCCGGGCAGTCGGCCGAGGGAGCGAGGTGGTGACAGCTCAGGTCTGGTCTCTTCTCACGTGTGAGAGACGTACCTGCCCCGAGGGCGTCGTTCCCAGATGCGATGTCCGTTGGAATTTAGACGAGGGGCTAATGACGCCGCGCGTGCAAACGGCGTTAGACCCCGCGCGCTAATTGGCCGGGAGCAGGACGCCGGACCGCGCAGGTGCGTTTACGACCAATGATCGCCGTCGGGACTCTGCGCTCGTCCGCTCTACTCCTGTTGTTAATTACTTCCGTGGTTTTTTAATGTGCCACATCCTAGCTCGCGGTATGCAGTCCGTCTTAGAGAAGCAGTTATGGCAGTTTGCGATAAGCACATGGAAAAGCTTTCAGGCAAGAACAGAAGACATAGCTGGTGGACGCAAGATCTGCAAGATCAGAGAACAAGACTCAAGTCTCTTCGGAAACGAATGAAGCGGCAGACTGATCAAGAGTTGAAGAGTCTTCACTCGTGGAATACCGAAGAAACAAGAAAAGTTATACTAAAGCAGTCAGGGGTGCCAAGAGAGCTTCATGGCGGAAAACCGTAACGGAGACCGGAAATACTGATACATGGGGTCTGATATATAAGATGTGTGCGAACAAACTTAAGCGACCCTTGGAGATACCTTCTCTGTTGGATGAAAATGAGGAACCATCTATAAGGGCAAACTTGCATATGGTGCTACATGAATTGCTCCCGGATGATAGTCCAGAAAATGACACAGAAGACCAGAAGGTCAAGAGAGAAGCAATGATTGCCATTCCCTCTACGGAGGATACGGCCCCATTTAGTGCAGCCGAATTATTGCAGGTTGTTAAGACCCTGAGATTAAAAAAGGCTCCTGGGCACGACAATGTGACATCTGAGATACTTCTTAGAGTCTATGGAGAAGTCCATAAGGATTTGCTAGCACTATATAACAGTGCATTGTTGACGGGGACATTCCCAAGTGACTGGAAGAAGGGAATATTGAAGATTTTATATAAGGGCAATGGTAAGGATCCTGGCCATGTCAAATCATATAGACCCTTGACCATGCTTCCTCTCTTCGGAAAAAAATTGGAAAAGCTTATAACCTTACGCATCACTCAATTCTTGGATGTCCATAATGGACTGAGTGATTTGCAGTATGGATTTCGGAAGGGTAGGAGCACGGAAAAGGCAATTCTGCGAATGATGCAAAAAGTTAACACCATCAACGCACAGTATGTCATGGCTATTACACTGGATATTGCTGGGGCCTTTGATAATGCCTGGTGGCCCCAGATCATGTGGAGGTTGAAGGAGCTAAACTGTCCAAGGAACCTATACAAACTGGTACTTTCCTTTTTTCATGACAGAACATGTGTGTGCACTATGGGATATGTCTCCTGCAATAAGGTACTTACGAAGGGATGCCCCCAAGGATCCGTCTTGGGTCCTCTCTTGTGGAATGTCTTGTTTGATGAACTGCTCAGATTGGAGCTCCCGTATGGGTGTGACATCTTCGGATATGCCGATGATGGCCTGCTTATCATCCCAGGCAATTCAAGACGGCTCCTCGAAGAAAAGGCGGAGGAGGCTCTTACCATTGTCCGAGACTGGACCATGCGGTGCAAGCTTAAGATAGCCCCGGATAAAATGGAGTCTGTTATGCTAAAGGGAAGACTTAGCTCAAATATACCCCCGGTGATCAGGTACGACGGAAGACCAGTGAAAGCTGTGTCATCTCTGAAGTACCTAGGGGTTTGGTTGGATCAATGTGGTCAATTTAACACACATGCCAAAGAAACGAGCTGCAAGTCAACTATCCTCTTTCATGAAATGCGTTCAGTGGCTCCGGCTGGATGGGGGCTAGTGTATAATACCATGATGAGGATTTATGAAGCCACCTTTATTGCAGTAGTTTGTTATGCTGCAGTGGTCTGGTACCACGCAGCACTACAAGTTCACATCAAGAGAAAATTGCTTACTGCACAAAGAACTGCATTGTTAACTGTGGCTAAGGCGTATCGGACAACATCTACTGAGGCCTTGCAAGTAGTCACGGGAGCAATCCCTATTGACTTACTCCTGAAGGAACGAGGAGAATTGTCATTGCTTGCTACCGGTGGCCCAGTCTCAAAAGGAGACAAGCGGATCGCCAGAGAACTCACTCTTGATGCATGGCAACAACGTTGGGATTCTTCCAACAATGGCAGATATACGTATCGGATACTTCCGAATATTAGAGAACGCCTCAAGAGACGGACTATTCCAGTGGACCATTACTGCACTCAGTATCTTACGGGTCACGGAAATTTCAAGGCTAAATTGTACACCATGAACTTGGTGGACGACCCAATGTGTGCAGTCTGCGGGCTTCCAGATACTGCCATCCATGTTATGTTGGAATGTTCTAAGGTGCATGACATTCGGCAACGTTATGAAGACCTCGCATCAAATTTACAATTGTCCCTCTGGAACATTTCTGGTTTGTTGGCTGATCCAGAGGGTCAAAGAATATGGAAAAATTATTGCAATGAGATTGGCAAGAGATTAGAAGAGTTCGATAGCTGGATGGCAGCAATGGACCTTCAAGAACATCAAGAAGGAGAATAACATCTGCAATTGTGGGGAATAGTTAGACAAGAGACAATAGTTGAAGAATATCAAGACATAGCCCATACTCGGATTTGGTATTTTATTAACTCACAAAAGTGACAACTGTTGATGGAACTAGAATGATTAAGTAAGGGAATTGGAAGCAGGTGTTGGAGAGGGTTGCGGATGCAACAGATGGACTGGATTGGCATTTTATGATAGAACTATGGAAGGAAAAGAAGAGAAACACTTGCTGGCTGTGGAATCGGCGCCCCTGCATGGGTTCGGTGCCGGGTACTAGTAATCGTCCTGTCACCGGGGACATGCGGGGTGATTCCACGTGGATTGATGAGGTAAAAGTTTTATATATCCACCGCCGGTTTATATAATTGTGGACACAAGAAATGCATATATATTTGAAAATTTGACAAAGCTATAACCTGGCTGCAGCGCCGGCGGTGAAAACAGGTTGGATGAGTTGTTCTGGTTAATGGCCCTCGAGTGACGAAAATCAAGTCACTCAATGGAAACATGGGAATATAGGCCAAAAATTGGAAAATTAAAGTAGTGCACTTGGTACACCCCTACTGGGGTTTAGTTCCAGGTGGAGGAGGTGGTGAGGCTTGGCCGGGCTTTTGCCCAGAATAACTTGTTAATTACTTCCGTGGTTTTTTAATGTGCAACATCCTAGCTCGCGGTATGTGCTTTGAATATATATACTGTATAGAAGTCGCGAGTGGATAGGATTTACTCTACGTTTTTCAGAAGCGTATAATGAGCAGCTTGGGAACTTCACCGCTGCAGTGCGCTGCCGTAACGCCCCGTATCGTCTTAGTTGTTATTTACACGTTAGAGCGCAGCACTGTCGCCCGCTGTCATTCCTCGCACCCCTCATCCATCATTCACTGCAGCTCAACGTCGTTCAGCAGGAGGGGGAAGGGGTGTCTGAAGAGCTCGACACTTGTCCGCTAGAGACCACCACAATTCGATGCCCTAGAGATGGTGGCGATTGCGGCGGTGAATTAACCAACTACCTCAAAACCGTATTAGAATTTTTAACCTGGGCTGGCGACTTCTATACAGTATATATATTCAAAGGTATGGGGCATTGGTGGGAGTAATTTCGTGCATGTAACGGAAATGTTCAACCACAAGACTGTGGTTGGCGTGTACCAAAGTTCAAAAAGACAAAGGGAAACTTTACAGTGTCAACTTTTTAAATAATTTCATTAATATGGGCAGCTTTTTAATAAAACTCCTTGTTAAAAATCAAGCCCAATCCGGGATTTAGTATTTTTTCGTAGTCTTTTTTTTTCTCCTATCGGTGCCGTTTATTTATATAGTTTAAAATTTTGGTCTTTTAATGGAATGTTTCGATTGCCAATGAAGTTATTCCGACAGCGGTTTATAGCGACGGGTACGAAAACTACCTGTGATACGCGTCCAGAAATTAGTTGAAAACACAATTGGCGCGTATTTATCACTCTTGGAGTTATTTTAAAGAATTCTACGTCAATTTTTCGTGTCCGAGTTTTTGTATTAAAAGTGTATTTGCAACACGAGAACAATTGAATTTTCTCGTTAAATGGTTAGATTTTACACATCTCTGGCGAGTACAGAAATACTCCCTCACATTTTCTGAAGTGAAATATATTAATAAAGCCGGAGGCGTGCGTCGTGGAGGTGACTCTCCAAGAGCGTAACGAAAAGTGCAACGGTTAGGCGTGGGGTTGCCAGGTGAATGCAGTAGTAAAAGGGGAATTATGACTGGCACACTACTCTGTCTCGGGCCTATCGTTGGCGAAGTGACAATACAGTGCTGCATTTTGACGTGATAACGTCCTTTAAATCGATTATCACCGGCGGCATGCACGAAAAAGCATGACTCATTGTCACGTTCCGCCTGAGCCGAGCGTGCAAGCGAGAGCGCGGAACAAGCGATAGAGAGGCGGGATCGGCTCGTGACGCATCTATCTCTCTCTTCCACTCCATCGGTCGATGCGTCCGAGTAGAAGAGAGACAGCTGCAGCACACAACTTACACGTGAACTGTTTTGTCAGCTGTTTATAAAGTGAAGTGAAAAGTTAATGTGGTTTGTATGCAATTCTTCATCAATGTTTTCTTATGATGTTATCACGTAAAATTATCGTCCCTAAACCGACTTTACAGAGAAACCCCCCCCCCCTTCCCACCCACCCAATTTTTCTTCATAACGCTTGAAACGAGAAACTGCACTTTACTCGGGCAAACATACAGCGTGCCGAGCGTGCGAGGATGTTCTTCCACTAGTCGATCTTAGAGGAAAGACTGTAAGGCATTTTGACGTGACAACGTCTAATTAATCTATGAACGCCGGCTGCACGCACGAAAAAAGATAACTCATTGTCCCGTTACGCACATTGTCCCGTTATGCTTTGTCCCGTTATGCTCATTGTACGCTTGCGCCGCATCTATCTCTCTTCCACTCGATTGGAACAACCATCGGTTTGCCTTTTTCCGAGGCACATTAAACTTGAAACACTCCCATTCGTTTCCTACTTTTCCTATCGTCGTCCTATCCTTAACAGAATAACACAGATTGGAAGAAGTTAAATAGCAAACATGTATAAAAGTTATAGTTCAAATAATCTGTTCGTTAAAGTAATAAACATATTTGAATTAATGAGTGCAAATAAAAGTAAATTTTTCAATTAAATTGTAGATTTCATTTCAGTCCTTCTTTGTATCCATACGAAATAGTGATAATTCAATAAAAATGATTCAATTTTATTTATAAAAGTATGCAATCATTTTATCAATGTTTTGTTATGACGTCACGTTAATCTATCGTCCGTAAACCGACTTTACAGACAACCAATTTTCTTTTATGCATGTCAGCGTCACATTGCAAGATTTACCTTTATTTGGAACTGCATGTCTAACCTACAAAAACTTAAAACTTACAGTCGAATTCTGTCGAACGTATTATTTTCTATTCCGAGGCCTCAGAATAATTTTTTATAGAAGTGTAACTAGCCTAATCGATTGTATTATACTTTTGAATAAGTAAATTTTCTCGAAAGTTTGTCATGTGTTTACGCAAGTTACACGTATTGTGATTTCTGTTTGCACTACAAGAACATTTTAAATAAGTGAATATGGCTCCTCAACAACATATGACATCACTCGTCGTTCACGAGAGCCTAGTATGATAATACTTAAATTTTGTGATTGATGTTGAATAAATAAATCTAATTAGAGGTACGATGGGGAATTATTGCAGGTAACCCCTCCCTTGTTGGATCGTACGCAACACCGAGAAGTTGAACGAACAGATACCAAATTTATAGGCTCGTGTTACGCTGGTAGTCCGTCCGTCAGAATTACGAGTCTGCCAAACGTCCCATAGGCGGACGGATGACTTTTTTAGGGCCATCTGATTGGGTGCAGGTCACAAGATTGACAAAGGAACGGAAGCGATGGGCTATTGTAAGGCTAGGCTCAAAATTAACAAAAAAAATGTGAGTCCCTAGCAGGCCATGCATACGACTGTGCCCGAAACCTGTGTGAAATAGAGTCACTATTAATTTTAGCCAATGAAATTTCGCGATGTGTCAGACATATGTTGTTTGTGTTATTAAATAACTATATAACTACGAAAATGTTTGTTCCGTGACATTTGACCACCAGTTTAAAAAAAATGTTTTTAACAATAATTAGATTTATTAACATAAATTTAACGGTCTTAGTACAGTAATATAGCCGTTCACTTGATTTTTAAGTCCCTCTGCAAGTAAAAGGTACTGTCTGAATTATAGGTGTTGTGTCTATTGTGGGGTAATTGCGTGCGCGAGTATTATGTTCCACAAAGTTTGATCTGAACTTGTTCAAAAATATTTGTTTTGTCGATTTTGAGAGGTTGTTAGAATGCGGTGTATTACGTCAGGGTGGTGTTGTTGCCAGCAGAAATGTTGTGGTTTTTTTTGCACCAATTAATAAAATAGTTAAATTCTGTTATTTTTGAAAAAAAAACAAACAAACAATTCTATCCTTTTCACTCGGTATTTGATTTGGTTAAAATCTGGCAACATTTTAACACCTGTCGCGAGCTCACATGGAACAGCTACACACCAGCGAAGTTAGCAGTTATGGAAAAGAAAACATCGCACTGGGTTTTCTTAAGATCTGGATCGCTGCTAGCTAAGTGGTGATTTTCCGGGCCTCCTCAGAAGATGTCAGGAGACGTTGATGGAACCTGTTTAAATAAAAAGATAATTTTAAACGAAGTTCTATCAATGTTTAAAATTCCAAAGTGTAAGAACTCGGACGCTTTTGGCATCTTTTAGTGGTATTGATTGGGCGCGGGAAAAAGCCAATAGCAGACTTTCCCCCATTTTTTTCTGGAACTTCCTTCCTTAATATAAATATTAGACAGAGTTCCTTAAAACAACAGAAATACGTGCGGGTGAATCTAAATAGAAATCTTATTATCTCCCGAAAGTAAAAAAAAAAAGTATTACAAATCGCATTACGGTTCGAGTTCAAGGCAGTTATACCAACATAAACGAATTTTAAATGCCAAAAAGTGAAGCAAGGGCTTTAGCTTCGTTGGGTTAATTTACCAGGCTTGGAGTTTCTTTGTGCGCTTGCTGTGCCGCAAAAATTAATCCGCGAACCAAGGAAGGAAAAAAAAAAATCTATACATACATACGTTTGCAGCAAACGAATATCCCGCTGCTAATTAGTGGCTAATGAAGTAGTTCGCACGATGGTGCTCAAATCTTTTGCGCCAGCGGGGAATAATTCTTGCACAAAGGCACCGAGATTTTAATTAACTTTCTGGAAGGCTCTCATTTCGCATGTCGAGTGGAAGAGGGGCTATGCGCGAGTTTATCTCCAGATGACACGCCTCCTAGCGGAGAAATGAGATCTGAAAATGTTTTACCGCCGTGAATTTAGCCAGCAATAACGCTGTAATTACCTCTTCAATTTGTTCCTGACTTGAGATCCGAAACGGGGGGGAAAAAAACCCCCGCATAATTGCGAAGCATTCATCATCCTCGCTTAATGCAAACGTCAGATATGGGTATTTAAAAAAAAAACGCCTCCGCGATTTATACACACAGTTATTCTTATAAAACCACAAAACGTGAGGTTTGAAGATTCATTTACTGCTTTTGCTGTTCTCATACGTAAGACAAAATATTATTTTTTTTTTTCGTCTTTCGCCAGTTTACAAAAGCATTTATTACAGTCACCCAAATTGAACGAAAATATGATATATTAAAATAAAGCAACAAAATAATCGGGTTAAGTATATTTGAGTAGTGCATAATCATATATAGGTAAGGTAAGGGGTTAAGCATGCGCCGTTGTAATCTGTGTTAGTATATTTACAGGTCACCACGATTAATCAGCCTCCTCGATCGTTCTACTCTGTGTTGGCCACACGCATCTACCAATGCGGATCAAATAAAAATAATTTTTGTGCAGAAAAAAACTAAAATATCTTAATCACGTTTGATGAGTTTAAAAATTGTTTATGATACAACAACTGTGATTCGAAAAAACGAAGAAGTGTGTTTGCGCTCCGAGTTGTCGCAAGTTGCCCGAGGGACGATCGTTCGGGAAGTACAGCATAATATTTGCGCAGCTCGAAAATCCCTGCCGCAAGGTTTCGTAGCGAGGCCCAGATCTTAGGGAAGCCTTCATTTCACAGACGAGAGAGCCACACCCGAAGTTCCCCGAAGGTTACTTAGCAAATAACTTTTTAATATGTAGCTATCCAGGGCTAGGAAACCGTTTACATGTTTTCACAGTATCTTTAATGTAGCTATCCTAATTACAATGTCCAGGGATATGACGAATATACATGTAGTTGTAATTGCAAGGAAAGGACCATTGGAAGATAGAACAGCTTGAGAAGATTCTAAATATGTGCCACTCACAGATGCCGAACGAACCGAACTCTGTCGGAAGAGAAAGAAATCTAAGATGTCGGACGTCACCCGACCTAGTACGAGCGCAATCACCGATTGTGTTTATAAGCCGCCTAGTGTGTGTATATTCGGAACATAACATATAATTGATATTCAAATTACAAACAGTTGATTGGAACCGTCCTTTTTAAACTTCCCATTTACAAAACGTATTCACATTAAAAAAATTGCGGCCGTATCCCGACACAAACTTTCCCGATTTTTTTTTTAAATCTCTATTCCTGCAAGAACTAATACTTTTAGAAACCCTGGGATATAGGTAAGACTTTTTAAGCATTTGAAAGCTTCTGAGGGATGTATAGGAACTAAAAAGGTGCCATCTTAGTTTGAACAGATATTAGGCCATATAATTTCAAAAATGGCTTCACTTGATGCATTCTATATACCTACAGGGGTTGTCTGAAAAGTTTCCGACTTCAACATGTAGATGGCAGCACTCGTCAACAGCTACAACAAGCTATAGCTTCTTGCCGCTTGTTACATTTTATTTATACTTCGGAAGAGGGGCCAGATGCCCCTTCCTTGCCCCTTAGATACTCTCTTGTAAATAACAATTTATACCCTTTCATAAATCTTACAATACGTAGAAAAAAAACGTTCTATACAAAACAAATTATTCCTTTAGAAAACAGTTTCCAAGTAATAGTTTGCAATACTACAATAGAAGTATTGTAATTTTGTACAACACATAACTTTGGTTATTTTTGCATTTATGAACTAATCATTAATTTCAGCGTTGACGAAATTTTCATTTATTTGTAAAAGTCTGTAACATAATAAATTGTTTAATTTCGTAATTTCCTAGACAAAATGATTATACAACGCACTGAATAAAATCTATGATGCTCGAATCTATGTTATGGATATCAATAAAAAATATTTTTAGATTGTCCAAATTGGCACATAGAAACTTGGTTCATTTTTTCGGGGGAAAAGAAATCTTTTAGGAAAATAAAACTGAACGTTTGCAGTTTTATAAATTAATTTTGTTCCAATGCTTAGCTCGATGCCTCTGCTAAACACGGCACGTAATCGCCGCAAACCAACCAATTAGTTGTCACAGATGCTCAGAATTCAAGGAGCACGTTATGCATAAGAGATCACTTCCTGCCATGTATTTCTTACCTCCATTTTTTGAAACACGTTCTCTGAATGATTCTTACAATGGAACAGATTTATTCAAATCATAATTTTGGACGTAGGCCCTATAGGTACCGGAAAAATTCGCGGGTTCGATGACCTGTAGGATGAACTCCATAGTTCTACGTACACTCGGTCAAATGCCACCCACTGATTGGCTGCTGTCTTGTGAGACGTTCCAGCGTAGCAGCCTGTGATTCGATAAAGCTTTGGTTGGGTGTTTGTCATTGGCCCAGAATCATCCAGGTGAGTTGTGAGCCAATAGCAGAGGTAGCACTGAGGTATAACGATTTGTATTTTAGCCTATCGCGAAATGAATTCGAGAATTTCTCCGGTCTCTGCCCATTGCTAGTTTGCACTGAATGACATAGGGAAAACACGAGGAAGGACCTTCTGTTTGCACCTGACGACAAAAACGGCTCTCAGTTCCCGAAACATCGCAACT